>NC_045699.1:30221009-30526108 GCF_009834535.1 Camelus ferus
AAGTACCAACCAGGTATTGTTGTACTATTGAAAACAAACATTGAGAGCTGGAACATGACTTTGTAGTAATACAGTGTCATGAGGAAACTTTGAAGGGGTTCAATTGCAGACATGTTTTCTGAGTCTAGCGCTTTCAGTAGGTGTTGGAAGTGGAAGCTGATGATGGGAACATTCAGTGCATCAAAATTGAATCATAGAAGGATGATTTCATGGCATAGACCCAGGTAATGGCATTATAGTAAAACTCCAGGGTTTTTGATGCTTGGAAGATTAAAGTAGAACACTGGAAATTCTAGGAATCATCTCTTAATAGAGTGGTAATGAGACCAAACAGACTTTTTCTTCGTCATAAATGATAAGTGATGTGTCATCCTCCACAAAAGCTGGCCATCATAATTAACAAAAGAGATGAGCTCCCTTCCCATCTGAAAATGAGTGTATATATAACATATGCACACGTATTTATATGTGCACACACACACATGCATGTGTCTTTCCTGTCTCCTCAAAAGCAAACATGTGACTAATGACTGTGCATGCAGAAGTTCAGACTAGTTCTAACTGGAGAATCTCAGAGATAAGGTGAGAGGGTTTGCACATTGATTTATCTGCTCGCATATTAATCCTCTGCTCTATCAAGAGGGCTGGAGATCATCTCAGCTAAGTTTTGCCCCTGTCTTCACGAGGCTAAGTTTTTATCTCTCTTCTCTGTGTTTGAATATTGGTTTACCTATATGCACCAGTCAACTAGTGCTATGAAGATAGACTCATCATTTTTATATTCATGACCATTTTTACAGGGCTTTTTAAACTACAAAGTGCTTTCCTGCCCCGTTTCACCTAACTCTTCCAGTCAGGAGAGGTGGGCAGATATTTTTAAAGTCCAGGTGATCCTATTGGAGAATTTCCTCTTAGGCAGGTGATTAGCATAAATTACATGCTGTTGACCAGCTTTACAATTTTTTTTTTCCAGCTTGCTAAATGCACTTTATATCCTGACACGTTTCCCAGGTACACGATTTGTAATCCCAATGGTGTTAGATGCTGTAGTAGCTAAGGGAAATTTCATTTCATGAAGGATACTGAATTATGAAATAACTTTGGTCTTAGGAAAGAATACAGCATTCTTGGAGTAAAGAACATTCACAAGCTAAATGAAAACAAAAAGAAAGAAAATGGTGTGACATGCCCTGTCCAAGTTGTCTTTTTTATTAATGTGTGGTTTCTCTTGTTCTTCCTGGTGTGAGAGCTCTTGGAGGGTAGGCACTAGTGGATTTCTGTCCCTCACACTTAGGGAGATGCTCAGTAAATGTGGAGTGAATTGAATTGCAGAACAGAAGACACATGCTGCAGATGGAGATTTTGATTGGCTGCCGGTTCTGACACACGTTGTGACACTAAGTAATTCAGAAGATGTTTTCCCCCAAAGTTTGCAGAAATTCTCTGCCTGCTGGGGCTAACCATTTGACACATTAATAGCTTTGAAACAGAATATGGGTCAATTTTGCCACTGCCTTCTTTCCACAAAAATGCATACTTGAAAGCTTTTATGACAAGATGATCAGAGAACAGAATTTATTTCTGAGCAATTATCTTACTTTCTGTTAAAGTTTGTTCCATTAACTTTCATCATGAGTTTTGTTTGATATGGGCTAGAATGCGACTTATGCTGGGACAGCAGAAGCTCTGGCAAATACTATTGCTAAGATAAAGTATCATTAAAACTAGCACACACTCTCTCCATTACTCTTTATCCCCTTAGCTCGCTTTATTTTTTCATAGCACCTCTCTCTCTGAAATTGTTTGTTTTTCTTTTGCTTAGTGTTTGCTTCTGCCTTCCCATTAAAGTGTAAGTGCCACAAAAGGAGGGGACTTGATCTGTAACCCTGGCATCTTGAACAATACTGGGAACTTTGTAGGTGCTTGATAAATGTTTGTTGAATGAATGAATGAAGTTATTGCCATTCTGAGTCTGTGTGTATTATTTATTCATTATATAAATATATTTATCAAGTTCCTGTTAGGTATAGCCCATGCTTTTTTGTATGCCTGTTTCAGCAGTGAACAAGATAACAGCATCTGTGTTTACAGATTACAGTGTGTAGGTGTGTAGTGCTGTGCTGTCCAGTATGGTAGCCACGTGTGGCTATGTAAATTTAGTGTAAATTAATTAAAAATAAATAAATTTAAAGGTTCTATTCCTTAATCACACTAGCTACATTCAAGTGCTTACGTGTGGCTGCTACATTGGACAGAGCAGATGTAAAATATTGTCATTATCATGTAAAGTTCTATTGAATAGCACATATTTAGTGATAAAACAGATCAGTTTGCAGAGGGGTATAATACATGCTGTGTAGAGAATAAGCACATGTTTAAAAAGAAGAATGTAGGAGAGGCTTTTAGCCTAGCATGTGGCTTTCAGGGATTGTCAGAGATGGTTTTCTGGAGGAAAGGCTTCTAAACTGAGAAATCAAGAATATATAGGGATTAGACAAGCTAAGAGGAGTGTCTGAGTCAAAAGAAACAGCTGGAGGATATGGGGCTAGAATAAGTGCCTTAATTTGGTTAGCTACAGGAGGACCTTGTATTTTATTTTGAAGTCTTCATGTGAATGGACAGAATGCGTGTGGGAATAAGGCACCTCCCATGCAGGGAGATATTTTTGTTGTGGCAGTTTCTGTCTCTTCTCAGGCTCAGCTCACCATCAATCTATAGCAGTCTCCTGAAAGATCTTTCTGCTTCTAGTTTTGAGTTGTCCTGTTTCATCTCCAACAAGCTCCAAATTTGATCATGTTGTTCACTTGCTGCCTCCCCATACCACTTAGGAAAAAGCCCAAACTCCTTAATGGGCCTATGAGACTCTTTATTGTCCAGCTCCTGTTTCCCTTATTTAGGTTTCTTTTCCTACTCTCCACCTCTCACGCTATGACACAGTAGCATCAGTTCTCCAAATATTTCATCTCTCTTGCCTCTGGGCCTTTGCACCTGCTGTTCCCTCTGCATGGAAAACTATTCCTTTTCCCTGCCTCATCTTTGTTTCCATACTTGTTTTTCAGACCTCAGCTGAGCGTTTCTTCAGAATCCCCTGATATCAAAATCAAGGTGAGGTGCCCCACCGTGTGCCCTGTCACATCTGTGTGTTCCCCTTTTGTAGAACATACTACACTGTCTTATTTTGCCTGCTTGTGTGTCTGTAATTTTTAGCCCTGGGACTGCAAGGAGCCCCATCTGTCTTGTTTCCTTTTTTTGCCACAAGTACCCCGCATAGTGCCTCAAGAAATATTTGCTTATGGAATTAATGAATAGATTTGATGATCCATCCTCCTTTCCAAGGTATGATCAATAACAAGTATAGTTCTGAAATGAAAGGGCCCATTAGAGGAAGCTCCTAAAATTCAACCATTAGGGGGAAAAAGAGGTGGACATCAGTCTGTGAAGAAAGCAGACCAAGAACCCTTGTTATTTGTTTTTATACTTAATTTTTAATTGAAGTTTAATTTCATATGCAGTTTACTACTATGCATGGAAACATGCAAGCCAATGAGTTCAGGTAAACTTATAGAATTGTGCACCTATGATCATAATCCAGCTTTAGGACATATTTGTCACCCCAATAAAATTGCTTTTGTGCATTTACAGTTAATCTTTGTTTCTACTCCTAGTCTTAGGCAACCATTAATCTACTTTTTGTCTCTGTGGATTTGTCTCTTCTGGGCATTTAATATAAATGGAATCATCCAATATGTGGTCTCTTGTGTCTGTCTTCTTTCTTTTAGCATACTGTTCTTAAGATTCATCCTTGTTGTAGCAAGTATTGGTATTTAATTCTTTTTATATTCAGTAATATTCTGTTGTATGGATATACCACATTTTATTTATCCATTCTTCAGTTGATGGCTATTTGGGTTGTTTCCACTTTTTGGCTATTATGAATAATGTTAATACAGGCATTTGCATACAGATCTTTCTGTGGATATATGCTGTGGGTAGATACCGAGGAGTGGGGTTGCTGGGTATATTTATGTTTAAGTGTAAAAATTTTTAAAAATTTTAATTATGGCAAAATGCATGGAACATTAAATTAACTGTATTAACCATCTTTAAGTGTTCAGTTCAGCCATGTAAATACATTCATGTTGTTGTGCAGCCAATACCTAGAATTCTCTGCATCTTGCAAAACTAAAATTCTATACTCATTAAGTAACAACTTCCCGTTCTCTCTTCCCCCAAACCCCCGACAACCACCATTCTACTTTCTGTCTCTGTGAATTTGACTACTCTAGGTACCCATATAAGTGGAATCCTACAGTATTTGTCTTTTTTGTGACTGACTTACTTACACTTAGCGTAATGTCCTCAAGGTTCATCCATGTTGTACTGTGTGTCAGAATTTCTTTTCTTTTTAAGGCTGAATAATATTGCATTTTATGTATATGACTCATTTTATTTATCCATTCATCTGTGGATGTGTACTTGGGTTGCTTCCACTTTTTGACAATTGTAGATAATGGACATGGGTGTACAAATATCTCTTTGGGACCCTGCTTTCAACTGCTTTGTGTAAATACCAAGAAATGGAGTTGCTGGATCATATGATATTTCTATGCTTAATTTTTTGAGGAACTTCCATACTGTTTTCCATACTGCTGCACCAGGGTTTTAATTTCTCCACATCCTCCCCAACAGTTGCTATTTTCTGTTAAAAAAAAAAAACTTTTTAAAAAATAGAGTCATCCTAATGGGTGTGATGTTTAACTTTTTAAGAAATTGCCAAAACGTTTTCCAAAGTTGCTACACCATTTTACGAGTTCCTACCAGCAGTGTATCTGGTGTGACCCTTGTTCTTGAGGGCTAATTTTAATCAAGGCTGCATACCCTTTTCTCTCTCACCTGGTGTTGTGAGCTGGCAGTTAAGTAACACAATGTCTTTTTCCTTACAGAACAGGGGATTGGCAGGATGGTGGCAAAACTTGGTAGGTCTCTTTCTGCACTGAGTGTGAATGAAATCTCCCCAGGAATACTCTATCTTAGGAGCCTGCTGGAAAACTAACTCACTGTGCAAAGCCATCCCATTGAGAATCCATTTTGTAGCTTTGTTAGAGTGGGGCCAAGTGGACCTTGAATTTACACAATCACATGGAATCCAAAAGAAATGTACATAAAGAACAGGGCACAGATTCATATATTTAGCAGTCTGGAATAGTCCAGTTAACAAGTTTTTATTGACCACTTACTGCATGGCCACGATTGATTGAGCTAGATGCTGGTGAAGTGTGGGTGGCATAGATGCCCAAGGAATTTAGTCTCATGTGGGAGACCAATTTAATCCAAAGGAAGCCACAGCCAAACCCTCTAAGACAGCATTTGCTTAAGTGGGGAAGGGTGTGGTACAGATGATGTGTGGTAACAACTCTTAAGAGAGGACTGTCCAAGAGAGCTGGCAGTGTCCGAGGTGGCTTCCTGGATGAGGGAAGGTAAGAATACATGGGGTTTACCTTGGAAGAGGGAAATGGGGCACATCCCACATGGGGGTCATAACTGAGATGACCCATGACACATAAGGAGACATCTTGACCAGAGCTGTGGAAAATAGAAGTGGGCAAGTGAAGCTGTATCAAGACCTGGAGCCTAGTGGGGGCCTGTTGGTGCCTTTCTTCCTCAGACTAGAAGGATAAGTGTTGTATTTCTTTCTGTGTTTTGTGGCTTTATCATTTTCCAGGGAGCCTTGCTTATTTTTAAACACAAGATTAAGGTTTTCTGGATTGTAGAATCCCAACACAAGAAAAAAAAATTCTCAGGGAAGCTCACTAAAGTTTGCTCTTAAAAAAAAAAATCCTGCTTAGCAGTCATAAGTAGCTTGCTAGATATGAATTTAAGCAGGCTAAATTTGAAATTCTATTCTAATTCAAAGCATGTTGCATAGCCCTGTCTTCAGATTGGCAATTCAAATACTTTCCCAGATAATACAGTGGGATGCTAAGATAAACTAAGGCCACCGCAAAATAGGAAAGGCAATTGGATGCTGAACTTCACTGATAACAAGAGGCACAATAATCTGATGGTTACTTTCTGGTTGAATTGTTCAAAGATGAAATGATTAACCGCACCACAAATCCTTTATATATTGCAAAGCTATCATAATAGGTACTTTTCTGATGTTTTCTCAAGAAGGTTTTTGGGGCTTCTGTTACTGGAATTAGGCTCATTTATTAAGGCTTGATTTCACGAAGGTATGTATTGTTCTGAAGAAAGCTTCTTTCTTTCAGTAAATACTTATGGTGTGGCTGCTGTGTGCCAGGCATTGTACTAGCACTGGAGATATCAAGCTGAAAAAAAATGACCCTTCAATTCTGTGAACTATGTGCCCTATATTCACACCAAGCTATAGACCCATAGACTGATACGAACAGAAAAAATTAGGGGTAAGGTGATGGGATGAGTTGTCTCCTTATGCCAATGTAGATTTCTTACTTGTATCTTTGACCTGGAGCAGTGGTTCTCAACTGTGGGTGATTTTGGCAATGTCTGGAGACATTTTGATTGTCATACTGGGGGGATGCTACTGGATTCTGGTGGATAGGGGTCAGGAATGCTGCTCAACATCTGCAGTGCACAGGACAACTCCCCACACAAAAATGATCTAGCTTTAAATGCCAATGGTACTGAGATTAAGAAACCTTGGCAGAGAGGAACATAAAATGATAGGAATTCTACAAAGGCTCTAGCAGTGAGTCTCTCTGACAAAAATTATTACTAAGGTTGTGGAGAAAAGTGAAATGGAATGAATATAACTTATAAGAGTCCAAGAGCATAGCTGGTGCAGTGAGAATAACACAGACTTGTCACTGCTGAAGTTTCTCTTGGGAAAAGGAAACCCATCTTGAGAAGGTTGCTCCCAGCAAGGGCCCTGCTGCCATGTGGAGTAGAGGATTCTTTGTGTGGAGGACTGTTCTATGGACTGCAGGTTGTTTAGCATCCTGGACCCACACTCATGAATGCCAGTACCACACCCAGGTACTGTGACAAACTCAGAGACCTCATGTTCTTCCATATGCCCTGAGGGAAAGTGGCATAGACTAATGTTGAGAACCTTCATGAAGGAACACTGATCTAGGATCAGGATGTGTGGGTTTAGGTGATCTTGTTGACTCCCGTTAGAATTAATTTTACTTCTTTGAGCTGAGCATCTTTAGCTATAAAATGAGGGGATTGGGTTACATCAGGAGACTCCAAAGTGGAGGATGGGCATTCATTTTAATGCAGGAAGAAAATCTATAGTTTTATCTATTTTTCATGTGATCTTTTAAAATGGCACTTTTATGTATATTTTATAATGTATCTGGCATGGGCAGTAGCATGAGTACATAATTTAAATGAAAATGAATGTACATTTATGACGGGCATGCTCAGTAGTGTTCTACTGAAGGGGCACACTATCGAGAAGTTAGGAACTCTGTTCCTATTCAGGCAACCTAAGTTTGGGGAAGGAAATGAATGTCACGGGAGCTGCAGACTTTCTGGGCATGGATTTACCTGTGTTGAAGGGCACATAAGGTGATGGACGTGAGTGTCACCAAGAAGTAACCACCCACAGAGCTTCATCTCTCAGCATGTGGAGACTGACATAGGGCTTTGGGCAAAAAATTACACGTTCCCTTGTCACATAGAGCCAGATTTTGTAAGAACTGGCAAGCTACTGGGGTTTTTCAAATTATTCTCTACACGAGTGTGGAAAATACTATTCCCTAACAGAAAATTTGATTCACACTTTACAAAGAGCATAGGGACATGGTCAAATTGCATAATCGCTACTCACAAAAGGACCCTGAGTAGCAACGGCCTCTTCCAACCCTGCCCACTTCAGCTCGAGCAGAATAGCACACTTGTTTTCAGACACTCATGCTACACCATGTTGAGCAACTTAGTAGACTTTATATTCTTAAGGCCACTCTTTGAAAGCTGCTCAGAGGCATGGATCTCTCACTCAGTCCCCTTTCCATTGACGTCAGTCGGAGCTGCAGGGAGACCAGAAGTTGTCCACAGCCATTGTAGTCTCAAGATCTGAAATAGAAATCTTCTCTATCCCCCATTCCCGAACTTGTTAATTATCAGTTCTCCCTTTATCATTTAACTTGGGGGAATGTGTGCTTGGTAGTCATATATAGAAGGCATATTTTAGAAATCAGCTAGTTTCTTAGATTGCTTATGTGTGGCAGGAATCTGCTTTGATAAATAAAAGCTTTTCTCCCCAGGGAATGAACTAAAATGAAAACTGCAGGCCTGGTTAAGCTTGTACTTGGCAGGAAAGGAGATTAATGTGACGTTAGTAGAATAGAAGTAACTTTGCTGTTGGTGAACAGAATGGTTATTGAGTCACACACACTAACTGTGCTGTTTTAAGCACCCTGTTATTGCCCTCAGGTTTGCTCAAAGGACATGTGGTATTTCTGTGGCCATTAAGATGGAAATACTTTAGCCAGATAAAGTAAGGTTAGAATCGTAGAATAACTGACCTAAAAGTGATCTAAAAAACGATTCCATTTGCTTCTTTGTGTCCTACCCTGCTCAGAGAGTGTAATACAGTGGTTAAGGGCATGGGCCCTGGGCCCGGCTGCTGGCTCTGAATGCCCCCTCTATCACTCATTAACTGTGTGACCTTGAGCAACCTGTTTATGCCCTCTGTGCTGCTGTTTCCTCATCTACAATGCAGACACAATGAGAAAAATAATGATTCTAGTCATAGTATTGCTGTGAAGATGAAATGAAACAATATTCATCAAGATCTTACTATGTGTAAGGTGCATAGTAATATGTTAGTCATTATTTTTAGCTACTATTATTAACTTTAAATAGAAAAAATCATTAATCCCAAATTTGTAGCTTGTCTCTAAATTACTCTGTAAGCATCATTTTGAGGTAAAGGCATAATGCAAAAAAATTTCTTCCATGTTTTGGCTTCATTCTTAGGGTCCTCAGTGCCATTTACTTACCTTTCCATATCTCAGCTCTAGAGTTGCTCCTCTTACAGCATTGTATCTGTAAGTAGTTCCAGACATCACATTCTCATGTTAAACCTTACAGGAAAAGACAGAAAATGTCTTTTTTTCCTCAGAAGCCCCAGCAAATATCTGCTTGCATCCTATTGTCCCTGCTGGAATTCCAGCCCATCCCTGAACCAATTGGTCACTCTGGTCAGGAGTTTTGATAATGGGGAATGACTGAAATCAGTTATGGCTTATCTTTGGAACTATGCGTGGGATCAGTAAATCCAGATCACATGACTAAGAATGGGCAAAATTGGAACGCTATTAACAAAAAAGAAGAGGATGTTGGGCTGTGACAACAGTCGCTGCTGCCTCTGAAATGGTCATAACATTCCTTCTTGAAACTTAATTCCATTGGTATCAATTCTATCATGGTATCTCACTTTCTTGGTTCTCATATTTCTTAGTTTGTCTTACTTCAGTTTCCTTTGTGGGCTCCTCTTACTCTGTTGTCAATAAACATTGGTTTCTTCAGGATTCAACTCTTTATTCTTGCTTCTTTTGCTCTCTTTGATTACTTTCATCTTCTTTGTCTTCTCAGCTACTTCTCCCAGATTAATGCATGGAGTTTCCTACTCTCAAATGTAGTGAGTTTCTGAAAATGTGTCAGATGGTTACACATACAAAAGTCAAATATATTCTAGATGGCATTGAGATGTGTGTTGAAAAAATAGTTGTAAAACTAATTATACCTCTCCTTTTAAACATTATTGTCAACCAGAAGATATTTTAAAAAAATATGTACCTATTTTCTTTAATTTAGTGCTTTTCCTTCATAATGGATCATGCTATCATCAATTTAGAATCCATATATCTCTATACAGTAATTTCTGACTTTTTTGAAGTTTATTTTTTTATCGCTAGTATTGGCATTTCAGTTTTCTTTTACCTTTTTTTTTTTTTTTTTTTTTGGTTAATAAAACAGTAAGCTCCAAATGTAATAAACCCCAGTAGCCAAAAAATTACACAAACATCGTTGAGTGAAAATGTTACTACTACCAGAACTGAACATCTGGCTGATACACATTATCACCATGTGATTGCTCAAAATATTTATTCTTCAGCTAAGGAAGCAAAGTCCATATTTGGCATTTGAAAAGCGATTTATGGATTTTACTATACAATGTGCAAAGGTGAAATGAATGAGGGTTCATTGCATTTTACATTTCTAGCCCACGTATATCCAATTGCCTCTAAGACATCTCCACAGAGGGTTCTTCAAGGGCACCTCATCCTTTAGCATCCCTCCTGCATTCTCTAGCTCAGGTGGAGACACCACCACCCTCCCTAGTTGTTCAAAACAGTAACCTGAGATTATCCCTGACATGATTTCATTCACACTGTTTGTTGATTTGATGCCTTCTGTCGTGAAACTGCCCTGCCCTCTCCATCCCTATTACCACTTACCCTAATTCAACTCCATATCATTTTTCAACTGGTCTTCCTTCTTTTATCCATCTTCTATACCAGGGGTAAAGCAAACTTTTCTATAAAAGGACAGATAGTAAATACTATAGACTTTGCAGGCCATACAGTCTCTTCCAACTACTCAACCCTGCTTTGCAATAGCAGTCATTGACGCTGTGTAAATAGATGATTGTGGCTGTGTTTCAATAAAACTTTATTTATAGTAGAGAAATTTGAATTTCATACAGTTTTCATGTGTTACAAGATATTTTCTTCACTTCTGCTTTTTAAAAAAACATTAAAAATGTAAAAACTCTTCTTAGTACACAGGCCATACAAAAGTCCTGCAGGCTGCAGTTTGCTGACCCAAATTTTACAGGGTTACCAGAATGAGATAACCAAAATATAAATCTGAACATTTTATTTGCAGGCTTAAATCCATCATCAGTGATTTGCGAACATGGGAAACAGAATAAGGTCTATCTTCCTTGAAATGGTCTGTTAATTCCTTTGTGATCAGAGCTTCAGCCTTATAGCTTGCCAATTCAAGTCTTGGACAGCACAGTTCAGAATACTGACTTCCTTGCAGTTACCAGCTCACATTGAGCTACTTTTTTTCCCCAGGGTCTTGACTGCTCTTCTTGGAATGTCTTCCCCTCTTCCTTCCTCTCTTCCTTCCTCCATTCCTTCCTTCCCTCTTTCCTTCCTTTTTCCTCCACAATATATTAGAATTGTTGATTTGTTTTCTCCACTAATAATTTCCTGCTGGCTGAGCCATGTATTACTCTGCTTTGTGTCCCCATTATCTCACTTCTAGCCCAGTGCTTTGCTAAAGTAGGCACTCAATAAATATTTGCTGAATGCATGCATGCATGAATGAATGGACAAATGAATAAGGGGAATGGAATAGTTAAATGAGCCACTTTAGCTATTTTGCTAACAACCCTGACCAAAGTGTTGGTGAGCTCACAGGTTGAAACCAGTTCTTAACATAGGAATGGGTTGGGTTCCAAAAGTTTGTTTGTAAGTTGATTCTTCAGAACTTGGAACACATTTTCTCACATAAATGATGTTGTAAATTATTCCTGTTAACTCTACTCCACAAAAGGTTATTTGATGCATCATGTCACTGAACTGTGGAGTTGAAATTTTAAACAATTAAAAAATAATAACTAAGATGTCATAGTTCCATGCTATTAAAATATTATAAGCTCACATTTCATCTAAAAATGTTAAAAGGTGTTTCCTGTTTTTTTTTTTTTTTAATATTATAAATAAAACAAAACTGAATGCTGGTAAAGGCTTAGTGTGGAAAAGAAAGTAGAGTGATTCTGAAAAATTCTGTGGGAAACTGAATGTTTTCATGGGCATCAGGTTTTTAATTTTTTCAGTACCACTTCAAAACTTACAGTTTTCTTTGCTATGATAAATGTTTATCATTAGAACTTTTTTTGGGCTTATCAGAAAAGATTATGCTAATTTTTGACTCAGATGTAAATGATACATAGAAACATTTAGAGGCAAAAGGTATCTTCTTAACCATTTATTTCTAGTCACCTTCAGCAAAATTTAACTTTATTTTATCTTAGCTTTTTTTCCTTCTTGTTTTAGAATTGTAGTTTCTCCTTTTTTCTTTTTCTTCTCATTTTTCTCTCTGGTTCATTGATATTTTTCTTGTAGTGTTCAATTTCCTTGTATCTTGGCTAAGAGGTCAGGTAAACACCAGTGGGATGGATGATAAGATGACTATCCTCAAGTCACTTTCATTTATTAATTGAATTGTTTTTTAAATCTTTCCTCTATTTGATGCATATTTCAAAATGCTTCTTAAATCTAAGGCAGAAGGCCAGCTCTGCATCAGTTAGGGAAAAGGTTTCGAAAGGACAAAGTGGAGTTAGTAGGAATGAAAGAAAGTTTGAGGAGCAAGAGCAAGGCTTGGTATTCAGAAACCATGAAGATCTAAGTCTTGGTAATAGAATATACTCAATATTAAAAAATCTTAACATTAGAAAAATTCTTTAAATGGACAAGTAAATTTCACCTTAAACTCCCCTGTCACAGGTATATGTCAAGATTTTATTTCATGTACATGAACATATATTATTAATAATGATTTTTATAAAATTGGGGTCATACCATTTCATCAAATCTAAAATTCTTAATTAAATATGCACTATTATTTTGTGTATCACTAAAAAAAAGGTGAAAACTTTGCCAATCTATGCTGCATCAGACATATATATATACATACATATATATATATATATATATATGTTTATGTATAGTTTTCTACCCTTCTCCACCCTGCTCTGTGCTCTGGAAAACTGAATGATCTGTATGGACCATGTCAGTGGTCTCCCTTGCCCTCTGGCTTTCAGTTGGGTTTGGCCAATGGGGAACCTCTGCAGGAGATGAGACGGAAGAAGAGTGAAGAAGGAGAATTTATTCCTATAACTGTTCCAGGGTATCTTGTGCTGAGTGTGCTCCTTGGTAGAAGGGCACTTTCTTCTCAAGGTGGCAGACTCTTATCTATACATGACTAACTCACCCTCCTCAGCCCTACTTTTACCTTTACATTTAATCCCTTTATTAAACCTTCCACAAATTATCCTAATTTGAGCATGCCACCATCTGTTTCCTCTTGAAACTTTGACTGATGTATAAGTGATTGATTGTAAGACACATCCTAATTTCTGAGATGTTAAAACATGAAGCTCTTGGTTTTGATGCTGTTCTACAACTTTCCCCCACCCGCACATAAAAATCTATGTTGGTATATCAACACAAAGACTTGCATGTGAACATTCATAGAAGCATTATTCATAATAGCTGAAAAGTAGAAACAACCCATTCGAATGTCTATCAACTAGAAACCAGATAAGTGAAATGTAGTTTATCCATATAATGCAATATTATTCAGCAATAAAAATGAATGAATTCTGAAACATGTTACAACATAGATAAACCTCAAAAACAGTATTCGAAGTGTAAGAAGCCAGTCACAAAAGGCCACATATTTTGTTTCCAATTTTATTAAATGCTCAAAAACTCAAATCAATAGACACAGAAAGTTGATTAGTGGTTTCCTAGTGCTGGCGGATGGGAGCTGGGATTAGCTGTATGCAGGCACCGTGGATATTATTGCATGATGGCAATGCTCTAGATTATGGTAATCATTACACAACTTGGTAAATTTACTAAAATTCATTGAGTTGTACACTTAAAATGAGTGACTTTTGTGTTGTGTAAATAATTATGTTGTTTTGGAAAAAGTACATCTTGGATATCTTTTTTTGTCAGTAGCTATGGCTATAACTATAACCCATATGTTTAGTACTTTTGTATATAATTCTGTGTTTCTGCTATGCAGTACTGATGCATACCTTCAGTCCCTTCCGTATTCCCCACCCCACCCCCAAATAATCTACTTTCTTAAAAGGACTGAAAGTGCTATAGACTCTTACCAAAGATTTTACAGGGGAGAGTTAGTGTTCACAACAGAGGGGTCTGCTGTCCTAGGTCTCTCCAGGCTTCTCCTCCAACCACGGGCTTCCCCATCCCTGGAAATTTTCCCCTCCATGCAGTGTCAAGCTGAGTTACTCTTCTCCTCTTTTCTCCTCTCCTCTCTCCTCCCCTGCCGTTCTTTCTCCTCCATTCTCCTCACTTTGGCCCCTCCCATCTCCTCTTCTCTCTAGCAAACAAATTATTGATCATACTTGCTGGAGAGTAGTTCAGTCTGTGTCTCTCAGTCCTAATTTCTAATCGTCTCTCAGTCTCAAATGTCCACCAAAGAGGCCTATCCAAGCATTCACCCAACAGAAAAGCAAGTCTCTCTTTTTGGGGTAGGAGTATTACAATATAGCTGCTAAGAAAAATACGATTATCTTTGCATTGTTACATTTCTTTTTTTCTTTTTTAAAAATTAATTCTACAATATCATTTTTTAAAAATTGAAGTATAGTTGGTGTCGAATATTATATGTTACAGGTATACAATATAATGACTCACAAGTTTTTAAAGGTTATACTCCATTTATAGTTATTATAAAATATTGGCTATATTCCCCAAGTTGTACAACACATACTTGTAGCTTGTTTTATACCTGATAGTTTGTATCTCTTAATCCTCCCACCTCCATCTTGCCCCTCTGCCTTCCCTCTCCCCCCAGTACCACTAGTTCCTTCTCTACATTTGTGAGTCTGTTTATTTTCTGTTATATTCACTAGTTGTATTTTTTAAGATTCCACAAATAAGTGATACCTTACAGTATTTGTCTTTCTGTCTGACTTATTTCACTTAGCATAATGCCTTCCAAGTCCATTCATACTGTACACCAGAAACTAATACAACATTTTTTACTGCACATATTTTTTAAAATTTACATATATGTACTGTTCATTGTTTCTAAGAACATTTAGAGCTTTAGCTTTTTAAACTTACATAGTTATCAAAGAAATAAAGCCAACCACAAAATAAGAATTAATTAAAAAAGATACATACACCCTGCTATTAACAGCAACATTATTTATAATTGCCAAGAAGTGGAAGTATCCCAAGTACACATCAACAGATGAATAGATAAAGAAGATGCAGTATATATATATATATATATATATATAATAGAATACAACTCACCCATTAAAAAGAAGGATATTTTGCCATTTGTGGCCCTTCATTCACTTTTATTTTTCACTTTGAAAACCAGAATTTTATAACTGGCATAAACATTTCCATTGCATCAAAAACAACAAAATACCTAGAAATAAACTTAATCAAGGAGGTCACGTATACTCTGAAGACCTAAAACTGAAATGACACAAAGAAATGGAAAGCTATCTTGTGCTCTTAGATTGGAGAATTAATGCTATAAAAATGGCCACACATTTTGCAATGTGTGCAATCCACAGATCCAATGCAACCCCCATCAAAATATTCATGACATTCCTCACAGAACTAGAACAAACAATTCCAAAATTTATGAGGAATGACAAAAGATCCTGAACAGCCAAAGCAAACTTTAGTAGGTGTTTTTTCTTTTTTTCTCTTTCTTCTTTTGTTCCCTTTTCTTATGGTTTCATGACTAGAGAAGGTCCTTTAACATTTGTTGTAAAGCTGGTTTGGTGGTGCTGAATTCTTTTAGCTTTTGTTTTATCTGTGGAACTTTTGATTTCTCCATCAAATCTGAATGAGAGCCTTGCTGGAGAGATATTCTTGGTTGTAAGTTTTTCTTTAAATATATCATGCCACTCCCTTCTGGCCTGTAGAGTTTCTGCTGGAAAATCAGCTGATAACCTTGTGAGAGTTCCCTTGTATGTTATTTGTTGCTTTTCTCTTTCTAATTTTAATATTTTCTCCTTGTCCTTAATTGTTGTCAATTTGATGACTGTGTGCCTTGGTGTGTTCCTCTTTGGGATGATCCTGTGTGAAACTCTCTGCACTTCCTGGACTTGAGTAACTATTTCCTTTCCCAAGTTGGGGAAGTTTTCGGTTATTATCTCTCCAGAAATTTTCTCAGGTCCTTTCTCTCTCCTCTTTCTGGGATCCCTATAATGCAAATATTAGTGTGCTTCATGTTGTCCCAGAGATTTCTTAAACTATCCTCATTTCTTTTCATTCTTTTTTTTTTTTCTGTTCTGCAGTAATGGTTTCTACTAATCTGTCTTTTAATCTGTTCTTCTGCCTCATATAGTCTGTTCTTGGTTCCTTCTAGTGTGTTATTCATTTCAGTGATTTTATTCTTCACTTCTGTTTGGGTATTCTTTATATTATCCAACTCTTTGCTAAAAACTTCACTCTGTGCATCTGTACTCCTCTTGAGTTCTCTGAATATCTTTGCCATCATTACTTTAAACTCTTTCTCAGATAAATTGCCTATCTCCTCATCACTTATTTCTTCTTCTGGGATTTTATCTTATGCCTTGGCATGGGAGATACTCCTTTGCCTCCTCATATTGTTGATCTTTCTATTTGTATTTTTAGGTAAGTTAGTTATGTTTCTTGACCTTGAAAGGTGGCCCTCTGTGGAAGATGTCCTATGTGTCCCAGCAGTACACTCCTCTCTTGTCACCCAAGGGTCAGGGTCCAGCTAGTCCCAGTATAGAGTCTGTCCTGTGTTTGTGAATTCCTTCCACAGGCTTTGGGATTGTTGTTATCTTATTTCTAGTATCTGCTGACTGGTGGATGAGGCTGGACTAGAGGCTTATGCAGGTTACATGGCAGGAGGAGCCGGTGCCTGCCCACTGCTGAGTGAAGCTTGGTCTTGGACCTCTGGTAGGTAGGGCCATGTCTAGAGGCCTTTGCAGCTTAGGAAGTCTGCTGATGGGTGGGGCTGTGTTCCCACCTGGTATGTTGTTTGGCCTGGGGCTTCCCTATGGGCTGTTGGGTGGGGCTAGGTCTTGGTGCTAATGATCCAATCAAGATGTCAGCCTTCAGAAAAACTCATGTAGATGAACACTCCCACTGTGTCTACCACCAGCTTTTATGTCCCCTTGGTGAGCTTCAGCTGTCCCTCATGTCTCCAGGAGGCAGGCCTGGCCCAGGTTCCTATGAAATCGCTGCTTCTGTCCTTGGACCTTGTGCACGTGAGTTTCCACGTACACTTCCCAAGCAAGTGAAGTCTCTGTTTCCCAGCCCTGTGGGGCTCCTGGATCCCCCCACTAGCCTTCAAAACTAGATATCTTGGCATCTCCTTCTCCTCCCAATGCCAGAACCCCATTTTGGGGAGCCTGATGTGGTGCTTAGAACTCACTCCTGTGAGAGGGCCTCTGTGACTTAACTATTCTTCAACTTGTGGGTCGCCCCCTTTGGAGGATATGGGGCCCAATTATATCGCAAACATGCCCCTCCTACCGTCCTGCTGTGGCTCCCTCTTTATGTTTCTAGTTGCAGAAGATCTCTTTTGCTAGGTTCCAGTCTTTTTCTCGATGGTTGTTTAGCACAGTTGTGGTTTCACTGTAGTCGCGAGGAGAGGCTAGCTCATGGTCCTGTCATGCCACCATCTTGACCAGAAATCTATTATTGCATTTCTTATTCTAGTTAATTGCTGTATGATAGTTCATTTTATGGATGAAATAAACTTTTTATCCATTTTTCTCCTGAACAACATCCTTGTGATTTCACATATCTTCACACAAGAATTAAGGGCTCCCTTTTGTTGAATTTAGATTAGATTTAGATTAGACAATGTTTATCCACAAATTTGCTTTTAATCCATACCCTCCCACATTGCCAAGGACAATCAAGAGTTGGCTGTAATCACTTATACTTTGATTTGGAATGCATGATTGATTATACATAAATATTATTTCCTGTTAATTTGTGTTTTCAGTATAAATGATCTGAGTTAAAATTTTTTTTCAGGGCTTATTTTTGTTTATAACCACAAAGTCAATTTTTCATGTTCCCTGTTGACTTCCTATGGCAATAAAAATAAAAGATGTTGAAATTTGTAGTATGAATTTAAATTGCAATTTTATTGAATTTAACTATGTAGTTTAAATAAAGTGCCTAGCATGCTAGGCAGCAGCATTATATTAGAAGAATTATCTATAGTTCTCTGCCCTTACGGACCTGAAAGGCTAATGGAAAGTAAGACATGTGAACAACTAACCTATAAAAGACCCAAAATAAATGTCAGGATCCTGACAAGGCAGGAAGAAATAGAAGGAATTCCCTAATTAGTTGGCACTAAAGCTAGTCTATTAAAAGTGATTTAGGAAGCATTATTATTTTTAAAAAATTTTAGAGATAAAGTAATATAATAAGAAAAAGTTGGATCTCAAAGAGACCTTTGAAATAAATCTATTTAGTGCCCTTATTTTATAAATGGAGAAACTCAAGTCTAATCTGGTAGAGGGACTTTATTTATAAGGTCACATAGCTTGGAGTAAAGGAATCAGGACTCATACTTTCCTCCAGTATGGTGTGCTAGACCATATAATGAAGCTACATTAAGTTAATGAAAATGAGGCTAATTAAGTTAATAAAAAAGACATGAAATCTTTGCTTAGGAAATTTATCAAATTAATGGGTGGCATGGTAACATCTGTGTGTAGAAATGTGAGTGCATTGCAGAACTCCTGAGCTACATGGTTGGTATTGCTTTCACAGAACCCTGGACTTTTCTTTGTTGAAATGGCCCCCAACACTCGCTGAATTTTTCCTTAAAGTTTTATGTTGAGTTTCAATTTTTGTACCTAAGATATCTACCACCTGGTTTCAGCTTTGTTTCTCAAAAGTAGCTTGGAAGTCATGTACTATTCTTTGATTTGGCAGTGCCTTAACAATCCAAAGATAGTCGACTGTCTCTCCAGGCCTCTCCAGGCCAAACAGCACAATGGAAAATGCCTTCCAGGCAGCACACTGGCCTCACCACTCTCTGTGTCAGCTACATGTAATCATCTTTCACTGGGACTGAGAAAGGGCATTAGAGTAGAGAGGACTGAGTGCCATTCACTAGCTTTTGTGTGGCCATTAACGTGTTGCATTTATCTCCGCTCCTCACTTCCCTTATTTGGGAGAATCAGATGAGATGCTTATAAAGCATTTAGAATGATGGTTTCATATATATATTAGATGTTCAAAACCTGGTGGCAGTTATCATTACCCTTGAGTGATCCTATTCAGAATTACTGTTGCTTTTTCAAGACATTAGTGGTAGCTAGTCTCTAAGATAGCATCCAATATTCCTCATTTCCTGGTGGTTATACCATGTATAGTCCTCTCTAGTATTGAATCAGGGCTGGCCTATGTGACAAATAAAATATTGCAGAAGGCATGTGACTTTTGAAGCTAGGTCATAAAAAAGACCAAGAAGCGTCTGTCTTGGTATTTTGAATTACTCATTATGAGGGAAGCCACTATGTTGTAAGGACACTGAAGCAGCCTTGTGGAGAAGCTCATGTGGAGAACTGTGACCTCTTGCTGACAGCCAGTGCCAGCTTGCCAGCCATGTGAGTGAGTCACCCTAGAAGCAGATATAGCTGACAAGTCTTTCAGTAATTGCAGCCTCAATGACATACAACTACAGCCTCAGGAGAGACCTCAAATCAGAACTGCCTAGCCAAGATACTCCCAAATTTCTGACCCACAGAAACTGAAAAGATAATGAAAGTTTATTATTGTTTTAAGCTGTTAGGTTTCAGAGTAATTTGTTATGCAGGAATAGATAACTGATTCAATGTGTTGTCTTATTTTTTAATTTCTTCACTGGGGGAACCATAACTCATGGAAAACTTGCCCACATAGAAGAAGATGAAGACTGAGCTCTTGTAGATTGTGAACATTTTCCAAGATGTCAGTTCTACTCCCAAGTCTTTAGGCCTTCTCATCACCTCCTCAGGTTTTAATCTACTTTTCAGTTCATACCTCTGTTTTGTCCTATCACTGATGATAAAATATTTCTAACAGTGGAGGAATCTTTTTTTAAAAGAATTTGAATTCAAGTGCAAAAATTAAACAACACATGATTTTAACATTAAAAAACTGTGACACTTACTACTCAAACAACCATACAGTGAATATTGAAAACACAAATGAAGCATAACTATAAAAATCTCAAATACATTAACAGCAAAATTAGAATTTATTTCTATAGCAAATAAGGTTCAAGTTTTCTATACCCAGTCCCCCATAGCTTATCACTATAAATGGTCAAAATTGGGGGAATATCAAATGTCTCTAGGACCAGGTAGATAAGTTAAATGGTTGTACGAGGTGTGGCCTAAAATACCATAAAATAGCAAGAAGTGTGGCTGAACTGAAGAGTACATGCCCTATCTAAAGGGATTCACATTTCAAAAAAAAATTTCAATGCTCTTCTCAATTAAACTCTTTGTCTACAGAATTCAGCCAGATTGTACCAATTTGATAACTCTGATCAAAATGAACAACCATATTAACAAACCTAAAAGTACAAAAGGTTCTTCGCTGGAACATTTGAATTCCTTTTCTATCTTCCCATTGGCACATAATAGCTCACAGTGTATGTACTTAAAGAATGGATACATTTGCATCTTTGAGAAGCTATGTTTGCTTTATCAGTTATCTGTGGAAGCATAACAGACCACTCCAAAACTTAATTGCTTAAAACAATACATGTTTATTGTGTCTCACAATTCTGTGGGTTGGTTGAGTGAATCTTCTAGTCTAGGCTGGCTCAGCTGGGACTTAATGACCTAGGATGCCTCACTGACATATCTGGGCTCTTAGCTGAGAATATTGGGACAGACTCTCTCTCCTTGTGGCCTCTTCATCTCAAGGATGCTAACCCAGACTTCTTCACACTGTGATCAGAGGGTTCCCAGCAGCAATGAGCTCCAATGCTTGAGTGCTTTTCAAACCTCTGCTTGCGTCACATTTGTGAATGCACCGTTGGCCAGAGCAAGTCACATAGCCATGCACAGATTCAAAGAGTACATATACTCTACCTCTTGGTGAGGGGAATGGCAAAGTCATCTGCATGTGCCTGGGAAACTGTATGGTAATTTTTGTTTCTGTAGGTAAAGAGGGCTCTACTTAGTGGGAATTTCTCCAAATATAGAAAGGAGAGTGGTCAGGCAAAAAGGACAGATGTCCTCTACAGTCCTTTAGGCACAGCCTGGCAATAGCAGCCTGATGTCATGGAGCACAGTCATGCTGGAGTATCTAGCTGTCATCAGAGCTCAGAGAGATGGGGAGGAACAGGCAGAGTAGCCAAATGGCTGGAGCGTATCTGAGGATGGTGCCCATGGCCTCATGGATCATGCAGAACAAAGGAAGAAAAGGGTGTCTGCACAGAGTGAGTGCTGTCCATGGTCAGCCCCAGTGTCCAGGAGATAGCTGGGGCCTGATCAACACCCACAGATCCTTAAAGGAACATCTCTGAATTATGCCTATGGATAGGAGATATGCCTGAGGCCCTTCTCACTTCCATCAAGCAAAAGCATCCCTAGGATGGGTGACTGCCAGGCATCTATCTGCTCACCTTCCAGCGGGATTGACACCCACCTGTGTCTGGAGACTTTGCTCAGCTTATCTTACTTACATGAGGTGGACATCCTGCTTTAACGTCCAGGGGCATTTGTAATTCCCCTTACCCTTCCCCCCTCCTCCAAAATAGAGAATGGCATTTTGGGTAGTTAGGCAGATGGTGGCAGGCACAGAGTGGAAGAGATGCCACCCACCCAGCACCTGTACTTGGATAAATCTGAAGAAAATCAGTTTGAGTTTGTTCACTGGCTGTTTACCTCCTGATGCCTGCCACCCCAAGGACTTGTGTGTGAGATGGGAGGAATTTATGGCCTTTTATTTTTTTTTCAAATGGTCTACTAACTTGCCTTAGGATAAGGGAGTAGGAGAAAGTTACCTGAGTGGGGTCTGTTCTCTGGTGAGGCCAGAAAGAAAGAATCCCCTGGTTAAAACTGGAAAGAGAAGGTTTCCCCCCAAAAAGAAAAAAAATTTCTAATGACAGACTTGATATTTGATGAGTATCAGCTACGTGCAGTAGCGGGTAGTAAGTCACAAAGAGTTTTCATTTGTTCCCAAAATAACCCTAAAATTTTTCCTCATTGTTGTCGAGGAAACTGAAGCTAAGAGCAGCTGAACACCGAGTGTGCCCACTGAGCTAGGAAGAGGCTGAGCCTCATGTTCTTTCCTTGTGTCATACTGCTTCCTGTGACTATATGGGGGAGCAAGGTGGAGACATCTGAATCGGGTGGGCTTATCGGTAATCTAGGACTAAAGTAGCTTTGGGAATCATGCTGATTGATAGGAGACTTTGCCTCATACCTCTTTCCTCCTAATTCTCCCCAGTCTCCCCCTCTCCTAGGCATGACCCCCTCAGTATCCCCAATCTGTTCCCTGCCTCAGGATCTCTGTCTTTACCTCTCACTGACCCTCTCCAGCTCAGCCTTGACATAGGTAATCGTTGATAACTTGGAGCTGGAGAAATCTCTAAATCAGGTCTCTGTCAAGTGGCAGAAAAGTTGCAGGTCCAAGTAGTGATGTGGGCTTATGGAGAAATGTCAAGTTTGAATTTCAAGCCTACTCTCCTCATAGAAATGCTATTACACAAGTAGTTCATTTCTTTTGCTAGAAATTAATTTTAAATGTTTTTTTTTAAAAAGGCTTGTATTTCTTCTGTTTCTATGGGAAGTTGTATCCTGGTTTAAAAGATAGAAAGACTTAATAGAGTTTCCAAATAATAAATCATCCAAACTGAGCACTTTTGAGAGTGGAAGGGGGCACTATTAATAATCTCCAGGACTATCCCAGATAAATAGGGACATATAGCTAAGGGAATTTTAGTATAGAACACTTTTGAAAGTTGGAGACCACTTGCACATATTTTATAATTTGATGACAAGTTGTTTCAGATAGTGTCTTAATAATTTTAAAGAAAATACACGCGTGTCTTCAGGGCAGACTTCTGAACAGTGAAAGGAAGAATAACTTTTTGGCTTGCTATTTATTAATAGCCCAGTGCTTTCAAATTGCCGTTGTTTCTTTTGTCTGGTTCCCACATTTAGATTCTGTCTTTCATACTGAACATTTGCAGACTATCCAAATAAAAACATCTTTAATGAAGCAGTAAGATACGAAGTGAAACAATGTCCAAGGTGTGAATTATTGCACCATCCATAACTCAGATTGAAATGTGACTTTTTGTGATTGCAAAATGGATGTTTGCCAAGTTGTATAACAAAAACTGTGGTTATTACAGCCCTAAATAATTCATATTATCTTTAAACATTTATTTTTAAGTTGGTAGAAGCTGTAAAATAAAAACCCAAATAGTAAAACCTCATCCTCAATATTAGCTTTATTTAAATAAATAGTGTTCAATGCTACATACCCTCAAAGATGTTTGTTTCTTTTCTTAGTGATTTTTAATAAATATTATTAGTGGATAATGGATGAGGGTTGGATAATGGAAAAATGTCTTTCATGCAAGACTTCTTATAAATCAATATCCATCAGAAGTAATTCTGTACACTAGAAAATGGTGTGTCAGACCCTCTGAATTTCTTTAGGAAGTTTGGATTTATATTTTCCAATTTTTATCATAGTTAATTGTCATTCCACTGACATGAATTATACATACTTAAAAGTTTGGAATACATGTATTCCAAACTTTTATATGTAGGTATATGTAGGACAAGCCCTAGGCAAAATGAAACAGGCAAAATTCAAAAACACTCAATGCTGTTTGTTTTCAGCAGTCTAGACACTGGATGTTCCTAGCTCCAGATTTTTTTTTATGTATCCCCAAGTGATCCCCAACTCTTCCTTATCCTGTCTCTTTGCCTTAAGATTCTGGTCTCTTCTCAACCTAAAGGCTGTTTATAAGTGATAATGGTTCACATTATCTCCTATGCCACCTTTTTTTTTTTTTTTTTTTTTTTTTTTGTAGAATATCTTTTAGAACAGTGACTTTAGAAGAGTGAGTAGGACTTTCAGGCACTATGGGAAAGTCAATTGTGGGGACACTAATTTTGGGGGTAAGGGTATCTTTCTCAGCATCCCTTATTGTTCATTCCACCTACTCATCTTTCATTATGCAACTGACCACAGTCATCTTAGTTCACTTGGAAATAAGAACGTATCCTTAAGAATAGAAAGTCCTGTGAAAAGATGTACTGAAATGTGAAGCCTTTGATAAAGGATGCAATAGTTGCTAGCTTCGCTCCATAAATCACTATATTTCCCTGAAGGTAGTGATAATCAATGTTCTTTGACTCTCAGCTTCAGCTGGAAGAACTGAGGAAGAAATATTTCACATTGATTTGTCTTATCCAAGACCCAAGCTGTGATGGGACTTAGTGAATTCTGAGGAATTGCTGATACATCTGCTGGAAACATTCAGCATTTGGAATACTCCTGTCTTCCTGTCATATAGTTTATTCAGTACTGCTTTTTTTTTTTTTTTTTTTTTTTCCCTCTGCACCAACCGCACTTTCAGAGAGAGAGGAAGAAACTCTTCAAACTCACCAGGAATACTTTCTACATGAAGGCTTCTTACTGTGCCTCTGGGATGCTGACTTCCTGAACTTACCAAATCTTAGTGTGGTTTTTAAGACTTTTTTTTGCACTCTGGGAAAGGTTGGTTTCATAGAAGCTCAAAGAGATCTTAGAAATCAACATGCTCAGTGGTGTTTTATTTTATTCTTTAGAGCCCTAGGGTTCCTCCAAGGTGTCTCAGAAGCTATGAGGGACCTTTGCATAAGCATATAAGATCCCTTGTTTCAACTCCAGCACCTTCATTTTTTTCTTTCTTTTATTTTTAGTTTTATTTTTTATTGAAGTGTAGTTGATTTACAGTGTTAGTTTCAGGTGTACAGCAGATTCAGTTAAATATATATATGTGTGTATATATATATATTTTAAGATTCTTTTCCATTATGTTATTACAAGACATTGAATACAGTTCCCTGTATTATACAGTAGGTCCTTATTTATCTATTTTATATATAATAATGTGTGTCTGTTAGTCCCAAACTCCTAATTTATCCCTCTTCTGCTCTTTTCCCTTTGGTAACCATAGTTTGTTTTCTGTGTCCGGCCAGCACCTTCATTTTTATCTGTTTTATACAGTGGGCTCTGTAAAATTCTCTTGACCATGTCAACCAGAATTTGAAAGCTTTTGATCTGTGTGAAGTGGTTAGTCCCAAGTGTTCCAGCTAGTTAAAAGCAAGGTCTAGGTATAGAATATGTCTCCTGATCTATGAATCTTCTGTCTTCTTCTGTCTTGTTATACTGCTGCACTTTATGAGAAGGAAACCAAGGCCATAAACTGCTATCAACAGATGGAATCATGAAAGTCACACTCATAAAGAGGAAATTGGCCTTTTTAGAAAATGCTGGGCCTCACTGAATTTGGGAATATAAACGAAAGCAATGGTGATTTTTTTGTCTTTATCAAATTGGCAAAGATGATAATAGTGGATAAGCAGAACACATTGAGATTGGAATTCTCAATGTATGTTTTGGGGGTATAAATTTTGGGGGCCATATTTAGAGAGTTTGAAAAAATATTTAAGACATTGTCAGCTGGTAAACTCTGGTGCAATCTAGTAGATGTTCACAGCCGCATTCTTTATAACTGGTCCATATGTGCATTCTGACTGGGAGATACCCATGCTGTACAGAGATTGAAGGTGTTGACTGTCACTCTCTCATATAGCCCAATAACCCATTTTTAGAAATTGATGCTAAGAAAATAATTTGAAGTATAGTAGAATAAATGTACATAGAAATGTTCTTTGCAAAATATTTTTTTAATAGTGAAAATCATCACTACCCTAAATGCACAACAGTAAAGGAATATGATGTTAAGTAGTGCATAATGTTAATGTAAAAGAAACCTTCTATCTGTGTTTGTTCCATTGCTTTACTGACTCTGCGCCTCCTCCCTTTATTATGGGAGTTTGTAAGGAGGAAAGTACTTGGGCTTGAAAATTTATTCCTTGTCCAATACTGTAGAGACTTTGGTAGATACAATCCTAAGAATCAGAAGGATAGTCCTAGGTGGGTAGATCATTCTGGCAACTCCAAGAGAATGACAAATGGCAGTTTTTATTTTTCAGAGGCTGTGGACCAGCATGGTTAAGAACTTGGTTTATGTGTGTATCTCAGAGGACATATAAAAATACAGTCACTTGTCTTCAGTAGCGGAGATCCAACCTTTTATTATTATGTATTTGTGACTAGGAGAAGGCGCATAGCGCAGAATCAGTTCCAGAACTGTGGAGGAGACATTACTTTTCAGCCTCCTTAGTCCACTTCCATCCACTCAGTACCCAGTACCCTAAATTTCTCTATCTGCCTCTTTACCTTTTCAGAAAACTGTTGTCAAATCCTTCATTCGGGAAAAAAATATCAGTATTAACAGATTTTGTTGTTACCCTTCTTAGATGCCTTTACTTTGTTTTTTTTTTTTTTTGTAGTATGTCTCTCCATTTATTGTTTTTTTAATCAAGAAAAGACAATTGAATTTTATCAATTTTTTCCTGCATCTTTTAGTTTGTTGTGGTGAATTACATTAATTAATTTTCAAAAGTTAAGCCAAACTTGTAATGTTTCATGTGTTTAAATTTTAAAAAACATTTTGAGATAACTGTAGACCCACCTGCAGTTGTAAGAAACAACAGAAAAAGATCTTGCATATCCTTTCCCCAGTTTTCCCCAATGGTTACATCTTGCAAAACTACAGTGCAATGACACAACTAGGATATTAACACTGACAGAGTGGTAACACAAAACAGGTCCATCGCCACAAGGATGTCCCCTCCCGCCCTTCCCCTCCCATCTCCCCTCCACATTTAACTATTGGCTATCACTAACATGGTCTTCATTTCTTTAATTTCGTCATTGTAAAAGTGTTATACAAATGGAATCATATAGTATGTGATCTTTTGGGGTTTTGTTTTGTTTGGTTTGGGTTTGGGGGCTTTTTTGCTTGTTTTTCTTAAATTTTTTTCTTTCAGTTTTAGTTTTAATGAGGTTTAGAACTAAGAGCATAGTGTTCTAATGGAGGGATTCTAAGGCCCAATTAGCAAGAGAGAATTTTGGATGTAGAGAGACCTTCCAGAAGGACCTTAAAATAACTCCTGGGAAATCTCCTGTTTGGACTGTTTGCTCTTTAAAAGAAAGGAGGACTGAGTTCAAAAAGACCAAGTGCTTAAGGAGGGCCACCACTATCACTATCAGTGCGTTGTTCTTTTGTTCCCTTTCCTTTGTGTCCTTGGCCTGTTTCTGAGTCATCTCATTACTCCAGTGTCACCAGCCGTATTTTCTGTGAAGATGGCCAGATCTAGATTCCTGCAGGTCGGAGGGCTTATGTTGGAAGAACCTAAAATTAAACCAAGTCAGATGCCAATATATAAATAAAATGCAAATGGATCATTAAATAATTAAAAACTGAATTGATGTTTACTGCCTCCTGGAACATAGCCCGGAAACCTGGATGCAAGATTGGCACACATCTCTAAGATAAAGCAACTTTAAAAGCCAGTAATTCCAAAGGAACAATTAATTAAAAAGAGAGGTTAATTCACAGTTTACAGACTTAGCATCTGCTTGTTTAGCATATGCAATAAAAAGCAAAGTAGTGATAGATTTATAAAATGTCAGTTAAATAATTTATGATATGTATGCTAATTGCTTTTGCATAATCTAGTTATTTTTCCCTCTCATGACCCTCACTGAGATGTTGTTTTAGAATAGAATGTGGTTCTTATACCCTATGTCTTTTTATGATTTAAATATTCGAAGTTGAAAGATTTTATGTTTTTTTGGTGTGCCATTTGTCTTTAGAATTTTGGAGTTTTTTTTTTTTTTTAATCATTGAATTGGAAATTATCTATTCAGGCATGTATTTTCTTTGGCATGTCCAAGTAATCTTTGTGAGCTGAAGTTCACAGGTTATCTAAGTATATATAATACAGGAGTCTTGTTTAATTTGCTGATAACGAGAACTTAAATGCATCTTATTGTAATATGAAGAAAATCACATTTTATTGTTTTATCCTTAGCATATTTGTATGTACCTTTATTCTGTAGGGGGGTAAACTACTATTTAGTTGCTTTTTATTCAAAGAGAGGTCTCTGCTGCAAAAGATTTTCATGGGCACACCTACTTAAGTAGAATTTCCTTCAGAGGTCTAAATATACTGAAACAAGAGAATTAAAACTGAAATAGAGATGTGGAAATCTAAGATTGTTTCTTTTTTATTTATATTTTTCTACATGGAAATGCATGCACATGTGTATGTGTATTTTAACTGGGTGTTTGAACTAGAATTCCTTCCTTATTTTGCTAAAGGCTTAAGAACATAAATCGTTTGAAATGAGGATCTTCCAGGTTTTTCCAGTGAAAATTTTGGATATAGAATTTTCCAGTAACATTCTTCAGAAAAACTTCACCCCTCCGGGATCACTTCTTGCATCAAAAATATATAGCTCCTAAGTATAGTAATACACTTGCCTGTAATTAGAATATCATGAACATCTGAAGGACTATTTTTTTAAAAAATTTACTTGCACCCCACCTCTTTACAAAAGAATTTGAAGCTATTTATAAAAAGAAAAAAAGGCATACATGGCATGATTAATAAATAGGAAGAAGTAGGGGCAAATTAAGGGGTGAGAATGTGGGTGATATAATAGGAGGAAACAAATTGCCATCTGAAGTTTGAACATAATTACTGAGACTGAGAACATTAAGGACTTAATATTATATAAATTCCTGAATTTAGCCACTTAAAACCTATACTTGGTTTTCCCATTTTTAAATTTTTTTTTTTTTTGAGTTTTTCCCATTTATATTCTGGTTTTGGCTGGTTTCTTCAGTGATACCGGTATGCCACTCCCACCTCCCATCCTTCGCCAGGCTTGAAGATAAGGTAAAGATAAGCAGTGAGTTCTTATTGATATGTAGAAAGATTTAGATGAGAGATTACTCAAGGGTAGTCCTTGGGCCGAATGTGGCTCACAGTCATTTTGTTAAGTCCACATGGTGTTAAAAATATACAGAGCTAACATTTAGAAAGGAGAGGATTGCACATAAAAATTCAGACTTTTGGCTTCTCTTGGAAGATTGAAAGAGTAACTAAGCATCCAGGCTAATTTCCTACATAATAGCAAGCCGCCCCTGCCTTCTTTACATGGAGCATTCTGTCTGGCCTCAGAGGGCATTTGTGAGCATGGCTCCTGATGAAGATGGCTCTGCTTGCAAAGAGCTTGCAATCTAACAGAGACAGGATAAGTAATGCCCAGCTTTAGCTTTTTTTCCTAGTGATTGTCTTATGATTTTTGCCTCATTATAAACTTCCCTCACACCCTTATCTGTGGAGAGCACATTCAGAGGTTGTTGTACCATAAATTCATCTTAGTTGATACATCCTTATTCAAGATTCATTCATTTACTCATTCATTACTAAAACTTGTTTTTTTTAATTGAAGTATAGTCAATTTACAATGTGTTAATTTCTGGTGTACAGCATAGGAATTCATATATATATATATATTCATGTATATATATATTCCTTTTCATATTTTTATTCATTGTAGGCCATTACAAGGTATTGAATGTAGTTCCCTGTGCTATACAGTAGAACCTTGTTTATATATTTTATGTATAGTAGTTAGTATCTACAAATCCCAAACTCCTAATTTATCCCTCCTTATCTTCTCCCCCTTCACCCCCTCCATGTAACCACAAGTTTGTTTTCTATGTCTATGAGTCTACTTCTGTTTTGTAAATAAGAAATAAGTTCATTTGTGTCCTTTTTTTTGAGATTCCACATTCAGGGGATATCATATGGTATTTTTCGTTCTCTTTCTGGCTTACTTCACTTAGTATGATGATCCATGTATCTGCAAATGGCATGTATTTTTTTTTTTTTTGAATTAGAGTTTTCTCCAGATATATGCCTAGGAGTGGGATGGCTGTATCATAGGGTAAGTCTATTTTCAGTTTTTTAACGAAACTCCATACTGTTTTCCATAGTGGCTGCAACAAACTACATTCCCACTAACAGTGTAGGAGGGTTCCTTTTTCTCCACAGCCTCTCCAGTATTGATCATTTATGGACATTTTTAATGATGGCCATTCTGGTATGAGGTGATACCTCATTGCAGTTTTGATTTGCATTTCTCTGATAATAGCAATATTGAGCATTTTTTCATTTGCCTATTGGCCATTTGTATGTCTCCATTGGAGAAATGTTTGTTTAGGTCTTCTGCTCATTTCTTGATTAGATTGTTTTTTGTAATTGAGTTGTATGAGCTGTTTATATATTCTGGAAATTAAGCCCTTGCAGTCACATCATTTGCAAATATTTTCAAAAACATTTATGTTTGCTACCAAAACTCTTCAATAAGTGATGCTGGGAAAACTGGACAGCTACATGTAAAAGAATGAAATCAGAACATTCTCTAACACCATATACAAAAATAAACTCAAAGACGGAGTAAAGATCTAAATGTAAGACTGGATACTCTAAAACTCCTAGAGGAAAACATAGGCAGAACATTCTTTGACATAAATTGCAGCAGTATATTTTTGCATCCATCTCCTAGAGTAATGGAAATAAAAACAAAAATAAACAAATGGGACCTCATTAAACTTAAAAGCTTTTGCAGAGCAAAGGAAACCATAAACAAAAGTAAAAGGCAACCCACAGAATGGGAGAAAATATTTGCAAATGATACAACTGACAAGGGATTAACTTCCAAAATGTACAAACAGCTCATACAGCTCAATATCAAAAAACAAACAACCCAATCAAAAAATGGGAAGAAGGTCTAAACAGACATTTCTCCAAAGTAGACAAGCAGATGATCAATAGGCATATGAAAAGATGCTCAACATCACTAATAATTAGAGAAATGCAAATCAAAACTATAATGAGGTATCACCTCACAGCAGTCAGAGTAGCCTTCATTGAAAAGTCTGTAAGTAATAAATGCTGGAGAGAGTGTGGAGAAAAAGAACCCTCCTACACTATTGGTGGGGATGTAAATTTGTGCAGCTACTATGGAAAACAGTGTGGAGTTTTCTCAAAAAACTAAAATAGAGTTACCCTATGATCCAGCAATTTCATTCTTGGGCATATATCTGGAGAAAGCTCTAATTTGAAAGATACCTCCACCCCAGTGTGCACAGCAGCACTTTTAACAATAGCCAAGACATGGAAGCAACCTAACTGTCCACTGACAGATGATTGAATAAACAAGATGTGGTATGTATATATGATGGAATACTACTTAGGCATGAAAAAGGATAAAATAATGCCATTTGCAGCAACATCAGTGGACCTAGAGATTATCATACTAAGTGGAGTAAGTCAGAGAAAAACGAGTATCATATGATATAACTTATATATGGAATCTAAAAAAAGATACAAATGAACTTACAAAACAGAAATAGATTCGCAGACACAGAAAACAAACTTACGGTTACCAAAGGGGAAAGGGAATGGGGAGGGGTAAATTAGGGGTTTGGGATTAACATATACACACCACTATATATAAAAGAGATAACCAATAAGACTACCTACTATGTAGCACAGGGAACTATACTTATCTTGTAATAACCTACGATGGAAAAGAATCTGAAAAAGAATAGATATAGATGTATAACTGAATCACTTTGCTGTATACCTGAAACTAACACAACAGTGTAAATCAAGTATACTTCAATTAAAAAAAAAGTGCCTTAAAGAAACAATTCAAAAAACCCCTTAAGTCTAGGTAACATTGTCTATAGTTGATGTTTTAGAAAGTGCTAAATAGCCCATATGAAGAGCACTTTAGAAATACTATACATTGGGATTTGGGATTGGGATAGTCTTAGATATTTAGGATCAAATCAAGATTCTCACTGGGAGAAACTACTTGTAGTCTAGCAATTACCCAGTTGGACCTCAGTGGACCAGGCAATACTACACCCCTGTCAGTGCCCAGCTTCCTCTTAGGAATGATACAGCTAAGAGGCTATATATATTAAAGATTGAAAGTGAGCCATTACCCCAGAAAAGAAAGCTCACTGATAGTAAGAAAGACAGATGCAAATATAAGGCTCTCCAAGTAAATTTTAAAAAGTATATTTGTATATATTTATTCCAAACCTGAGTGTGATTCATTTGGGGTTCACTTATTTTTTTCTCAGATCCTAGCATTTGGAGGCAGAGCTAAACTTCAGTTTTCACATACCCTTAAATACAAGGTATCTGGTGTAAAAGGGGCATTTCACAAAAAAGAAATATTTAGCAAATCTATTAATTGTTGGACTTTTTGAAAAACAACAAAAAATTTTTGGTCATTATTTTCTCAGATACAAACAAAATACCAAGGTTTCTCAACTTTTGATTGTTGGTTTCCTTTTAAATGACTTCTAAAATTTTATTCCTTAGAAGCCAGTCTTTGCAGTCATTTAATCTTTCAGCCAGTTGACATTTGGGCATTTTTGTCCTGTGTGTGGTACTGTAGTTCCAAATTATGCTCATTGAAGACCTGCAAAGTCTAAACACCGTTTAGACCCAATTTTAAGGTTAACCTATATTAAAAGAAAAAGAATTCAAACCATCTCAAATTCCTTCCATATGACTGCTTTTGTCATACATTTTTATGTCATGTGATAACTTATCTGTCCATTAAAGCTACAGTGGATGATGTAAGCAATTCTTCTCTCAGATAGCTAAAGATAAATCCTTTAAAGCAGTCAACCAGCAAGAATCTTTCCTTATTCCAAATTTTGAAGTCTGAATCTGATTTTCAAATTAAGTGAATAAGGTTTATTCCATCTGTGTTTCTTTCTCTCTCTCATTTTTTTTTTTTTGACACTAAAAATGGAAGCCCAGAGGCAGAGTTTATAATTTCTTTTAAGGTGAAGAACAGAATGTGATAGGTTAAATTTTAATCTAATCTCTCTCTAAGCAGCTTCTATAGAATCTTTATTACTAGATTTGGATACAACACATTTCATTTTAAGGCTTAACTTAAGCTATTCCCCAGACTTTTTAGTGAATAAAAAGAACTCTCTTATCTTCATACTATTTTGGTGAATATTGTACTTATATGTGTATTGTCATGGCCATCCCTACGGAATTGAATTATAATAAATACCCTCTCCATGACAGAAATGCAGCTTTTCAGGAGTGAATGTCTGGTATGCTAAATAGGACTTACAGGTGATACTAATAAAAATGCATTCACTATATACATGGGTGGTGATAAATCTTATCTCATGTAAAAGCTTGGTCACTCTCATGTGACTCCCTTTGTGTGACCTGTATGTGCTAAGTATCATGAACACAGTTCTAGGTATGTGACTTTTTAAATAATTGTTAATTGATCAACTCATTTTTCTACCTTACTGTGTTCCCTGCCTGAGTCTGTGTGTGATCCCCAGTTATGAGAGGTTCAAGGAAGTTTTTTACTTAGTATTTGTAGTGGAAGTCTTTGGAATGTTCCTGCTTATGTAAAGCTACTAATAAAGTAGTTACTAATAAAACACATACCCTAAACATACAGATATTGGATAGAACATGGGTACTTTCCTGAAGACTTCAGAGTGGGGAAAGGAGTTCCACTATACGTTTTAGTCCCAAATGAGACTTTACTACTTGTGGGTGAGAGCAATGTGTTGACTGCATACAGTGCTTGATCTTTGGAATGTTGTATTGGGAATGTGCTTGGAGAACAAGGTATGTATGCTCCTAGAGTGACTGTCTCAAAGACTAACACACTATACGTGCCATATTGAGTTAGAGGTTTCCTCTCAGGCTGGGAGGGTGCTCTAACTCCAGCTCCCATGACTTGTTTGCATCCTTGTGTGTGGTTTCAAAATTGATCAAAACAGCACAGCCCCATTGACTAACCTAGTAGCTTCCCTCATCCTAGCCAAACTTGCTTGGTCTTCCTGGCAGGAAACTCCCTCAGGCCTGCTGCCACCCCTCTGTTCAAAAGAGTGGCCTTCACATAACTTCATTGCTAATTCATATCTTTACTACTTCTAATACCCCATTTGAAACTTGTATCTTCTAGAAAGTTTCTCCCTTTAGCTTTAACTCATCCTGAACACTTATCCCTTTTTTTTTTTTTTTTTTAATCATTTCAGCCTTCTTGAAGGCAGGAATCATGTCTACCTCTGTTATTATTTTCTCCATGTGTTACAGAAAAATGACTATATCAGTGATTTACTACTTATCATGGAATCAGAGACACTTGGGGATAGCTAGATTTTAAAAAAAAACCCCTCTGGTTCATTTCTCTCTCATTGTAAGTATGAGGGTACTATGTCCAAGAAAAGTTAAATTGAGATTCTGTGAATATTTACCAATTGCCAACTATATACATAGGATTTATTTTATTTTAAATTTTTATTTTTATATAATTACAGACTTATTAGAAAAGTTGCAGGAACAGTACAGAGAATTTCCTTATACTCTTTACTCAGATTTCTCAAATGTTAACTTTGTACCACATTTGTGCCATTATTCCCTCTCTCTTTTTTTTTTTTCTGAATCGTTTAAATTAAGTTGCAGACATAGTGCCCCTTTACTCCTAAATTCTCTAGTGTGTACTTCCTAAAAACAAGAAAATTCTCTTATGTAACCACAGTACAATTACCATAATCAGGAAATTCATATCGATACATACTGTTATCTAATATACTACCTTAGTGCTTTTGCCAATTATCCCAGTGTCCTTTACAGCAAAGGAAAATCCTGAATCACATATAAGGGGCAGCTGTGAGACTAGCCCAGCTCTTTCAGCTCGTTCTCCCATGTTCTTTCTGCCTGTCTACGTCAAAACAACATTTCTGACAACACCATGGAGTTATCTGAAAGCCTTGGTAAACTTCTTAGGGCTTTCAGAGCTGTTTAGTAACCTCTAGAATCAGGGGTGGTAATGATACTATTTTTTTAAAGGTCAGGGAATGCAAAGTAGAAATCTTGATGTCATTCTTCATGCTTTGTGTATGCCAAGCAGTAGAGGTCTCATTTATGAGATTGAAACTCAGAGAACTACCAGTAGACAATATTTGACAGCAGCAGAACCTTGGCCAACAATTAACTAGAGTTGGAGATGCCTGAAATGTAGAGACAGAACAATCAGTTCTTTCCTCCTTCCTCATTGAAGATGGTGGTGATGATTTTTGACTCCATAGGAAAAAATACCAGAATACTGTGAGTTTAAGTTTAAATAGGTCATCACTTACAAATTAAGTAACATGTATTTTCCAACATTGCTGCCATAATTTTCATCTAAATTCTAAATAAATCCAGATAGAGAAATCCAGTAAATCTGAATCTTATAAACCAGTTAGAGAATATATATTAAACAGAATGGTGTTTCAGTGGTTACATTTAATTAGGGACCAAGTCTTATGTCTATTTCCATGGAGTTTCTTGTTTAATTTACTGTAAGGTATCCCAACATGGCCTCCAGCATTAAAGAGAACATAGTAAAGGAGATATTCAGCTGGAAGAGAATTTGACACTATTCAGAGGTTTGGAGGACAATTACAATACCCATAAAACCAAAAAATGATACATAAATCTTTTTTTAAAGTAAAAAAGGTCGGCTTATTTCTCAAAGTGTTTCTATTACTTAATACTGAGTTTCAGATCCTTTGTTTAGTACATAAAGTTCAGGATAATTTGGTAGACATGAACTGAATATCCTTTAAAGAACTCGCTTTTATCACAATTCAATTTTATTCCTCTATTCAGGCACAGTGTCATTCATTTAGTGACTTTGTTGTGGGAAGATTTCTTTGCATATAATATACAGAACTGTTCAGATGTAGTCTGTTTTGGATCATCATCCATTTCTTTGGGTTTTCTTGGATGGCAAAAATAGAGTCCAGTTAACAGCCTCAAGTAAAAAATATCTGAAAGACATGACTTCTCTTGTATATATAATTAGGGGAAAAAAACTCCATCTTTGGGTATACTTTAGATAATCATTTACAACAGAGCTAGTCTGAAGCTTTCGCAAGCAAGAGAGGAGAAAGAGAGAGAGGGGGAAAGAAAAGAAAGACAACGATTCATCTGACTTGCTTGTTCAGTTTTAAGTTGAAACCTTTGCTGTCAAGGAGGGAAGGAAAGATTGCATTTAACAAAGTCAGTTATGTTATTTCTACATGATAGGAACAGACCTCAAAATGGAAACCAGCATATTCCTCCCATTGTTCTGTGCCTCCTCACTGCTGGCCACTGAGGGTGTGTTCTCATCAGCACCCTTAGACATCCTGACCATGCTTGACCATTGGAGAGGAGTAATTTGACCAAAAAAATGACATCTTGAAGAAAGCACTTTGAAAGCAACCTAGGATTTAAAAAAGAGGATGTAACAGCCATGTGCATTATACAAATCAGCCACTGCGTCTGTTAGAAAATAAATGTTCTTGTTGGAATTGGAGGAAAGTTTGTGAAAGGTGGTCCATGCAGTGAAAGGAACATGAATATACTATGGGATCAGACAATCCCAAATTCAAATTCCAGTGCTTTTACTAGCAACCTGACCACCTTGAATACATTACTTAATTCCTCTGATCCTCATTTTATGCACCAGAAAATCTTACACTCTTTCAGCAAACATACATTGGGCATCTACTGTGTACTAGCACTCTGTCAAGGACTGAGGTTCATGAATTGATAAGAGGCTGCTCCTTTCCTCCGGGAGTTCAAAACCTGTGAGACTCACAGAGTGATGAGATGTGTGAGAACATATATGAAATCACCTAGCTGAATGTCTGGCACATAGGGCCTTTAATGTATTTTATTTCCCTTTCCTGTTTGTCCTCTCAGCTTTCCAATGAAAATGGGGAAATCCAAAGATTTCCCAAGAATTTAGCAATTACAGTCAATTATTCCCATTACCTCCCACACAAAACCTCTTATTAGGAAATGTCATAATTGGAAATTTGATGCGTACCAGTTAGATGCATATTTCTATGGAATGCATAATTCTTTGGTACTGAACTGAGTCAGCAAACATGGACTCCTATTCCAGCTTTGTGTCGCTAGCTGCTCGTGGGTGACTCATTTTACCTTGGGAATCATTTCGTTCAGTGGTAAAATGAGGATTGTGAATTAGTTAGGCATGGTCTTTATCCTTTTGGATCCAGTATTAATTGGGTTTACTTCTAATTCTCCACTTGAATCAGTATTACATGCATTTTTGTCTCTCTTAATATCCACCTTCCCCTTCTTCCGCTTTCAAAGGTTTGTTGCAGTTGCTGATGAACAGGAATGATGCTTTGGTTTCAACCTTTATTTCAGGTGATTTTATCCTTTTCTTTCATCTCATCTCTGGTTTTGGGACAAATAGAGGAGGAAAAAGGAGAGGAGGGAAGATATGGCTGTCTCCACTTCGTAAACTCCCCGTGATTCTTGGGTTCTCTGTTTCATACTGAGAACACTAGAGGCTAAAGTCCCTAATGTCATCCCTAATGTCTTTACCAGTGTTACTGCTTTGAGTTGTAGCCCCTGAATCCTTAGGCTGACTTATAGAATACCAAAAATCCTAAATGGTGAGAACTGGAAGAGGCTTTAGTGGCCATTTTGCATATATAAAACTGAAGTTGCAGAAGGGAAAGGAAACTTTTCAAGGATGTGCCTTTGGTTAGCAGTCAGGTCAGAACTTGACCTCACATCCCTAGTGCAGTTCTCTTTCACTCTGCCATTGCTATAAGAATGGTTATTTTTATGGTTTATTCTCCACATCACTTCTTAGGCAATCAAACATCATGGTCTCTTTTTTGATAAAGATTTTCTTGGGTCTCCCATTTTCCTCATTCTGTGATCTCTCTTTGCCTTATGGGGTTCTCCCCACCGTCCCCTGGGCTGAGGCTTTCCTTTCCACTCTTCAGTGTATCCAGAGCAGTTTTAGGAAAGCATCTGAGATGCTCCTAGTCACCCATAACCTTCTATATCTATTCCTCTTTGCTTCTTAGTAAACATACTAATCATGGCGAACAGTTTTTGGATGCTTAGTATGAGCAAGACACTGTATCAGGTACTTCCTATTAGAACAACTAGGTGATGTGCTGTTGCTTTTCCCATTTCCCAGAGGGGAAAATGGGAGTATAGGGAAGCTCTGTATTTCACTTGGGTTTCCAATCACTGTAAGCAGTACTTTCAGGATTTGAAGCTAAGCGGTCTCACTCCAGAGTCTGTGTCTTTAAATATTGTGGTCTCCCACTTTGCTCTCTCCTGCTCACCCCACCTCACCCCAAACATACTGATCTTCCTCTTTTGCAGATTACTTTTTGCCTCCAGCCCTAAACATTGGAGATTCTCAGAGTTCCGTCATTTTTCCTATTCTTCATCCCCTATGTATGTGATACTTGAGCAATCTCACCTGCATTGTATACTTGTTGATACCCCCCAGAACCTGGTTCTAGCCTCATTTCTAGGCTCTCTCTTCCAACTGTCTATGTAGTTCTATCTGGATAGCTACACAGATTCCTCATACTCAACTTGTTCAAACTGTATGGCACCTTAGGTGACTGGAGGGATTGCCCTTCATGCATCAGCCTGGAGGAGGAAGTATTTTGAAAGCTTCTCAGGTTCTGCTGCAATGAAACTCTAGGTATAGCTTCATGTCATAATGTGTGGGTCTGGATATTAGAAATTTTTTAAAATAAGCATTCACCTATAAACAAATTAGAATACCTTATTTTCTGTGGAAAGCAATGTAGTTTTAAAAAGCATAGGATGATTTTTTGTTTTGTTTTTTTGCCTTGGATATTCAATTAGGTGTTCATATCAGAAGGAATTCTGCAGGGATGAAGTTGGAAATGGCCTCTTCACCATGTATGAGGACCCATCTGGCCTCTGTTATCCTGAACCCCTGGAGCCTCAAAGGCAGAGGTGCTTTAGGGCGTCTCACAGTTTGGATGAGACACAGCCCATAAGGGTTTCCACAAGTTCCAGTAGCTCAGTGTATCAAACCATAGCATGATACCTTGAAAGAGAAACCAAGAGCAAAATTCAGAATTAATCTCTCTTCACTCTGCTTCCCTACTCCTAGTCTCCAGCTGCTCTGCTATCTTTGGTTTAAGCAGCACTATTTTTGCCAAGATTAAGCATCTTCTTGTTTCTTTTAAGTCTGGTTTGTGCCTTGCTTGGGAGTGTTCATCTGGGTTTTACTGCCTATCTCCCTAATTTATAAATTTTTGTTCTTAAATAGCCCTCTCACCTAATACAGTATTTTTTTGCCTCCCGTATTGTTTATAGGATGTTCTTTGCCATCTAATTTTAGATCCTGCATAATGTCCTCTAAGCAGCCTCTCCTTTGGATAAAAGCCATGGTTAAGATGTCACTTCCCATAAATCAGTTTTGGTGAAGATGAAGGCAGCTGTGGGCAGGGGAGGGGCAGCACAGGAACTCATGAAGTCTGACCCTTTCAAAGTCGACTTAATCCTCCCTCTTATCCCAGCCGTCTTTGTGCTACTCTTTACAGGGTGGATGGACCTCTTTAACAAGAAGGAATGAGATTTTGCATTGTTCGACTTTGTCACAACAACAAAAGCCCTGGAAAATTCTAATTAATTAGCAAGCTGTGAGCTAATGAAAGAATTAAACTGAAAGAGAAATGCTCTAAGCTTTCGGAGAGTCATGTGAATGTAAGGACAATGCTGACTTGAAATATTTGGGGCTGTTTGTATAATTTTCCCAGGATTTGCCTTCCTGAGACTTAAAGAGATAAGATGAGAGAGACAAGAACAAGTATTTGTCAGAATCAGGATGTAATAACACTGTTGGCTTTTCAGGACACTAAATGACCCACCATCATTTGAAGAAGGCAGTTAAATGTGGACTCACACAATCAAGGAAATTAAAACCAGAATACAGACCCTTTGCACATTTTGTGTTCAGAGAAAAACATGGCAACTGGGCTGGCATAAAGTAGATTATGAAATAAAGTAGAAGTTAATTATTATGAAGGACCGGTAAATCACTGTATCATTGTGCCCTTGAATGAGGGAGTACTTGCAACCAGTTTGTCTGCTAAAAACATATAGTGCTGAAAAACACTGAAGTTACTCATTTGTAGCTTTTTATTGAGTGATGATGATGAGGATGAGGAGGAAGAGGAGGAAGTAATAGAACTACAACAAAACTACTACTAACAACTAACATATACTAAGCATTTAATGTGCAGTAGGCACTATTCTAAGCATATTTAATCCTCTCAGCAATCCTGTTAGACATTAGATACTATGTGACTCATGTCTTTATTACCTCTATTTTATACTCAAGACTATTGAGGCTAAAATATTAAGTGGCTGGCCCACATATATAAGTGACAAGCCAAGATTTGAATTGATACATTCTAATAATTTTAGTGTTCATACTCCAAACCACCATGTCCACCTGTCTGTGAAATATGGTCTTACTACATAAACTACTACAGAGGCTAGATGTTGTTGCTACTACAGAGGCTAGATGTTGTCAGCCTGGACTAGGAAGCAGAACATCTGAGACTCTATTCCCAGTTGATCTCTAGTTTTTCCCAGTGACCAAGGCATTCAGTTATCATTTCTTATCTTCAGTGTGTTCATCTATAAAATGAAATTGTTATATTAGATGATAGCTGAGATGTTTTTCAGTTCTAAGAATATTTTGAGGTTTTAAGAAAATGATGTGTTTTAGTACAGAGTAAATGAAATGGTCATTTTTGAAGTGTGTGTGTGTGCACACGCACATGCTCAGACGTAAAAAAAATGAAGTAACAGCTTTGGATTCAGATAGATCTCTACCTGTTTAACTCTCCCATATGACTTGGGGCTGATGACTTTATCTTTGTGAACTTTAGTTTCTTTTCTTCTCCATTGGAAATGATAATACTATGTGTATAGAGTGTCTGGCATGATGCTGTGTTGGTGCTTCTGTTTGTCCTCATGCAGAGGACATGAGAGTTGGGTAGAATATGCCCCACTTAGGGAGCTGAGTCCAGAGAAGAGGTTGGTTCAGCCAAAATGGTCATTTTCCCTGAAGAAGTGGCTGTGTAGGTACTTTGCATGACGGGTCTGTTGGTAATTGACCTCATAAGTGAGAATAATTCAGATCTGATATCATCAAGCTGCTGGCAGTTTTCCTGTTAGACTTTTTTTTTTTATTGAGTTATGTTACCTTTCTCTCACTTTTCTTCCTTGAGCAGTTATAGTCTCTGCAAATGTTCTTCAGACTCCTTGAAAGGATGTTGCTTAACAATCATATGGGTTGAATATTGTCCTCCTCAAATTCATGAGCACCTGGAATCTCAGAATATGACCCATTTGGAAATTGTGTTTTGTAGATGTAATCAAGTTAAAAGGTGATTTCATACTGGATTAGGGTGGGACCTAATCCAATAACTGGTTTCCTTATAAAAAGAGAGGAATTTGGACATGGATACTGAGGTGAGAATGCCATGTGAATACAGAAGAAACACGGGGAGAACACCATGTGATCACAGAGGTGAGGTTGTAGTGATGTGTCTACAAGCCAAGGAATGCCAAGGATTGTTTATTGGCAACCACCAGAAGCTAGAAAGAGACAAGGAAAGATCCTCTCCTAGAGCCTTCAGAGAGAAAATGGCCCTGCTGATACTTTAATTTAGGACTTCTAGCCTCCAAAGCTGTGAGAGAATAAATTTCTGTTATTTAAAGCCACCTAGTTTGTAGTACTTTTGTTATGGCAGCTCTTGGAAAGTGTTATTGCAAGTAAGGTACCTGTTACTAATATTAATCAAGGCTGAATGAGTGGGAGAGAGGCAAATAGACTTTGACTAAGGGGGAAAATGCAGTGCATCCACAAAGGGGTGATTTGGAAGCCATTTGTTATCATCATGGCTCTTCTGCTGAGTGTAAGTAAAAGCTCTTTTTACTCTTCTGATCCAGGTGTCATGGAAATGACAAAACAAAAAAGTTAATGAAAATTGAATTTTTAGTAGGCCAACATTTTTTAAATTTTGATTTTCGTAAAACCAGTATACTATAAACTATGATGATTACCAATAAGATACTGAAGTGTGGGCCATTCGATGAATAATACATGGTTTGTCAGTTGATTTGAATGTTTTTTTTGAAGTCACCTATGTGCTTCCAGAGGTTGAAAAATGGTTAGTATTTTGGAAACACTAACTTGTCTATAGAATAGATTGGAAAGTACAGAGTTCTGTAGAATTAGATTCTATCAGTTGTAATTTGGGAATGAATATTGAAATTGTAAAAAGAAAAATAAATCTTAGTTCCCTAAAAGGCGAGGACTTTGCAGAAAACAACGTGATAATAAGACAAAACTATCAAACAGGCTAGGGCTATGTGGACTCAGTTTGTTTCAGAAAAGCTCAGAGTGAAGACAGCTCGTGAATTCTGTCATCAGGCAGTGAGGCCCGTATCACATGTCACTTTGCTTTGTTTTTAACATGTGGTTCAAGCTATGCCAGACCTGCTGCTGTGTGGGAGATGTACTTTCTGACAAAATAAGGCATTTTCCTGGCACCAGGCCCCTTTGGAATTTTTACTGGTGTGCATAAATCCAGCAAGTTTGCATTTCCCACACATATCCAATGTGGTCACACTTGACTTTCTGGATTTGTGGTGGTCTTAAAGCCTGTAAGTGCCAACCTGGTCATTTCCTCATCACGACTGGGGGTTATTCTGAAGGAATGAAACCAAATGTTCATCCATTATTCAAAAATTGTTTTCCATCTACCATGCCTATTATGAGGAAGAAACAGAAGAGGCAAAATAAGCCATTTTTGAGAGGACTGAAAATGTCTTGTACAGTAGAAATGGAAGTAATTCTAGTCAGTTATCTCTTTTTCCTGTTCCTCCTCATCTATCTGGATAATAAAGTCCACTGGGAAAGTTCATTTCTGTTATTTTGCGTTCGAAGTGTTGATGATGATGATGGTGGTGGTGATGATGTTAATATTAGTGTTCATTCTTGGTTGTCCATTATTAGCTGAATTTAAGTACTATATAAATGAACATATCCTGAGAGACGAGTCTGAGCTTTTCTGAGCTACTTTTTGAAAACTGACTGAGTTGCCATTTTAACTCCTGGTTCTCTTCTTCTGAGTATATTTCACACTTGGTCACAAAAGCCATCAGTGAAACCATATGGACCTCCATGCGCAAACTCATTGTCTCTGATAGAAAAATAGCTAAAATAATCTTCTTCAGCATTGAGTCTATTATATGTTATCTTTGCATAGAAAATATAAAAGATGATCATCCACGTTGAAAGAGGGAACTGAGAGAAGGCAGATTGTGCAAAGTTATAGAAAATAAAAATCCCCAATGTTTCACATATGACCTTGGGAAATGGCTCATTCATTTTATTCATTCAATGTAAATTTGTTTACCATGTGTCATATATGAGACTGAGGACTAAAGATGCCAACTCAAGTGAGACACAGGCCCTGCTTTCTAGGATCTCATATTACAGAGTCAAAAGATTGGCAAGTCATCTCCAAATTTATCTGGTACTATGTTCTCCTTTGCTGAGTACATTCTAGTCAGCCTATTTTTCTTTTCCTTCCTCCAACATGGCATGTTGGATCAGCCTTTTGGTCTTTGCACTTGCAACTTCCTCTGCCTGGGATTCTGCCCCATGTTGTTGCATGGCTGGTTGCACCATTTTCATATCTGCTTATGAGCCATATTTATCACAGGCCTTCCTGCCTCTCAGTTCAAAGACTAGCACCCTCTCTTCATGATTTTTAAGCCCATCTACCTGTTTTCTTTCTTTCATGGGACTTATCCTTGTTTGAAATTATCTTGTTCATTTATTCATTCACTTGTTTTATTGTGTATCTCCTCACCACTTGAATGTATACCTTCTTGAAGAGAAGATCTTACTTGTCTCATTTACCAATTTGTTAAATGAGTAGGTGAATGGATGAATGGATAACTATAATATATATATAATGCACTCTGTAATGGAAGCGTTAACAAAGTGCTATAGGAAAATGAGGAAAAGAGTGGTAGGTTCTCTGAGTAGATGGGATATCTCCACAGAGATGTGTGAGCTGGACCTGGAAGGCAGGAGAGTATATCAGAAGGCATTGGTTCTGCTTAGGTAGAGGAAGCTCTTCCTGCCTCATTCTGACCCTCTCTAGTTGACCCACCTGCTGCTGACATTCAGTGAACAGCCCAGATCATTCACTGCTAGAGTTGACTATACTACCTGACAGGATAAGCCCAGTAATTGTGACCCGTGCCCCCTCTGGATGCACCTATCAGGGAAGTGAAGAACATGTTTCCTAAAAACTTCTCTTTCATGCTACGAAAAGTTGCTAAAGGCTTATCTTTCCAATAAAGAGAACTTGGAATTGATGTAATACATAAAAGGAGCTTATGAAACATAAGTAGGCATTCTTGATGAAATAAAAATAGAAATTGAAAAGATGCATCATTTTTGGAAAGTTAAAGAAGACTTTTTTTCCCCTACTGTAAGAAAATGTGTGTAGATGAGGCATGTTTTAAACTATAGAATAAAATTTGCATATTACTTCAGGGTACTGCAACCATGGCAATTCAGAGTTTTGTCATTCCTGATAGACGTGCTTGCAATGTATACATCCATTAACAAGATTATCACTTGAAGAGACAATTGTATTTTTACTGAAAAGGTTTTTTGAGGATAAAATTTATTGATATTTAATGAAGCATGAAGCTTCTAAATGAACCATGAAAGCAATAGCTAAACTAATTAACTGCACATAAAGGCTCCCAGAATACATACGTGATGTGGGCTGTGTGCTTATCAATCGTGCCTGGTTACACTGACATCCTAGATAACATGCTCCTCATATGTGCTTTGTGGAGCAACAGTAAATCCTCTTGTAATACGTGCAATAAAAGAGGAAATAACCATTTAGATTTCCTGCAAATGTGGATGGGATATTTAAGTCAAGCGTTGCAGGGTTTATAGGTTATAATTTAGCAGAGTTAAGACTAGTAATAACAGCATATTATTTCCACACACTTGATTTAAGCCTCTGTCTATGCTGTTTCATTGAATGATGAATCGTTCCCTGGTTCTAAAAATACGCATCTTCCTCCCTCCCCTTTCCCCACCAAAGGAAGACCAGGGATGCTAAATAACATGAGATGAACATTTCATTGTGCAGCAGGGATTCTTAGGGACCTTTTTCAAATGCATGTGAAGACATGCCCTGTTGAGAGCTCTAATTTTAAAAACCACTCTGCTTTGGCAGTCATTGCAAGTTGCACCAGTTTGGAGGCAAACTACTTAACTGATAACAGAGCTGTTCACATTGACCTTTATCAATGACCATCTTCTTTTTTAGCCAGTGGTTTCCTACTCAGCCAAAGGCACCTACTCTCTGCCCTGTTGTCACAGAGCTTGGCTTTCAATGAGTAGTTTATAATTCCATTTTGCACCTTTCTGAAAACAATATTCTTATACTAATAAAAGAGTATGACAAATCATTAAGACCCATAGTAATAGTACTTAGTGAAAAATACATAGTAATTTCCCCCATGTATTTCAGTATTATTTGAAAGTACAGCAGAAATTTTTTAAGTGTATGGAAAGTGTACTATATTTATTTAATCAAGTTTGCTTTCTTTTTGGTTGAAACTATATAATTAAAAATATCTTTTTAAATGATGCTAGATTATTGTGTCAAATGAACATTTTAAATACCCTTCACTGTATTGCCAGTTTGATTCTCAGAGGGATTATATCACTTTTTATATTCTCTACTCAATCTACTTGCAAAATATTGAGAGTGTCTATTTTATGTCTTGTCTACTGGATTCTTCTTTTGTGAACTACTTATGTCCTTTGCCTTTTTTCTCCCATAGGAATATTTCTTTATTATTGATTTGTGAGGCCTCTTTATGTCTTAAGCCCATGACTCTTTGTTATGTAGAATGCTGGTATTTTCCTAGTCTTTTGTTTACTTTTAAATTTTGTTTATGGTACTTCTTGAGCTAAAATATTTTTGCAGTTACATCTATTTCTCTTTGCCTTCTGCATCCTAAAATTTAAGAAACATCTCAGATATATTTTCTTTTAGTTGTTTCATATTTTATTTTTTAAATTGAAGTACAGTTTATATACAGTATTGTGTTAGTTTCAGGTATGCAGCAAAGTGATTCAGCTTTATACATATATATTCTTTTTTATTCTTCTCCATTATAGATTATTACAAGATATTGAATATGGTTTTCTACACTATACAGTAAATCCTTGTTGTTTCTCTGTTTTGTAGTTTGGTTGTGTGTATCTGTTAATCCCATACCCCTAATTTATCTCTCCCCCACCTTCGCCTTTGGTAACCATAAGTTTGAGTCATAAGTCTATGAGTCTGTTTCTGTTTTGTAAATAAATTCATTGTACTTTTTTTTAGGTTCCACATATAAGCGATACCATGCAATATTTGTCTTTCTCTGCCTGCCTTGCTTCACTTAGTATGATAATCTCTAGGTCCATCCATGTTGCTGCAAATGGCATTATTTCATTCTTTTTTATGGCTGAGTAATATTCCATTATATATATTCCACTATATATATATATTCCATTATATGGAATACACACACACACACACACACACACACACACACACACACATCAGATCTTTATTCATTCATCTCTTGATGGACACTTAGGTTGCTACCATGTCTTGTGTATTATATTTTAATTTTAATAAATATTTGTTAATAATATTTAGCCCTTAATTTCCTTGGAATTTATTTTAATATGTTATGGTTGATTGTATTTTCCGATGGTGACTGAAACCATCTCTCCGATTCCATATGCTTGTCTGTGGTGCCACTTTGTTATTCCCTTTTCAAGAGGTAAAGTTTATTTCTTTACCCCTTGGATTTTGGGTGAGCCTTGAGATTTCTTTGGCCAATAATATATGGCAGATGTGATGCTGTGCTTATGGCCAGCATGGCCCTTGGCTGGCCTGAAAGTAGCCAGTCATGCAAGTTAGGGGCTATGCTTTGAGAAACCTAAGCCATATGCAGAGGCCATGTTTAGAAGTTCTCATTGTCGGCCAGCAAATAAAAGAACTACCTTAGAAGTCAATGCAGTTTACCCTTCAGATAATTGCAGCTCTAGCTGACTTCAGACTACAATGCATAAGAGACTCCAAGAGAGAAGCACCTTGTTGAGCCCATTCAACACTCCAAACCACAAGAGATAATAATGAATTGTTGTTTTAAAGACCCTAAGTTTTGGGGTGGTTTGTTATGTAGCAATAAATAATCAGAACTTGTGTCATTATATGCTGATGACATGTTACTATATATAGAAAACCCTAAAAGGTCCACACAAAAACTACTAGAGCTGATTGAAGAATTCAGCAAGGTAGCAGGTTACAAAATTAACGTTCAAAAATCAGTTGCATTTCTTTACACTAATGATAAATCAACAGAAGAAGAAAGTAAAGAAACAATCCCCTTTAAAATAGCACCCAAAGTAATAAAATATCTGGGAATAAATCTAACCAAGGAGGTGAAAGAATTATACACAGAAAACTATAAACCACTGATGAAGGAAATTAAAGAAGACTTTAAAAAATGGAAAGATATTCCATGCTCTTGGATTGGAAGAATCAATATTGTTAAAATGGTCACACAGCCCAAGGCAATCTACAGATTTAATGCAATCCCTATCCAATTACCCAGGACATATTTCACAGAACTAGAAAAAATCATAATAAAATTCATATGGAACCATCAAAGACCTAGAATTGCCAAAGCATTACTGAAGAGAAAGAAAGAGGCTGGAGGAATAACTCTCCCAGACTTCAGACAATACTACAGAGCTACAGTCATCAAGACAGCATGGTATTGGTACAAAAACAGACATATAGACCAATGGAACAGAACAGAGAGCCCAGAAATGAACCCACAAACTTTTGGTCAACTCATCTTTGACAAAGGAGGCAAGAATATACAATGGAATAAAGACAGTCTCTTCAGCAAATGGTGTTGGGAAAACTGGACAGCAGCATGTAAAACAATGAAGCCAGAACACTCCCTTACACCATATACAAAAATCAACTCAAAATGGATTAAAGACTTAAATATAAGACAAGATACAATAAACCTCCTAGAGGAAAACATAGGCAAAACATTATCTGACATACATTTCAAAAATTTTCTCCTAGAAGAAATAAAAGCAAGAATAAACAAATGGGACCTAATGAAACTTACAAGCTTCTGCACAGCAAAAGAAACCAGAAATAAAACAAGAAGAAAACCTACGGAATGGGAGAAAATTTTTACAAGTGAAACCGACAAAGGCTTGATCTCCAGAATATATAAGCAGCTCATACGACTCAATAAGAAAAAAATAAACAACCCAATCCAAAAATGGGCAGAAGACCTAAACAAGCAGTTCTCCAAGGAGGACATACAAATGATCAAAAAGCACATGAAAAAATGCTCAATATCACTAATTCTCAGAGAAATACAAATCAAAGCTACAATGAGGTATCACCTCACACCAGTCAGAATGGCTGTCGTTCAAAAATCCACAAATGACAAATGCTGGAGAGACTGTGGAGAAAGGGGAACCCTCCTACACTGCTGGTGGGAATGCAGTTTGGTGCAGCCACTATGGAAAACAGTGTGGAGATTCCTCAAAAGACTAGGAATAGACTCACCGTATGACCCAGGAATCCCACTCCTGGGCTTGTATCCAGAAGGAACCCTACTTCAGGATGACATCTGCACCCCAGTGTTCATAGCAGCACTATTTACAATAGCAAAAACATGGAAACAGCCTAAATGTCCATCAACAGGTGACTGGATAAAGAAGAAGTGGTATATTTATACAATGGAATACTACTCAGCCATAAAAACTGACAACATAATGCCATTTGCAGCAACATGGATGCTCCTGGAGAATGTCATTCTAAGTGAAGTAAGCCAGAAAGAGAAAGAAAAATACCCTATGAGATCGCTCATATGTGGAATCTAAAAAACAAAAAACAAAAACAAACAAACAAACAAAAACAAAGCGTAAATACAGGACAGAAATAGACTCACAGACAGAGAATACAGACTTGTGGTTACCAGGGGGGTGGAGGGTGGGAAGGGATAGACTGGGATTTCAAAATTGTAGAATAGACTACACTGTATAGCACAGAGAAATATACACAAAATGTTATGATAACTCACAGAGAAAAAAATGTGACAATGAGTGTGTATATGTCCATGAATAACTGAAAAATTGTGCTGAACACTGGAATTTGACACAACATTGTAAAATGATTATAAATCAATAAAAAATGTTAAAAAAATAATCAGAACTTACGTAGTATTAATAAGGATTTAGCTTTGATTTTTTACCCCCAAACTATAAAAAGTTGCCTCCCTACCATTTAACGAACAATCTCCTTTCTCTCACTCATTTGTAATGCCACCGTATGCTAATTGTTATTATCATTTTATTATTATCTGAGGTCATGATCTTTTGCTTCTGTTCTGTTTCTTTGTTCAGTTTAACTAGCCTTCCTTCTGTATGTCATAGTTTTTACTTTCATAGCTCTATAATATATTTATTTTATTTTTCAAAGCTTTTTTGACTGTTAGTATAGTTTATTCTTCCAGATGAACTTTAGAATCCATTGTCAGGTAGTGAATGAGAAATTGTCGGTTAGGACTTCGCATTATATCAATGATTCTCTACCTGAATGATGTCATCCCTTGGGGATATTTGGTAGTCTGTGGAGCATTTAGTTTTCATTGTCACAACTAGGGGGAGTGCTGCTGGCATCAAATAGGTAGAGGCTAGCGATGCTGCTCAGCATCCTACAGTGCACAGAGCATCCCTCTCCTCCAGCAGGAAAAGCCCAAAGAATTATTTGGCACAATCATCATTAATACAGAAGCTGAGGAAGCCTTCATTAAGTCTATGAAATAATTTGGAAGAATTACTGTTTAGTTTTGTCACCTGGGAACATGTATATATATTTTTTCATGTCTTCAGAAAAAAAAATAGTTTTTTTCATATTACATGCTATTCCTAGGTATTCTTCAATTAAACTTTTTTCCCATTTATTTTGAAAATCATGGTTGAGAGTATATATGGCACCTAATGCTTTTGTCATATTTATATTGTGTGTTGTCACCTTAATGAATGTTCTTTTTCTGTGGAGTGATTTTTAGGGGATTCTGTTGGATTTTATAGGTAGATACAGTTCCTGAAATTTTATTTGGTAAAAAGGAGAGAGAGTTAAATTCAGTGATCACTTAGAAAATGTTTGAACTAGAAAGAACTTGAGAGATTGCTTAATCCTTTGCTTTCATTAAGTGATGATAAACCTGAGGCCTAGAGAAGTTAATTTACCTGCCTTGTGTTACATAGTAGAAGCCTAGAGTAAAAAGAAACACAAAAAATAACCTTCAGATGAGGGCACTGAAAAATCTCATAATTTACATAAAAATGTAAAACTTTAACACTGTGTTTTAAGCCTTTTGGGATGTTACAAAGAGTGAGGAATGACCTTAGAAATGTTCTCTTCCAATCCTTTCCCCTCTACATTCTCTGCAGTATCCTGGCAACCCCTCTTTGTATTCTTTTAGGGACAAGAACTCTGCCTTACAAAGTGTTCCCAAGTCACTTCTGCTTGCTAGAAAGTTCTTCTTTTTATTGAGCTGTATTCTGCCTTCTTGAGGCTCACACACCCTTTGTGGTTGAATGGCTGGAGAAAGCAGAGCTTTCACCAGCTGCTGAAGTGGCAACTAACAGAGGCTTGAAGGGCAATGGGAAAGAAATAGCATTACTGGTTAGTTGGCTAGGTGATATATGGGGTTGGGAGGGTTTGAAGTTCCAGTTTCCAAGTGTGCAAGACCCTTGTAAACTAGATATTCCATAAATACTTGAATAGAATTTAATTTTATATGATTTTGTTTTCTAGTTTTTTGTTTTGTTTTGAGAGAACTATAAGTAAGAGTTTGGCCCAAGAATGACTCAAGGTCTTAACTCCAAATGCCTCTGGTTCTGTCACCTTCCAGAGGTTCTCCTTTTGTTGGAGCTTCAGCCAGGGTTCCCCCCTGCCCTCGAGGTTAAGAGCATGTTTAGCTAGAAACAGATGATTCTTATGCTTCCTTACCAGGCTTCATTACCAGGCAAGGTCCCTCCCTATGCCAAGGGACTCCATCCAAACTCTTATTGACATAATGAAGAACTCTTTCATTATTTCGGACTCCTGAAGGAAGAATTTTTCTTCAGAACAAAGACAAAGACAGCAAGGCTACAATGCAAAGGAATTCCCTCAGTGCTTAACTGCTAATTGGACAATTTTCTGCAATTATTATTATGCCTGGAAATAATCTCCTTAAAGCCTCACTCACTCCTTGTAAACTTTCTTTGAGATAGGAATCTTTTAAAAAATTATGCTGTCAAGTTTGATTTGCTCAAAGTAGATTTTTCCCCCTTTCCTTAACAAGGTGCTTGCTGTCCCTGAGCAGCCTGAACATTGGTCCCATGGCAAATTTACATTTGGCAGATAAATAAGCAGGCATTGGTTCCACTAAAACCTGTGGTTCAGCAGTGGTTCTACTGAAATTTAAGTTTTAAGGAGATTTGAGCAAACTCAAGTTGAACCTCTTTTTTAAATTATTGAAGGTAGACAATCTCATTTCTCCTTTCTCCTGATAACTCATACATTTTGTCTGATCTGGAGAGTGGTAGTTTTTGTATCCTCTAGGCTTGTAACCAAAGGGAGAGAGAAATCTGTATGGGTCACTCCCAGATTCCATTTGTGGACTAAATGGAATTGATCTTTAGGCACAGTTATAAGGTAGGGGATCTCTGTGTCCCTTTCATCCCTTATCCCTCTCTCTGTGCTTACCCCTTTTCTCTTCCAGCTCTTCATCTCTTCATGAACACTCCTGTCCCAAACTCAATGCTTCTAGTGTAGGAGGAGTCTACCACCTGCCATCTTCATTCTATTTTGAAGGCAAGAGACATTTTTAACTGTCTCAGAGGTATTTGCACCATTAAGCATCATTTATAACTGACAGTCCAATGAATGTAGTAGGATACTGTAGAAAGTGGGATTGAGTGGGCCCCTGTTTACTCGGATTTTTATCCTGAGTTTGCCATTAAATAGCCATGTGACCTAAGATAAATCGCTTTACTTTTCTGGACTTGAGTTTTACCATATGTAAAATAAAGAAATTGGAAATGATTTCTAATATTCCTTCTTGGAGTATCAATCTATGAATTCAAAGCATGATGGGAGCACAGATACATCATTTTCTCAAGAGGGAAGCTCTTGAAATGATTCCATTATCTATTCTGCTTTGAAGGTAGTCTTTTAAATTATGAGAGATGAAAGGTTTTCAGATGTGATCTACAGGTAAGAAGGGGAATTAATACTTACTGAGCATTTGGTTTGTGCCAGACTGGGTGCTAGATAGTTCATTATATGAACTTACCAAGCTGGGCTTGACAGGGAGGTTCAGTCTAAGTGATTTGGTCACAACCACACAGCTGCATAGCCACAGACCAAACTTAGCCTCCTGGCCTTGGCTCCAGCAGGCATAGACCCCTCTCATCTCCATACTGCTTACCACGCCCACTCATACATCCACATGTCTCTCTGCCTTATGTTAATATTTTTATTTCATAGTGAAAGGAAAGAGCAGTCACATGCCCGGGGACAGTTGGTGGCTGATTAAACTCTGCTTTTAGGTCAGTGCAGTTTTGAAAGATGCAATCTTAAGGCAGAATTTTAGAAAAAGATTGCCTTTAAAGGCTTTGTTTATATTGTTTTTAAGATTGAAATTTCTAGTAGAAAGGGACCCTATTAAACTGCATGGGAGGTTGGCCCTTCAAGGCACCTTATATTTACTTCTTGTTTGATCTAATTACACATTGTGTAATTGTCTTTGTGCTCGTCTGTGTGTGTGTGTGCATGTATGCACCTATTATGTTTTTATATTTGTAATATATATATCCTGATGAATGGTGCACACTCAAGACTATTGAATCAGTATAAAATCAGTAAATACTTTCTACAGTAAGATTCGTGCAGATGAGTATTTTCATACATGTTCCTAAATATCACCACCATCATCATCTTCATCATCATCAGTGTCTCCTCAGTGTCTCAACAGCTTTTTGAAATTACCTTATTTAGCAGACATCATTTTGTGTTGTAATTCTCTTGATCTCTGTTTTACCTGCTCTTTCCATGCAGTTTAACCCCTGAATGAGTGAATGGAGAAATGAAGTTGATGTTTTGTACTGAAAATTCCTGAAAGTGAGAGGGGTTATGTAATGGACATTGAACCTCTACTGTAAAGGTTAGGATGATGTCATCTATTTATGTATTTGAATGCATGACACAATTTATGGCACCTATAGAGAACAAATTAAGGTGTTATTCCTGATTGTTGCTCATATATGGAAACCAAGATGTTAGAGTCTGTGGGTGAATGTTTGTTCCAGCTTTGGGAGAGAAGAATCAGTTCCAGCTGCCCTATCTCCTCCCCATTTAGTTATATCTGCCCAGTCATGTGGAGGGTGGTGGTCAAGGATGTATGAGCTCAAAGACATCTGTGCGTGTTTTTCGTGTGGGACTACCTGGGTTTGAATCCTCACTCTTATCGAGATACTGTGTTTTCTAAACCTCAGGTTGTCTCCTCTGTGAAATGGGACTGTAATAATCAGGTTGTTGTTTGATGTGACTGGGTTAATCCAGGTACAGAGCCAGGCATCCTCCTGTGGTACCAAGCAAGTCCTTCACCAATGTTAGCTTTCTTTTTGTTGTTAGTGTATAGTTGTAGTATTAGCATTAGTAGTAGTAGTAGCAGCAGTAGTAAAAGTGTAAGTTCTTGGTGAGGAAATAGGATCACCAAGTTGATATCTAGGTAACCTCTACATCTCCTCTGTGGTACTTACGAATAGCCAAGAGAGGTTTGTTATACTCCTGCTTCCACAGAGGGCTTCATGAAAAAGGTGTCAAGTCCAACAGTTTGGAAAGGGCTGCGTCCATGGGGAGGAACTATGTGTGCAATGAAGTGTTGGGTCTGCCAGTGGGAAGTGAGAGTGGAGGACAGGTTAGGAATGGCAGGGGCAACACAAGAAAGGCCCTCTGCCACCCCGACCCTGGGCCTCCCAGCAATCTCCCGGTTTTAAATAATGAAATATTTTTTCCTTTTAGCCATACCCCTACCTATCTGTGGAAAGAGGCCCAGTACTAAAACTAAAAGTTACAGGCATTACTTGTCAGTAAATATTTAGTGAGTGTCTGCCCTGAGCAGAATGCTGTGGTCTGGTACTATGGGGATGAGGGGTTGAGGGTGAAGGTGGATAAGGTAAATTCTCTGTCCTCATGGTCTTGCCAGTTAAGGGGAGAAGGGTAAGCTATAGGTACAGCTAATATTTAAGGTAGAAGTAATCAGTAACACAAAAGATGCAAAAATAACGTTACTTGGGATTTTAGAAGAGGGATAATGCAGCCTAAACTTGGAATAGGAGGCAGGAACCTGGTAGATTTATGTCAAGGAGGAGGCAGCTTTTAAGCTGATCTTTAATGATGGGAGTTGGGGGTTGTGGGCAAATGAGGGGTGGAGGGCAGGGATTTCGGGCTGCTGGAGTGGCATATGTGTGAAGGAACTGGGGCCTCCTATAAGCACAGCAAGGAAATTGATGTAGGCAGATCTCATCCAGGATCTACAATTATGAGTGAGAGTTTTCCTGAACCTGTTTTTGCTATAAGAAGAAAGAGGGGGGAGGGGTTGAGAACTAAAGCAATCTCAGTATTCAGAGTTAAATGTTAACTCCTTTGTGTAGTTAATGACTAACTTACTCTTTCTTATGCAAAAGAAAAAAGAGAGGGAGAAAATACAATTCAGTAACCGCCTAATTTTTTAAAACATTGAGGTTTGCTTATGTGGTTGCTTATTTTCAAGGTAATACATAAGTAGCGATTATAAAGATGTGTGCAAACTTGAACAACAGACTGCAGACGCACCTCCGTGAGTTCCCTGTGTGGCTTCTGCAGGGTTCTCAGAGAGTTAGCTATTTTCGAACACATTCCTAGTTTAGCCATTAGAAAATTATGGGTTTTATTTGTATAAACTCAGCAGCTAAAATAGCACTTCCAGAAAGGTGGGTGAGCTCATCACCGTCTGAACCGGGCAAGTTAATGACCTGCCTAGTATTGTTCACGCTGGCCAGTGCTGGCTGACTTAACCAGCAGTTCCACTTGAAGGGAGACATTGTTTCTTAGGCTGCATTTGTCAGATGCTTTCCTGTCTGAACACCAGCCCTTGATGAACGTCCTAGCAGTCCCTGAATGTACAAGCCGCGTGCATACTTTATGAAACCAAAGAGCAGCTAGCCTGGAAATGTATGCAAAGCACTCTGCACAGCTGTCTGAGGCCCCCAGCCAAGAAAAAGATGTAAACACCTTTATCCTCACACCTTCACACAAACTGCCTGTGGAAGCTCCCCAGTGGGAGGGCTTCTTACTTCTAACATGTTTAAATGTCAGTGACCAAACAGCCCGGGAACATGAATAACTTAAGCATGAGGTGTTTTTGCTGGTGATTGTGATGACTTTTGAGGAAGAATAATGGTAACGTATTGAATGGTGGTGCATGGAAGAAGGGAATCAGAGATTGTAGACTCTATATTTGCTGTAAGAACTTAAAATATACAATGGTGTTGAACTTTAAGAATTTAGGATATTGTCAGCATAACATTCAGTTTGGTGAGGGAATGAATGGCTGAAAGAGATAAATTTCAATGGATTAAAAAATTTTGAATGGGTGCTACGGCAGGGTGGCTAGAAAAGTAAGAGGCAGATGGTAGGTGTAACGCCTTTGATTTAGTATAAGAGTGAATGTGTTTGACTCTGAACATGCTATTCTTTTGCAGACAGTCAAAATGGAGAAAGAGGAGCAGTGTAGTTTCAAAAAGTCAAACTGACTGCTTTTCAGAATGAGTGCCAAATAGAATCCTGGTACATTGGTTCTGGCCTCTTTAAATAACTAGTTTTTGCATTATCCTCTCTTTCCACTGTGTTTATCTAGAGGACTGTTTAGTTTTTATTACCAGGCTAATCCCTGGATTAGAGACATAAGACATTCCATCTGTAGGTAGAAGAATAGGTGTTTGAGGTGCACTTTCTTCAGGGCTCTAGCCTTACTGAAGAAAAACCTAATTCACTGTTGAGTAGATTGTAACTGCAGATGCTAATTTGGAAATCCATTTGCCAAATTTAGGTGACTCTGATAAGACTTTTTTCTTTTTAATCTTACGTGTTCATGCACATTCTTGGGAAGATTGCTGCTGGGTAGTGTTGCATGTCAGAGATGAGGGAAGTTTAGTTATTAACCCTACGTAGAGGGTAAAGGGGGGCAATAGGCAGACTGTGGAATGAGGAAAGGGCCAGGTTGAAACATTTCCAAAAGGTATTTTTGTTGTTTATACTTGTTAATTATTAATATTAGTTATTGATGAAAAGCAGTTTTGAGTTACATGCCACACATTGTTTTGGAATAAATTATCACATTTCTTATCTGGAACCATGGTAGATATTAAACTGTTTCAAATAATCAATATTTATTAATTTAACAAGATTTTCCCTCTTCCTTCAACATTAAAGACAAAAGTTCATGAATTTCCGGCTCAAAAAGTTTTTCTGAAAGTGTACTTTTCCTTAGCTTTAGGTGGCTTTTAACACTAAATGAACATATTAAGAGCTTTATTTAACCAAATTAGATCAACAGTTAAATTTTGTATCTTTAGAACAAAGTACATATTTTATGAAAGACTTGTAGATAACATATAAAGCTCTGCAGGTTAAAATTGCCAAATTAGTTGTGAGTATTGTGCTTTGTCTCAAATATCTGAGCCATTTCAAGTATGCACCCTGTGATCATCTTAGTTTCTTAGAAATGAGCTTTTTAGGAGTTTCTATATTTTGTCGTTTATCATATAGGTTTAAGTGAAGTATACTCTGGTCAAATTCCTGTGGGCGGGTGTGTACGGGATTAAAATAGCTCTGGGAGTCACTACTGGTTGATGCTCATTATTGTGTGTGTATCTGTGAGGGGTTGGAGGGTGAAAGGGAAGAGAGAGGAGAGAGATGAGAGAGAGAGAGAGAGGTTGAGATGGAACGTCTCTCTGACAGAAAGACGTTGATGCGACTTGGAGACCTTGCTCTGACTCAGGCTGTAAAAGTCAATGTTTATGCTTCTTAGGCACGATGGGCTTTTTGTATATTATTAGATTCATTTTAGCCTCAGTCTTAAGGACTGTGTGTTCGGGTTTCCTATGGGCTTTACTCATTCTGATTATTTGGCTCTTCTGTATGATATCACAGCAGTCACAACATTGGCAACACAAAGAGTCATCTGGTTGAGGAAATAGCACACACAATTGAACCATCTCTGGGGTTTGCCCAGAGGTGGAATGTATTGGTGTACTTTCCAGTGTGGAGAGGTTGTAACTGTGGCTTGAAAACCTCACCTAAGGTGGAGTAAGCAATCTGTCTGTCATTTGAAAGAATTTGATCTCATCCATAACTTAGTGTTTGATCTGTGTGAGAAATTGATTCACCACTCTTTACAGCTCCAGTCTGAGGTCACAGATTCTCTGGGGGATCTGGGAAGGTCTGCCTTACCTTTATGAAACTTATGGCCAGTTAAACCTTGCTTTTGATGGGATCAGTTCATTTTGGGGGAAAAAAATTTTGCATTTCTGAAAAATGAAGGACACTTGCCTTTTTCAAGGGAGGTGACAGCTGTTGGTTTCTCCAGAGATTACTGGTGAAGACAGTCATGAAGAGAACTAGTAACTCTTTTAAATGAACAATATATTCTTGCTTAAATATTTCCCAGAACAATTCTAAAGAAATATAATACAGGTAAGTTTTGTTATGTTCTTATTGTGAGTTATGTTTACAAGAAATAAAAATAGGATTAGAATCATAGAGGAGGAAAAGCTTTTTTTGTACCAGTGGCTAATGTTTTATATCTCATGAATTCTAACCATTTACAGAATTATCTGGTTTCTTGCCCCGACTCATGGTTGATTTTTTTCCCTTTTTCCATCTAGAGATCTTTGAATTATTTTTATTCATAAGTGAAAAATGTATTACAGCTTTATTTCCTTTTATTAATAGTTCCTTCTTGCCCTTAACCACATCTCTGACTTTTTGGCATGTAAAGTCCAATGAGCTCATGCTTAATCATGTATAAACAACCATCTAATTATATGGTTTTGAATTTTCGTTTGACCAACTAAACAAAAATGACACAGAAAAGAAAAACCTGACAGCCTCCCTGTCTTTGGATACCTGGCCTTTCTCTCCCTCACTCTCTCTTCATGTATTTAGTAAAATGCATGTTAAAACTTATCAAAAAATCAGTTTGTATTTGCCAAGTTTTTGAAGTAAAATTGTTCTTTTCAAGGCTACATGTCAAAAAACAAGTTGGTTGAGCTGAATTATATGTCTTCTTTACAATTTTTTTTTCAGACTCTATTCTTTCCTCCTCTAGACGAAGGTGTTACTAGAATTCCTTGTGCTGCTGGTGTCAGATGACAGAGCAATCAATATTCATGGGGCAAGATTTCTCAATCTTTATCCCCTCACCTTCTTCCCTGAGGTACAATAACAAAGATCCCAGTTGCCATATCTTCCCACCCTCCCCCAGACCACTCTGACTGACACATTTTTGAAAGAAGGTGGTAGGAAAATCTTTCCAAACAAAGGAGCTCACTGTGCTTTAACAGGAAGGAAGAAATTGTCCATTCCCTTTTGTTCTCATTGACTTGGTCCTAGAATTTGAACATGGAGCAAAATCTCTTCTGAATTTTGTGGTGGTTTCACCAGAGATAGCTTGGTGTGCTTGAAAACAGAAGACCCAAGAAAAGTTACCTCCTTTTATTATTATTATTTTTGGATATTTCACAAGATGAATACCTAAGAGAGTAGATTTGGTTAACTAGTACTTAATAGCTATAAGAGAGAAGAAATGAAAGAGATAACTGTGAAAGTTGGTGAAGGTTATTTATTTTCTCACTAATCCTTCAGCCTTAAAAAAAAAATTTGATTTCTCAAAGTACTCTAACTCTGAAACATGCATATCTCTAAGGTCTAAAATTTATCTAATTTTATCAAACCTACTATCTAAGTAGGTTTATTTGGAAGCAAATTATATTGACTCCATTTTAAGAATTTAGAGTTAGAATGATCTCTCTTAAGATTATTGCCTGAACAGTCTTCTTTATTGAAAATATTTTAGAGATACTTTCATAATTTTTCTGCTCACTGTAAGTAGCTGATATTACCCAGTGATTTGTAGGTGTTTATTGTAATGCTTTATTCCAAACTATAGATTTGTGTCAAGGTTCATGTCCTCTCGTGCAAGAAGGTCAAAGTGAGACTTTGCCTTTCATTACTTTTGTTTTGCTGTAGAATGTTTAGAACAAAGAGGAGAACAAATTCTGGCAGAGTTTCTAATTTGGTTCACCTGGAGTAGTCAAAAGAGGAGGTACTCTTACCACTAAATCAAGGCCTTTGCTTAACTGATCTCTGGAGACTTGGGGAGCAGTTTTATTTCTCTCCTTCCCATTTATTTTGAAAGCCATAGGCTCTTACGTTGCTGATGATTTGTTATTAGTTCTCTTTTAAGAATTACATATTATTTAGGAAATAAGTTTTCAATTCAGTTAACATTCAGCCTTCTAGTCACATTTATTTTCAGCTTTCACTTTCAAATACAGATTAAAAATACTAGCTTAAAAAAGTATTACTTTAGGGCAAACATAAGCACTACTTTTAATTTAGATTTTTTTTTTCATGCTGGCATCACCCCATATTATGATTGCTTTTTTGTCTTGATGAGAAAGAATTTGGGTTGGAAGTGGTGTTCCTTCTTGTTGTTTGACCTAATTTCTTTATTATTAGTTGATTTATTGTTGATACAGTGTCTGAATTAGCACCTGTAGAGATAAAATAGTCGCATTTACTTTAATATTAACTCACACCCCAATTATGTTTACAGACATCCTTAAATTACTCTAGTTCTCTTATAGGTTAAAAAATGGCATTAAATAAAAGAAACAGAAGGAAACTTACACTTTGTAGCCTTGGCCACATTGTCTGTGTGTTAATATTTGTGATGTTGGAGTTTCAAAAAATATTTTGGTAGTTTGGTTAACGTTATGTAAGTTTATACAATGACAAGTTACTTGAGCCTCTCTCTCCAATTTTAATTGAATCTATAGTGGATGTGACTTACAATTCACATATACATGAAAGAGTTCTTTGCGTTAATTGAAAACAAATCAGACTCCAAGACCCTATCTTGCTGATGAGTAGGAAATTTAATCTCAGTCACTATTGTTTGGAGTACCTAATACCTTGCCGGAGAGACAAGACCCCAGGGTCATTGTACAGAGCATAACATCCCAAGAGCTCTTCTGGTTCTTGATCCAGGTTCCTGCTGAGCTACCTACTGACCATGTCCACGTGGTCTCTAGAAGTTTGCTGCTATGCTCAGGCACAGAAAGCTTTGCCAGAGCTGGGGAACGGGGAGCTTCTGGACCCAGAGCCTGGCCTTTGTACATTTGCCCCGCAGCCGTGTTCTCCACCTCCACTGCCTTCTCTGAGAGCTGCCTCACTACTTGGCGGAATGTCAAACTGCTCTTCTCCTCAGACTTTGGGCAGCCTCCTTTCTGACTTCCTCCTCAGAGGCACTCAGAGATACTCAGAGTATCTGGGTAATCTCAGTGGATTTAGGCTTCCCCACATGACTAAAAGAGAGGACGAAATCAAGCAGTGTCAACTTCTAGCCCTATTGTAATAACTCCCCTGAGAAAAAGGAGACAGTATACAAATAATAGCTCAGCAAATTTTCTTGCATAAACTTGGGCCGCTGAATGGGCTTTGGAGCACAGAGTCAAGAATCTACAGGTTAGAGGCCAAAGATAACCTGGTTGATGAGACAGCCGAACAACCTTGGGGGACTTCTGGATTCAGGAAGCTGGGTACTTTCTGGTTCTTAGAAATATGGGTGACTTAATTTTTAATATAAGAGAATGTAAGCTCCATAACCATCTCCCATTTCTTGTGGGTCATGCTTCTGAGTGTCCCAACTGAACTTGCAAACCCATGTAGAATGTGTAACAAAAAATTTATGATAGAATATGTGTTTCTTTGGACAGTTCTGAGGAATTACTGTTGAAGGAAAAGAAAGATAGTCTAGAGCTTTTAATGTCTGTATAAGCAGTGCTTTTTAGATACCAAGCAGTTATCTCTGTTTTGAAGGACTGAATGGGGTTTTCCCTTAGAACCAGATCCTGAAAAAAAAAGTTCAATTGATTTCTATTGAGTGGCTTAGACCACACTCCCTTGATATCAAGTTGTGTGTGCTTGTGTATGTGGAGGGAGCATGGAGGGAGGTGGCAAACTAGTAATACTTCCAGCTGTTGGGGAACTTAGAGACAAGGACATACCAACAATTGTGTTCACCAAGGCTGTCTGTCTTTGTCCTACATCACAGCTCACATTTAATGGGGAACTTCTCGACTTCATTTGTGGCCTTGAACTTTATTTGCCTTAAAAGTCATCTTTTTTATTCATTGATCCAACAAATAGTTGTTGAGCACCTACTCTCTGACAGAGGGGTCTCAGTCATTGTCCCATACTGCTAAGGGTCTTGCCAGTAGGCAGCTTTGTCATTTCTCTTCCAGTCTCTGCTTTTGTTTAGCCTGGTGGGGAAAAGCAGCTTAGGGAAAACATGACCTTAACTTATGAAAGAGGGTTTGGAATATAGTATTTCTTACAGGCCCTTCAACAACCCTTATTTGTTTTATTTATAATATACTTTAGGGTTACTTTGTTCCCTGAATTTGCCTCTGCCCAGTCTGGTCCAGGCCTCGTCACTGCATCCTGAGCTCATAGCAACATCTTCCTGCCTTCTTCTGCTTTCTTAAGTGCTGAAAATTGTGAAACTATCTTCTTCATTGTCCCTTATCCCATCATACCCATGCTTAAAAACCTAGTATCATTCTTTTGTAGGGTCTGGCCTTGGAGGGCCGGTGTAATCTAATAATGCTTTAATAAAAACATGAATGCCTAAGACTTACAGAGTATTTACTGTGTTCTGGACACTATTCTAAATGCTTCCATATGTTGACTTACTAGTTTTCCAACAGCCTCACGAAGGTAGGTGCAATGATCATCCCCATTTTCCAGATGAGGAAACAGAGGCTCAGGGAGTTTAAGAAACTTGCCCAAGGTTACACATCTGGGAAATGAAGCCATTCTGGCTCTGGCTTCTCTATCCTTTACCACCTCCCCATGCTGCCTCCACATCAGCTTTCCTAGCGCACTCTCCTCACTTCGCTTTGGACAGCCCACTTTTTGTACCGCACACTTCCCTCTGGCCATTAAAAGCCTCAGCTCAAGTTTCACTTCCTTCACCAAGCTTCCTCCAGTTTACACAGATCTTTTTCTTGTTTGATCTTTTTCTTTGCTCAGCATTATGGCAACTCAGTTTAATATTGGGTGTTTCCTAATTGTTTCATGTGTTGATAAAAAATCTTTCCAACTGGTCAGAAGCTCTTTGGGGGAAAAAAATCAATGGCCTAGGACTCCATAAGCACAGCACAGCACGAAGCGCACAGGTAGTGCTTAATTAACATAACCTGTTCATGGTCTTTGGGAAACTGAGGCAGTTTTCTCCCATTAAAGCATGCTTCCTCCCTCCCTTCCTCTCATCCTTTCTTATATTTATGGAAGTCACTTCTTTATAGAGTTAGTATAGTTTCACCTTGAAATCATATATTTTCACAGATTAATCCCATGGATAAACTGTGATGTAAACCTATTAAACTAGATAGTAAGCAAGAATTGTTTAACTCATCTAAGTGTCTACACTCCCCAGGGTATACAGGGGCACAACAAATGACCTGGTCAGTGAGTGTTAAATTAATAAACTATGCTAGTACTGATATTTCAGTTTTTCAGACTAATGCTTTGCTTATTTAACAGATATATCTGTCCTCTTCCCATGGGATTATTAAAAAATGCGCTGAGGGAAAAGCAGTAAAATGTACTTACATTTCCTCTTTGGTTTTCTAGGCTAATTGTTGGTGAACTTTATTTAACACTCTTGCTATACTAAGAGTCTCTGTGGAGCAAAGCAGCTTTCAGTTAACTTGGCAAATCATTACAAGAGAGAACAGAAAGGTCAGCATAAGTGCTCTCTACTAATTAGTTGATAATTGATGTACAATAGCTGAGTGATGGGACTTTAGAATATAAACTTCGAGAATGCTGTTTAATATATCTTTACATCTTTATGAGGTGGTTCGGAGCTGTGTGTTCTTAATAACATCTTATCAGGAGTGCCTAGTGGTGGGGAGCAAAATTGAGCCTTCTTGTCCAGGAATCCAGGGCACTGAGTGGTGCAGAAAGGAATATGATATTTTTTAACCTCTCAGAATAAAAATACGATTCCATTTAATGCAGGGATAAAGTGAAATGAGTAATGCTGGTGATTCCATATTTTGTGGCCAACATTCCTGAATACTGACTAAGATTAGAAGAGTGTTGGTGTGAAAGTTATATTCTTTGTGGGATAAACTTGGTAGATTCAAGTTGAACTCCTGGGGACAAAGTGGTGGGAGATAGCACTATTCGTGGGAATCTTCATTAATCTGGATTCAGATTTAATCTTCTTATTGTCTGGGACAGAGTAATTGATTTCAGATTAAAGTTACAAAAATAGCCTTTATATGACCTCCTCCTCCTTATAAAATTTGATCTGCTAAATCTATATCAACTAATTATATAATCTGCAGTCTTACTCTAACGTTTCCATAACCCTTGCCTTCTTATGCTGTCATTTACTATCATGTGGGCTTCTCCTTATTGTTCATTCAGCTTCTAGTTCATTTACTCCTCCAGCCTTTCTCCCTATCTCCGCCAGATTAATCTTGGATGAACTTGGCTTCTAGTGGATTACACCACTGTCTTCAGCACAGGGTCCCAGATGTATGTCAGCAGGTCAGTTGTTCCACTGTCATCGGGCTTAGTTGGTTTGAGGTGAAGCCTATGAATCTGTATTTTTGAAAAGCTTTCCTGGTGACTAATGTGCAGCCAGGTTTGGAGCCATTGGTGGATGTATAATGTCCTGTTGTTAAATCAAGTCCAGCAGGCTAACTAGCCAAGTCCCCAAAGATTGTCTTCTTTTTTTCTAGTCAGAGCCCCCTCTTGCAGGCGGCTCTGTCTTCTCTTCATTTCCCCCACCACATACCATGTCTCCTCTCTTCTGTTTCCATGTCTACACCGTCCTATCTCCTTCTCATTCACGTATTCATTCTTCCTTCATGTTTCAGCTTGTTTTCTAAAGAGTGTTCCTTAGTATGCCATCTTGGATGAGTCCATAGGGAAAAAAGGCACCCTAAACAAATATATTTTGCACATTATTTGCTCCTCTGGGAAATTTATTACGTGCATTTGCATTTTTAAAGGCTCTGAGAAGACCTGTAGTAAAGAGATATGTTTAACTTCATTATATTTAGGGTTTCCCAAAGCTATTTGCTTATGTATCTCTCCATGACCCTGCCTTATTTGTTATAATTGAACACCTTTGGACTTTCTGAAGATCTTTGGGAAATGCCTTTTTGGTTAAAGTTGTTCTTCTTCAATGAATTATCTGGTACATAGAGATTGCCCCCTTTTCTAAACTCTATTACCCAGTCTTGTGCTTTATTCTGTACAGTTCAGTATCATTATCTGATTGTTCCTGGGTGAGTATGTCTTATCTCTACAGAGCTGTAAGCTCCATGGAGTCAGGATGCTCTACTTAGTATTCCTTACCTCTCATAGTTTTTGTGCAGTTTTGAGCTTTTGTAACATATGCTAAACTTACATGCTTTGCCCCTAAATATAGAAACCAGTTATGTCATTCCTATTTTCATCCTTTTTGTTCTTAGCCATTCACCTTTGTCTTACTGTATTTCAAGTGAACACACTGCACACTCACATATATTCATGAAGTTGTCACCCCTGTATCTCAGCAGTGAAACATTACAAATTTGACAAAACAATACCTAGCAAACCTAATACGTTTAGTATGTAAGAATTTCTTATTTCTAGTTCTAGGGAAGAATATGAATGAAAGCTGGGGAGAGTCTAAGAGTAAAATAAGATGGGAGTGAAGGAAGGCTGAAAACTGGGAGTCCACTGCAGGGAGGATAAGCCTACTGTGTGTCGAGAGGAAGGTCTTGGACAGGGAGGTATCAGCATGCAGTCCTTTGTCATTCAGGAGAAAAGGTGCTGGAAAGAATATCAGAAAGGTACCAGAGATGAGTTATTTAATAAAATATAACTAACACTTTTAATGCATTTGTTAAGTGCCAGGCCCTACATATATTACATATATTAGTTCTTTTAATCCTTAGAACAACTCAGTGAGGTTAAGTACTAGTATTAACCCCATTTTAGAGATTAGGCCACTGAGGCACACAGAGCTTAAGTTGCCCAAGGTCACATGGCCATTCAGTGGTGACCTAGGGTGCAAATTCATGCTCTTAACTATTGTGCTGTGTGCTTTTACCTCTTATTTTTTTACATTCTCTGATTTTCTACTTTTCCGTCAACCTTCAGTGTCCCTGATGTCCACTGATTTACTATCCCATTCTTGAATACCCACCTCGGCATGCATATGAAAACTTTTCCTTGAAATGCATGATCCTGGAGTGGAAAACAATTGCTCTAAAGGGTATTATTGGGATAATTAGTAATATTCGAATATAAATGGTACACTGCATACTAGTGCTGTATCATTTAATTGCTAAATGTCTTGAATTTGATGATTGTGTTATGGTTATATATTTAGGGGTGAAGGGCATAAAATCTATGGCTTATTCTTAAATAGTTCAGCAAATTAATGATAATAAAAACAATAATAAGCTTGTATAGAGAGGGCTGGATGACTAAATAGATAAACAGATAAAATCTATCACTTGATAAATTAGATAAAGAGATTTCAAGTACTAGTCTTACAGTTATTCTGCAGATTTGAAATGTTTTAAGTGAAAGATTGGGGAGAAAACCCTGATCCTTAGAGATAGTAAAGCATATAATAATATATACTAACCTCATAACAGGCCTATGGGTTAGGTACTATTACTGTCCTCATTTTAGAGACAGGACACTGAGGAACAGAGACTTTCAAGGACTTTGCTCAGTGTCACACAGCCAGTGGGTGGAGGAGCAGGATTCAAATCCTGATATGTATGATTTCTGTTTTCAAAATACCCTGCATATGTATTAGATTGAACCGTACAGAAATTGCTCTTATTTGATCATGTTTGACCTGTAAAGAAAGACATTTCATATGACCCAACCTAGGAGCAGGGATCTCTTTTGTAGAATTGTTGCTTTGGTATTTGTCTTCATGGACAGATCGTGGGCTGTGGGGGAATAGGACTCTCTATCTTGCTCACCATTGTCTCCAGGGACTGCCTGGCTCATGGATGGCATTTGATTAGTGACGGCTGAATGAACAGTAATAACCAGAAACCACTTTGATTACTTCTCCCTACACCCCTCCTATATGTATGCCATTTCTGTCCCCCCTCCCCATATCTCTGTCATTTTTAGAGGAACCAGTGGATAAACATAATTGTTCTGAAAGATGCAGCCTCAGCAGGGATAATTGCAACATAATCAACTATTTGACTTCAAGAGAACTCTTTTAACTAATGAAGATGTTAATTAAAAGCATGCTTCTGCTAAGATGACCTCTTGGTTCAGAAAATGCAAGATGTCTGCACTCCCCACCAGCATGCAGGGATTTTGGCTAGAATGTATTTGGTACTCAGAATGCCATCCACTTGAATCCTTATTTGAGAAGTAAACACATTTTTTAAAAACATTGTGCAGTCTCTAAAAATAAGCGGTATTTCAAAATGAAAACCAGCACATAAGTAGTTGGCACATCTGGTAGTCAGAAAAGTTGTATGGTTTGTTTTCAGGGAATGACAAGCCAAGGAACATTCAAACTTGGCCAACTGAAAACTTTTCTTCTGTGATGACACCTGGTTTTAAAAAAATTGGCTCCAGGCTCAAAGCAGAAAGAACATTAGAAACGGGTAGAGAATTAAATAGTATCATTTACTTGTATCTTGTTTTGTGCAAAGAATTATAAAGAACTGTTTTCTTCTTACTTCAAGAAAGAGAATGTAGCAAAAAAAAAAAAAGTGACATGCGTGAACAATGATAATAATAACAAAAATTGCAGCTAGTATCCATTGAGTGCTTACTCTGTGCTAGGCAATATGTGGCATTCTTTCCATGTGTGATTAATACTAGACACACAACAACCATATGAGGTGGTGCTATCTGTATTCCCATTTTACAGATGAGAAGACACTGACAGAGATAAGGCACAGAAATGTTTAAGTAATTTGCCTAAGTTACTCAGCCAACTCGGTTTGGGGGAGCTCAGACAGGCTGTCTCCATACCACAATGTACTGCACGATTCTGAGCAGTCTGGAGGTGTTCATTCTGTCTGGCATTATGAAAAAAAAATGGAGTTAGATGGTTGCATTGAGCACAGTGGTTCTTGGTCAAATTGTTATTTGCCTTCACTTGTGAGACTGATGATGCCATTTTCCATAACATTCTCACAGCTGCACCACAAACATTTTGTGTTCCCAAGAAATTTACCATTCAGTGTTGTGCTTCAGGGACACCGTTTATGATACCTGTCAGAAGCTGTCACTTTTCTGTGGTTAGATGAGTCTCGTGTTGACTCATGAATTTGGGAGTAGGAGGTATTGTAGTAAAAATGATAGAGACACTGAGGAGGGAAGAATTAACATTTCTTTATTATAGAGCGAGAAAGTACTGTGAACATGAGAATCCAGGGTATAGTGTTATGAGGGCAGCCTTGACCGATGTAAAATTCTAGCCAAGGGAGATGAGTTTATAATTATTGCTCCCATTAGCTTCATCTTCTGTTCAGACCTAGTTAGAAGTAGTGTGGAGAAACATCAAAGGATTGACTTAGTTGGAGTCTGTTTATGAAAAATAGCACTGTTTTGGAAAAGAAGACCAGGAGGGCTTCAGTGGAAATAATGTGTCACTATTTCATATTGTGTATAGCTGTCTTTTTTTATCAGTTATTCACTCATTCTTAGCTTCATTGACAGACTTTATGGTGTACTGTACAGGCCCTGGGCTAGGTGCCGAGGAAGCAGCAATATTTCAATCAAGGGCTTTATCTTTAAAAAGCAATAAAGTATAATAGGATGACAGGCATGTAAACATTTCAGTTACTTGAAGGTGTTGAAGCAATGTGTGATGAAGAAACTGTGGGGGAATGAAAAAAAGAATTGGTCAAATTTGCCCACCTGGCAGCAGGGGAGGGGGAGTCATAGAGAAGACCTTTGAATCAAGACCTTGAAGATAGAGAGAAGGGCTCATTAGGTAGACAAGTTAGGGTAAGAGTGTGCCAAGCAGAGAGAAAAGCATGAACAAGAAAAGGATTAAAATTATTTTTCAGCAATCATTCTGGTATTTATTTATTCTAAGGTATGCATTATTTTCACATCAGAATATCTCTGAAATTATCAACACCAAGCACTAGCTTAATTGACAGCGTATGCTCTTACTGGCATATAAAATAATATGCCTTATAATATATGACATCTAAGATTTGATGAAATAATGTATTAATATGCTTTTACACCAAGTAGTGTTTTTGGGTGTGCTGTTCCAGCTGCTAGCGTATCCTTGTTTTAGAGGTAGATATTAAAACTTTTTTATTGTGAAGGAAACAGGCATGAAATGAAAGAGTTCCTTGGATGAATACATGACATTGAATTTGACAAAATACCTGACATCAGATGTTGCTTTTAATAGCAGTGGCTAGTAGGGATGGAACCTGGGGAGAGAATTCGAGTGTCTTATATACTGCACTAGTCTTCTCTCCAAGGTGAAAAGGGGGTTTGAAAAGCAAATCACATGTAGCTTGTTAGAATTTACAAAGATACTAAGTTTATGATCACTGCCCAAAAAAGTACCCACTACTCTTAGTGCTAAGATGAAGCCTTGATGGTACAGTGTTATATGAGTTGTAAAAACAGAGAGACTATCTATAATTGATCTTTCAAGGCACAAGAAGATGCATCAGTTATAAACTGCAGTGGGAGAGGTAGAGGGAACATTCTGGTTTGTGTATCTGGAAAAAAAATCAGGAGAAATTTCTGTTGGACCTAATGATCTTAGAAAGTATCCAAGGAAGAAACTAAGCAACAATCACCTAAACTTAAGCACACAGGTGCCATGAAAAATACACTCTCGTAGACTCCGTTTCAGCTCAGTCAATAAATCCTCGTGTGACCTTGAGGAAATCAGTTACCACTGGGATTTTACTTTCCCAGAGGGCCAGACTAGAGAAGGCTTCCTGTGACTCTCCTAGAGCTTTTGAGATGTGGTTTCACTGATGAGAGCATTGGTGGTTACTCCAAGATCTTGTTTATCCTTAGTTTTGTGGACTCTTGGAAGCGAATGTTACAGAAGATGAAAAAGTAATTTTTTGGCTATTAATTTAATTTTTGGAAACACAGAACAAAAAAGTATGCCCCCTAGGGCTAAGGAAAGTTACTGTGATGTTTTCTACTACTTTGATCCCAAATATATCAATGAGAAAGATGAGGAATTTGGTGAGAAAATTTTAGAGCCTAATTTGAAAAAAAAATCCCAAAGCCCTGAGATCATGTTTATTTTCATTTGTTTGAAATGGAAACAGAGTGTACAGTCACTGAGACTTGACCAGGTAGTTTGCAAAAAATGTTTGAAAAAGTATATCTGTGTAAAAAGAATGTCTAGAATAATTTAACCACTATTATTTTTTTTTTATAAATGATTCATGGCATGTTTACCTTTCTCCTCTTTGCTTTTCACTTTTCCGTAACGGCACAGATTCTTGTGGGTTTCTTTTTTTTTAATTTCCCCTTTGGGTATGTACCAGATTTTACTACATTCCAAGATTGTTGCTAATGAAATGAAAAATCTATGTCAAATTTGGCTACCATGCTACTTTTAGAGTGAGTGTTTTGTTTATGGCTCTCTCACCCTGATTTTTTTTTTAAATTGGGTGTCTGTCCAATGACAATGTATTAGGATGAAGAGGAAAAATCAAGTTTGGAGAGACGCAGCCAAACTCTATCCTTTTAAAGAGTCTTTTTGGAAGGCCAGAATTGAAATGAAGTGAACCAGTTAAACAAGTTTTTTCAGCAGTGTCAACTTTCTTTGCTGGGTGATTCAAGATATTAGCTATTCTAGAAAAAAATATGGTTTGATATAAGTAATCCCATCTTCTCACCACCTTAACCCTTTAAGTAAGGAGATGATAAATTATGATTCTTAATACAACTGGACACTTCTATATAAAAGGAGCAAAATGTAAGTGTATTTTATATGAGTGGTGATTATAGATGATTATAGAAGGGTATCTATTGTAGCATTATGGGTTTTTTCTTGGAATTAGAGAAAGCTTTTTGGTATCACTAATTCTTAAAACAAAAAAGATAATCTAAGGACTGTCTCTAAAAGATGAGTCCTGATATAAGTGTGCACATGTGTGTGTTTACTGATTTCTGATGTAAGGGACATGAAAGCTAACCTGATTCATTTGTTTTTAGGGGCTCTTGGCTTTGGGCCTCAGTGCAAGTCCATTGGAAAAGGCAGCTGCAACAATCTAGTGGTCACCAGCAGTCCCATGATGGTTCAGCGACTGGGACCCATTTCACCTCCAGCAAGCCAGGTCTCTACAGCATGCAACCAGATCAGTCCTAGCTTACAGAGGGCAATGAATGCAGCCAACCTGAATATACCTCCTTCAGATACCAGGTCTCAAGTTACTTTTTTTTTCCCCCCTTCTTGTGGTATAATCACACCTGTGAGTGTTTTCTCTTTCCCTTCTGAACACATGCCCATACAACACGCGTACACACACTCTCCCCACACATGCTCACTCAAGCAGCTCTTTCATTTTGAGCTGTGTAGGGGAATGTGTATAAAAACTGTGTGTGCCATGATATCATCTTAATTGGGAAGAATGGTATAATACCTGCTGTCTTATGTTGTGAGTGAAATTAATGCCCGCTTTGAGATTTTTAGGACTCAGTGACTAAAGACCATGTGTTAATCTGTTGATTCCTGGTGAAGCAGCTCATATCATGGTGTAGAAAGATGAGATGTCCCATACACATCTACCTTAGCTGTTTGTTTTTTAGTATACATGTTGCAGTGTGCTAAGGCTGCTTTACAGTCTGTTTTGTCTGTCCATCCATGCATCCATTAACCCATCTACCAAAGTATCTTAAGTACTTACTGCCAGCTTAATAATTGAAGTTTAGGGAGATAGTCAAAAAAGTAAAGATAGAAGTCATGAATTTCAAGACTTTATGACGTGTCTGGGAAGAGATATTTCATGTCTGTGTTACATATCATTTCAACACAATGTCTGATTAGGTGTTGGAATAGGTAGGTCCCTTAAATGCCATGTCTCTCTCTCCATGGAAGATAATTGAATAGGGAAATCATCTCCTCAGACAAATTTTTATATCTCTCAAGGTTGATATTACAGGGGACATAAAACTAAAATACTCTGCAATGTATTTAAATGAATTATTTCATCTTTTATGAGTGGTCTTCGTGGAGAAATACAATCCAAAGTTTTTGCCTTAGTCCCAGCTCTGTGATTTTGCAAAGGAATTGGACTCTGGATCTCTGCTTCCTCTTCTTGAGGGGCTGGAATCCACTGAGATGCCTTGTAGTTCTGGGATCCTGTTTCTTTCTCTCCTTCCTCCCTTTCCTTCTTTTCCTCCCATCCCCCTTCGCCTCTTGTGTCTCTGCACTCCTAGCTGCTGTTTGACACTCTGAAATCAGTTTCCTGGATCTTTTTTTTTATGCCAATTTTCTCATGAGATGGAAACTTGTTTTTCACCTGAGATTTTTTTATGATAGGAAGCTGCTGCTGTCATTTTCCCATTGATGATTATGCCTTGAGGGACTCCTCAGACTTGCTGAGTATTGCATGTAAAATTAACTGTACTTGCGGAGTAGGTGTCATTGGGAAGCCTTCAGCTTCCTGTCTGTGGCAAGTCCAGCCCATGCCTTGAAGGCAGAGAGTCATAATTAATGGAGAGACTGCAGGTAGGCAGGGCATAGGCTGCTCCAACCATGTACCTAATGCAGTTCCTTTCATGGGTCCACCAGAGAAGGGTCATTTTCACAAGAGTTTTCTAGCAGATTTGATTCCTTAGCATAATTTTTTATCCTTAAAAGACAACATCATAGCAATTGACATAAGTTTTGTCTGTGTTTTGTGAGTCCTTCTATGGAAATAATTTTTTGCAGGATGAGCAAAGAAACAAGAGTTGGGAAGTGGCTTGGTGAAGTGTTGAATTTACTTTTATCAATTTAGAAAGATTGCATTATTTGTGATGCTTAAATTGGTTTGTGTGTTCCATCAGAGGAGAGATAGGCTAGGAGGCAACAGTTCAACTTGAAGGCATTTTGCTATCTAGAGATAAAGAGAAGATGGAGAGAGAATCAGCTTTGAGTTTAATTTATTGGGGGTTATGGCCAGGGAGATGGGGAGGATAGGGTGGGAGGCTGGGTAGGGGTGTGAACTGTTCAGTCTGAGTGATGGCAGCCCTCTAAAAAGCTGTAACATTTATTGTTTTTTTTTCCTCTGGTTATCTATGTAATTCTTACTCATTGTAGAAAACATGGAAAAAAATCAAGACAGTAAATGATAGTCATCCTGAATCCTGCCACTGACAGGCAACTATAGGTAGAATTTTGAAATACACCCTTCTAGCTCTCTGCAGACATATACATTGTAAGCATAGGTTTCCATCAAATTGATCTATAGTAATCTACACAATATTATAATTGCTTTTTTTAGTTAATATAAACCCTTTCTTTTGTAATAATCTTTGGTAGTAAAAAAATCTTTAGCATCATATAATGACTTCTTCCTGCCCAAGATTCCCTTTTATTCAAAAATGTATAAATAAAACTGTAATTTTTATCAGCCTCTTATTACTGGGCATTTATTTATTTCCTTTAACTTCAGTATTGTAAGTAATCTTTATTGGATCAGTTCTGTAACTCTTGTTGTACATCTCCTTTTCATGACGTGTATGTATGTATATATATGTATGTGTATATATAGATTCATTCTCTGGAGTATCATTTTGAGGAATTCCACATCATATGTAAGTATTTCTTTTGAGCTTGGCATTGAACCAAGCATTTCAGCCTGGTCATCACACCTCTTGTGGCCCCATGAGAGTTCTGAGCTCTTGCTTCACCAGCCATACTAAGCTATTTCTCTGATGGTCTCTGAGTTTTTCACATTGCTTTTATTTTGTTTGAGTTGTATTTCTTTCACATATAGCTCCCAATTAACCAGTTACAAGAAATAATATGCTTAGGGTCAGGTGAACATATGGACATTGAGATTTCTCTCAGTATGGCGATAGAACCACAGATCTTTGTCACTTTTTTTCCCCATAGGCCTGGTGTGGGTAACAGCAGGGATTATATGCAAGAGTTCTTTGGAATCTTTCACAATCATTCAACATATTGTTGCTGAAAGAGAACAGAAAATGTGGGTCCCAGTTGTAGCTTGTGTGACTTTAAGCCTCTTTTACTTGGTCTTTTAATCAAGCAGAGCATCGTGGACCACATGTAGGGTATGATGTGGGGAAAACAACAGAGGATGTATGTGATCTAGCTAGGTGACTGCCTGTCAAATGCTGCTTTATTTGTCCTTCTATAAGAATTTTGGTCTTTTCTGGGATGTCATTGGGATGAATTTTACAGAACCTCTGTTTTATTCTTTGTAAAATACAGGTTATTTAAAAATCCAATTTATTTACTTCAAAGGCTGTATTAAATGAGATAGTATATAGGGAAATAGTTTGTATTATAAATGATGGTTATCATTATCTTGATTGATTGCTTACTCACCTTAAACAACATTTTTTTTGAAAACTTACTTATCTAACACTCTGGCAGGTACTGGAGGAGATAAGTAATTCCTTCTATTGAAAGACTTTGAATTTTATTGAGGAAGATAACATCCACAGATGTCTGAAGCTAGCTACGTTTAAGGCTCAGTATGGACAGTATATAATTTCTCTGGAAATAGGACTTTTACTGAGAGCTACTATCTTTGGGGCAGGTTTCATGGTTCAGAACTTTGAAATATTAAAAGATCTGGGTAATTGCACAGAAGGGAGGTGAGCCACTAGGCAACGGCCATTGTTGGAAGTTTTGTTCTTGTTAGGTGTTCAAGTTAGAAGAAAGACTTTTCCATTCATGTTACTGCCTTAGTGAATAGAATATAGAATTTGCTTTCTGAAAAATATATGATAACTGTCTTAGAAAACAGATGTTCAAGGAGTTAAGGAATGTGCCTGCATGGGGTTATGCTCAGATTTAAATGGAGCCATACTTCGGTGTAATTTGAGAAAAATAAGAAACATCTCTTGACAATGGAACAAATGAAAATGTCTCACTATAGGCTGCCCTCAAACCAAATAATATAATTTCAAATGCAAAGTATATACAGGTGGGTAAAATACTTTCTGCCTGCTATTCACTGCCTAAAAATCTGAAGTACTCCAGTAGGACAGTGACCAGGCGAATGCAGCATTTGAGTTGTTCTATAAACCATCTCAATCTCAGGGTGTAAAGCAAAGTCAGTTGTTTTTGCCTCATATATGACATAACTACTAATTTGGCTTGGGTCAGAAAGCAATTTCTGACTCTCCCTGGGGAAAGGACCAAAAGGCCCTTGACATCCAATCACCAGGAGCCTTCAGCTGAGCTCTTCAGGAAGAGCTACATGCTGTGGGTGTGCTGGGAAAATAATTGAAAGTGTCCACCGGGAATTAAAAAACAGATGGTTCAGAAACCACTTTGGGGCTTGCAAAAGGACTTCAGCCCAAATATAAGGATGTGGACAGAGAAAAAAATCTGTGTCAAGGGCAACTGGACGTAATTTCCTGCTGTGTTTGTCATTGGTAAACATTACTTCACTTGATGGAAACACCACATCGACAATGGTGTTATCTGTCACCTTACACTGTGCATTTCGGAGCCGAGATGTTTTCTTGCTAATATCTCATGCTTGTAGGAAACAGTGTTCTTGGCTTCCATTTTGTGAAAAAAAGTAAGAGGAACAGATGGGATGAAAATGCTTCTATTTTTTCTTCAGTTCCTTTGCAACAGGTTGCTGTGTAACAGCTGGAAGTAGTAAATGGGTTCATTCTGGGAAGATAGGCATTCTATATAATATTTTATCTTGATTAATTTTTTGTTAGAAAAGAGATCTCTCTAGAAAGCCAGTGCAAGTACATATAAAAAAGCCAGGTTTTTCTGATATACACTATGTCTGAGTTGGAAAGCATAGTGAATTATGTCTAGCCTCTTTGTGACAAATTTTCCATCCAAGGGGCATAGCTTTTTTCTTCAATGAATTTTGAGGTAATTGTGTCATAGTAAAGCAAAATCAGTTTTAAAGTGGCCAGACTGTATTACAAAGCATTTTGATATGCAGGTAAATATCGTGACATGTGAAGCATGTTTTGTAAAGGGTAAGAACAGGAGAGGAATTCTTGCAAGAGTGAGGTACTAAAAACAAATGGAATCTGCTCTTGGTCCAAATCTGCTCTAAATCTGAGGACAAGAGCTCATGGAAAATCCAAAATTAACAGGTGTGATTAAACGCTGCATGGTCCGAGTATTTGCATAATTCCAAATATGACTCAATTTCTGGCTATCACTCCCTTATATATTATAGCTGTATTATATACATATATATATATGTATATATATATACACATATATATATATACACACACACATACACATATATATATTATATACAGTATTTTTTTACTTCTAGGTTAATTTGATGTTGTGACTGAGTACTAATAGTGTGAAGTGCTATCTTTTAAAGAAATATTTAAAATTCCTTAGTTTCAGTGAAATGAGTTTGTGAAATTATTTGGTCCCCTGGATGACCCTTTGACTTGGAAGATTTACTTTTTTTTTTTTTTTTCAGATCAGGTGTAGGTTTATATTTTACCTCACCAAATAGATTACACTCAAAGACTCAGGCTCTGTTTAGACTTGCAGTCCCTGCAATTCCTATTTGTAGTGTGCTGCACACAGTAGGTACTTAATAAATGCTTGCTTATTTGGTTTGCCATGATAAGCATCAATAATTATTCCTAGGTATCTAATTTCCCTCTGTATTAAAAAGATATTTAAAAATAAAGAAAGGACTATTTATTATCATTAAAGTATTAAGATTATTATAACAATAGATCTTTTGTTTTATTATTCCAGTGAGCATTAGCCTTTATTGTTCTTCTTGGTAAAATTGTATTTACCTGGAACTAAAAGCCTTGGGTTTTATCTTAGCCAAAGAATGTGTGTTTAGCCGAGAATGTAGTTAGGGGAAATGCTTAAGGAATTGTCAATGCAATGTTCTTTTAGCTCTTAAGCAATCCATATCCTGCTAAAATGTTTGTCTTTTTTCCCCCCCTTTTCTGGTTGCTGTTCCAGGTCCCTTATTTCGCGTGAATCTTTGGCGTCCTCGACTTTGAGTCTGACTGAAAGTCAGTCGGCCTTGAGTGTGAAACAGGAATGGTCTCACGGCTACAGGGCTCTTCCTTCGCTCTCCTCCAACCACGGCTCTCAGAATGGAATTGATCTAGGGGACCTCCTTAGCCTTCCTCCTGGGACAGCGATGTCCAGCAACAGTGTCTCTAATTCATTGCCATCCTACCTTTTCGGGATGGAAAACAGCCACTCTCCATACCCTAGTACCCGGCACTCTTCGGCCAGGTCCCACTCAGCTCGTTCCAAGAAGAGAGCGCTGTCCTTGTCCCCGCTATCCGATGGCATTGGGATAGACTTCAATACCATCATCCGCACCTCACCCACGTCCTTGGTCGCCTACATCAATGGGTCAAGGGCTTCCCCCGCCAACATGTCCCCACAACCTGAAGTCTATGGGCATTTCCTAGGGGTGCGCGGCAGCTGTATTCCCCAGTCGTGCTCGGTGCCAAGTAGCCAGAAGGGTGTGCGCGTGGCCAGCGGCGGCCTGGCTCTCCCCGCCTACGGCGAGGACGGCGCACCGGAGTACGAGCGCATGCAGCAGCTGGAGCACGGCGGCCTCCAGCCCGGCCTGGTCAACAACATGGTGGTGCAGCACGGCCTGCCGGACCCCGACAGCCAGCCGGCCAGCCTGCTGAAGACTGAGCGTTTGGATGATTTTCCGGGCGGTGCCCTGGACCTGCCCCCGGCCCCACCTCTGCCACCTCTGCCACCGCCCCCCCAAGGCCCCCCGCCCCCCTACCACGCCCACCCACATCTGCATCACCCAGAGCTGGCCCACCACGCCCAGCCGCTGGCCTTGCCTCAGGCCACCCTGGAGGAGGACGGGGAGGTGGATGACGTAGGGGGCAAGCACTGCTGTCGCTGGATCGACTGCAGCGCCTTGTATGACCAGCAGGAGGAACTAGTGCGGCACATAGAGAAGGTTCACATAGACCAGCGCAAAGGGGAAGACTTCACGTGCTTCTGGGCCGGTTGTCCCCGAAGGTACAAGCCTTTCAATGCCCGCTATAAACTGCTGATCCACATGAGAGTCCACTCCGGGGAGAAGCCCAACAAGTGTTCGGTGAGTCTCCTAGGGCCCAAAGCAGTTCACTAAAGGTGCATGTGGTTTTCCAAATGTGACCACAAGTCAGGGAACATTTTCTTTTGTGGAGTTTTGGATGCAGGGAGTCTAGGTATCCATGAGATTTGACTCCTCTACAGCCTGAGGAAGGGGAAGATTTCTTTAATTATTAGTGGCTGGAGTATCTCTCTACTTCTAGATTCTCTTCTGCAAATATACATAATCAGGGGAGGTTCATTTGCCACCATGTCCAAAATCTTGGAAAATTGATTCCTACCAGGCACCAACTTGAAGTTGCTGAAAAGTGGAGGCAGAGGAACACACACCGCACCACCACCAAACTTTTAACTGTTTTCCAAAGTAAATATTCAGTGATTTTCCCCTTCCCTCCAATAACTAGGCGAGCATTGGGGTTAAAGGGGTGGTTCTGATATTTGGAGAGGAACTCACACTTAGCAACTTGGCTAGTAAAAATGTTGCTGCATACACCCACATGCCTGCACACTGCAAACTCCAGGATTGTAAGACTAGTTAATGCTTTATAGCCAGCATGAAAATACTCAGGGATACCACAGGAGCAGAATCTTACAGGATCTCACTGAATTTTAAGGAGAAGGAATTTGGTGGAAATCTATAATGAGAAGGAACCCAGAGGGGACTGTGCCTTTGAAGGAAGTGGGCATGGTGTCTCCTTCCCCCTGCCTCCACCTTTCATAACATCAATCCTAGAACTATCTCTGTTTCTTGGTAAAATTTACTGTTTTTGAATAATACGATTTTTAAATGATTGCATGACCATTTTGCACCTAACAGAAACCCTCAGGGTTTACAAGCAAGACATCACCCTTGGGATCCCAGGGCAGGTTTGCACAATCTCAGACAGCTCACTTAACTCTTGAAAAAGAAGAGCATGTGTTTTACATTAGTTTAGATGGACAGAAATATTTGTTTGAGAGTTAAAATCTGAGAATTGTAGATATTCCTTGGATATTGAATATGCTACAGGTCACTAAATGTGTAAAATATATAAACCATGTTGAAAAGGAACTTATTTATCTTGATGATAAAGAATCTGAGCCATGTTTATGGTTGATTGTAGATTAGCTAAGTTGTCTGATTCATGTAAAAGTAAACAAACATGATAGTTGTAAGACAAGTATTAGAAGCACTTTTTCACCATCCATTAGGTATTTTTGAAAGAGTTTTAAGAATTTCTTGAGGAATGAAATTGCATTTCTTGTCATCACATTATGCCCCATGTTGTGATTTTCCTTAAGGAAAACCTAAAGCTGATACGTTGTGAGAATGCCAGGTTATATGAGTGAAAGGAATCGTTACATTCCAGCCAGCAAAACCTTACTCTGTCGGTAAGGTTCTGCACTAAAAATGCAAGAAAGAGACAAGCAATTGAAGGCAATTCTTTTTACTCTGTTTGGAACACACCAGCCTATTGCAGGCAAGAAAGATATTCAGTCTCTGAAGGAAAACAGTCCAACCTTTTAGTTCTGACTAATCCTGGCTGAAAATAGTTTGTTGGATTTGGCTTTACTGAAATAAACATAATGGTTTGAATTATCCAAAAAATATTTTTTGCATTGCAAAATTAATTTTTGTGCAATAGGATTTCCTCATTTCCCTACTACTCTCAGATTTTGAAAAGGCATATAACTTTATAAAGTTGACTTTCACTAAAGTGTATTATGACTTAAGAATAGAAATACTTCAGTGAAAGAATAAGCTGAGAAGTGAATGTTTGCAGACCTCTCCATAGGTATTATTCAGGGTGGGAATGGGAAGCGATTTCTGTCTCCCCTAGTCTGCCTACTCCCCACTTCTATATGGAATCTTAGCAAAATTTTGATTGCTAGGTTTAATAGCATATCAAATCTAGAATCATAAAGCATTAGATTACACATTATAGTGCAAATGTATTTGTACAAAACAGGGTTTCTTAGGGGCTGACTAATGCTGCAGTTCTCATCTTGGGACTATATATTTTTAGCAGGAAGACATACATTTTCATATAAAACATACATATCATGAGCATTGTGTCTTTGGAAAACTTAATGTTGCTACACGTCATCTGCTTGATTAATACAGTTAAAGCTAACTGCAGCAAATAATGTTGCTGTCAAAGTTCAGCAGTCCTTTCAAATTGTAGTCCACAGAGAGAAGACATGGGCTTAAAGTGGTTGTCCATCTGAAAGAGATGCATTTTTCTCCCTTTTGCAAAACCAGTCCATACACTTTTGGAATCCAGATGCAAAGAACTGTTAAAACTGAAATGTTTCATCTCCCACTTCTTTGGAAGCTGATGGTAGTTGATTCAAAGCTCAAGATCCTTGCCAAGTAAAATGACCACATTCTTTTGGAGACATGAAGTGATCTTTGGGTTTTTGTGGCTGTGTCACATGCTGCAAAGGCTAGGAGCAATTTAAATTATAAGACCCAGTCCACTTTTGTTTTATGTATGTTTAACTGCTGTTAATTTTCTGTGGACCATAGTTAGGGTTAGTCATCATTTTCAGTCACTTAGCTTATTGACCTAAGAAAGATGTGATGACCCAATTGTGTTCAGTGACCATGACTACAGGCAGCACAATGAGCTTCTGAAAGTCATGGTAAAAGTAGGGTGTGTGAAAGGGCTATTCAGTGACAGCTTACAGTAAGAGGCTACCACTGGTGTCCTCCCTTGACGCCAAATTCCTTTCATGCATGGGAGAATGCATTCTCAGAATCTATGACTGTAACTCCTCAGCCTTACCCAGAACTCTGGGATTCAGATCACTCAGGATTCTAGGTGGCAGAACTGGGGGAGGATTGTTAATTTATTATTTGGTTAACTTACTGGAAGAAGAAAATGGTTTCTTTTCTGTTTCCCACCCAAACAACTTCATCCTTCTGTAGATCTCGTTCTCATTGCTTCTGTGGAAAGCCAAACCAGCTGCTCTCTTCCTAGTCTTGGCCTTGATTACAGAGATATTCCCAGCCAATGGCAAAGACCTTGAGAAATAAAGGCCTTAGCAGGCAGACAGACCTCAGTGAAATCAGAAACTGAGATATGGCAATATTATATTAAAAATTCCTGAGTCCATTCACTTCTGTCTACTAATAAAGCAATTTGCAGGTGCCTCAACATTGATGAATCTCAGAATTATCAAAACTTTTGAGCATTCCCAGGTATAACTTTGCTGAATTCTGTTACATTTTTTTCTGAGATAAGATTTCAAATTCTCAAGTCAGAGTAAATAATGGAGCCTTAGAATTATTTTCTTTTCCAAATCCTTGTTTTGTGTTCCTAAAAGGACGACATAAAGTATAACTCTGAACTATAGATGTACACTCAGCATCCCTAACAGTAGCCATAGTCATCGTTCTAACAGAGTGCATACTGAGAATGTTTTTGCCATAGATCTTTTTGTCATTAAGTTGAAGAATGTGCAACACCTGGGTAGCGTTCCCAGGGAGGTGTGTTCTAAATGAGATCAGGCACGCTCTGTCTGCCAGTACTTCTCATGAGAAAGCCTATCTGATCAGAGCAGAGTGAGCAGAGGGACAGAATTCTCTTGCCAGGATCAGAAACACTGAGGGCTTGCCTTGGTGCACAATAGAAAGCAGTTGTGCTGGAGGTTAGGGAGTGTTAATAAGGGAATTAGGAGGAATGAGGGTCGCCACTTAAATTTTGCTTATTTTTCCTGGATGAATTTTATCCAATAGCAAAAAGGAATTTTGCAAAACTTTTACCCACCCACAGATTTTCACGAAAATGTCACTGACCAAAGACAGCTTTGAATTTTGTATGAATTGACTCATTTCTCCACAGGCATTTTGCCTGGCAAAATCCAGAGTATTTGCTTTGGCTTGAATATTGGGCCATTTGCTTTTTAAGTAACATTGGATTATGGAATACAAGAAAATAAATACAGAGCTGGGGCCATGTCCCCATTCCTCTTTTATGGCCTGATTTATGGGTTCATGGGCCAGCTTTAGCCATGTAAGACATTTCTTGAGGAAAAGTAAATTCATTGTAAAATGTAGAAGGATGTTTTTTCCACATCCTTTATTTTATTATTTTGATGAGACTTGGCATTGATGTGATGACCACAATTATATGACTAGAAGAGACCTCAGGAAAGTATCACCTAAGCATAACTGTTAGTTACCACTCTACTACCCTCATATTGGCAACAATTAATAAATTCTCATAATGTCAAGTATTGGAGGGTATGGAGAAGGCACTGCTTTAACATTGCTAGTAAAAGTAAATTAATGTGACCACTTTGGAAAAAATTTGGGAATATGTAGCAAACACGAAGATGAGCATATTCAACAAAACCATATCTGAGTGTCTGCTCTAGAGCAACTCTTGCATATGGTGACAAGGAGACATGCAAAAAGGTGTTTATTGCACCTTTGTTATTTAAAAAAATATAAATAACCTATCTGTCCATAGATAAGGTAAATCAATAAACTATGTTTTATCCCTAAAGAAATAGTATAAGGGAATTTAAAATTAATGAACTGTATATAAATCAGTATATCTATAGGTAGACAACATGGATAGATAACAATGTTGAATGAAAAAATTAAATGCAAAATGATATATATAGTATAATACAATTTATGTACATTTAAACACATGCTAACTATTTTATAGTTGTTGTAGATACTTAATTAGTTGGTTAAACAGTAAAATCATGTGGGCAGGATAATCAGTAATCTTAAGATAGTGGATAATTCTAGGGAGAAAAGAAATAGGAAGATATAGGATGTAGGGATTTTGCTTTATCTTTTTTCCAAAGATGGAGAGAAATGAAACAAATATGGCAAAATACTACTTTTTTTTTAGCTTGGTGGTGGTGATATAGGTGTCATGGGTATCATACTATTTTCTATGCTTTACTACCTGTTTGAAATATTTCATAACTGTAAGTATATATTTTTTCTAAGAATAAAAGAAAATCAATGAGTATAACATTCCAGTTCCCTTCCACACATGTACTATTTTTTCAGATGAGGAGAACAAAGCATAGGGAAATTAAGTGATTTTTCCAAGACTAGAAAGTTGTTTTTCTGTTGCCCATTTAGTGCCTCCAAGGTGATGGTTTTCCAACTTGGCTGACATTGAAATCACCTGAAGAGCTTTATAAAGTACCCATACCTGGGTCCCACCCCCAGAGTCTGTGATGTAACTGGTGATTCTAACATGCAGTCAAGGTGAGAACCAGTGCCCTAAAAGCTTCCACGTTCTGACGTAGAACTCTAGATAGATGAAAACCTACCCTGTCATTTCACTTAAGGTGTAGGGAGGCAGTGTTCAGTAGCAAGTACGTCTTCATTATCATTAATGTCCTGACAATGATTAGGGTAATTTTGTGCTCCCTTGGTACAAAATTCAAGGGAGCACAAAATTCAAGACAAGAGATAAGATAATAGAGCAACTCTGGTAGTGACAGAAGGCTTTCAACTGAGTGAGTGTCCATTCAGATTCAGAGTACTCTTTCTCTGCAACTGATGGTCAGTTAAAGGTTGAGATGAGACTGTTGAGCAATGAATATCATCTCCACCTCCTTGCCTTCCTGAATTAAAAGTGGAACTGACAAATCTGTCACACTGTCCCCATTTTTAAAGGTAAGAATAGAGTGTTCTCCCTTCCAACTACAATTCAGCCTTTCTGCTTTTAATGTAAAATGATCTTCAAAACATTTTTGCTACTATGGATATTTCTGAAGAGTTGGTAAATTACCAAAATATTGAATTTTCCCTTTTATCAAATCTGCCTGATATGATTAAATAAATAAAATTAACATTAATATCCTCTTTGTCTCTTGAGGCTGAAACACCACCAGTGAAACATCTGGTAAAGATCAGAGAGAGTGTAGCTTCCAAATCGCATCCCACAAGGCATCAGTCTGTCAAATATTTAATGCAAACTGAATGATTTTAAAAAATACATCTAAATCACAAGATTTTTTCCCCAATCATTTTATATAAGAAAGAGATACTGGCATATTTATCTGTGTATATACATGGCCAACATACTGTAGACATATATATGTCACCATAAATTATAAACCCGTTAGTATAGGTAAAAGCAAAACCACAGAAATTCCCATCAGATGGGGCACTGACCACAGTTTATAAGGTGTCTGTCAAATCGGATTTCACATCTGAAAACACAGTTTAGAAACCTTCCATTTGGTAGTGGTTTAATTTTATTTCCCTTTAGAAGGCATTTAATCCACTTTACCTGAGGAGCTGGCCTTTCATGAACTTTGTCCTGGAAATAAATTCATAACAGATTTGGGCAAATGTTTCAAAGCAAATCATGGTATGTTTCTTTGCCCTGTGATTCTAGGATTAATGAAAAACAATAATAGATAATGAGAGAAACGCTAAGAGGTTAAATATTTGAGCATTTATCCTTATTAATCAAAATCATTAACTACATGATAGTTAATATTCCTTTTAGTTCGGATTTGTTTTGTGGTTTTTCTCTAATTTCATGTCCAGAAATTATGTTTGTAACATTGGAAAAAATTAGGTAAATCTTTTTCATAAGTAATCTGATTAAGGAAATGTGTTTCAGACCTTTTGAGGTCTGTTCATATGTAGATTTAAAACTGTATTTTCTTAGTTCATTCAGCTTACACTGGTGTGGAAAATTAATTTGACAATTTATTAGAAATGTCTTTTGTGACTTTTGGAATATTTCTTGATTACCTTTGCTATGAGTGGTCATGTTGACATCTTCCAGTCCAAATAGAATTTGAGTATGTAGAGTAAAAGACCAAACACATTAATTTTTTTCAAAAAAGAGGTAGTCTGATTCGCTTTAATCTTTCAGAAGTATTTTTTTCAAGCTCTGGGTAGAATTATGTGGAAAAGAGATTTTTTTTTTTTTTTTTTTTTTTTACAGGCAGATTCATTAGTTTCTACTGTAATTATTGAGTCAGGGCTTCTAAATTATCAAGAAGACAATGAATGTTGTAACTGCAGGCAGTGGATGTGTGGTTGGTAAATAGAACCTGGGCAAGCAGGCTCAATTCTGCATCTGCTTCAACTATGGGCAGCCTCATCCAAAAGGAAGACCAGCATCTTCACTCATGTGGGAGGTTGGTGTAGACAGGAATTTGGTGAGAAAATGGAATGAAACCTGTGTTTCTTATTTTGCAGCACAGTATTTATTTTTATTTTCTTGGGATACAGATACCGGACTTGAGTAGGGAGAATAACTAATACTTCTGAATTTTGAAGAATTAAAAAATGAGTTATTTGAAAAGTTATTGAGAAACTGGAAAATGAGATGACCTAATTCTGGGCAGGCAGGGGCAATGTGCATGAGTAATTACATGGTGCTTCAAACTTAGAATGAGCATACAATTTATTATTCAAATTGAGACACTCTTGAGAGTGAAAGGGGTTCTCTTTCCCTAGAATATTAGTGTAAACCAGGCTTGTCCTGGAAAAACCAGGATGTATAGATGTATACTACCCAAATAGTATACACATTGATGGTCACCCAATCAGCGCATGCTCATTCATTCATTTGATCAACGCATGCTTATTCATTCATTTGGTCTCTGAGTACAAGCCACGTGCCATATCCTGTCCTGGAATCTGGGGGTGGGTGGATATAGAAATAAATGGGACATTCCCTCAAGGAGCTTGCAGTCTTCTAGGGGTGACAGCTGTGTAAGTAGTTATTTACATAGTAATGAAACAAGGGCTATGATGCAGGTCTATGCAAATTGTTTTAATGGAAAAACAGAGGAAGAAGCTTCCAACTATGTAGAATCTGGGCAAGCTTCTTAGAGCTGACTGCATCTTGAAAGAAGACTAATTCTTGCAGAGAAGGGGAAGGAGGCTATTCAAGTGGAGCACCATAATGTATGATAACACAGGGGTGTGTGAAAGAGTCCTGGAAAGAAACAATCCCCAGGAAGTTTGACGGTCCAAGACTAGGTAGGAGGGGGAGGGAGGCTGGAAATTTACCTTGGGTCAATAACAAGGTATTTTTACTATTAAATAGGGATAATGTTTTGAAATTAGAAAGAATTACACACCTAGTTAATACAAATTCAAATTCAGTTAAAACAAACCAAAAAAAACTTCGGAGGCAATATCACTGAGGTAGCAAGCACTGCACTTTAGTGCGTGTGAAATGAAACTTTGACTTCCCCAAACCATCTCATTGTCTTAAAGTTTATAGTTTCATTCTTCATTAAAACATATCTCTTGGCAGCTATCATGTGAAACACAGATTTTTCATGTGCCAAGTGATCAGCCAGGGAAACACATAAATGGAGACAAACGTAAAAGCATTTTCTATGATGGGCTTTAAAGAAAAAAATTAAGAACCTGAGGAAGACTAGAGACCAAAAGCTGTTTGATAGTTATGTTGAGTGACTTAAGATATGGACAGAGGCTGCATACATTATCCTGTGTGTGAGTAGTCTTTCATTTGTTAAACATTTCCTTTTATAATCTGTGAAGAGAGTGAAGTACCATTTAGCAAAGGTTGGACTGGTGCTCGTCATACTGAGCTTGTCAGCCCTTCCCAGACGTACCCCTGACTGCTAAGGTTTGCATTGGAATTTTTTTGTGCTCAGATTGAATTAATACACAGCAGAGCTAAATGTTTGACATGATTAGAGGAGTGCACATTAAATCAGTTCTCATCAAAATGGCACTGATTCCTGGACATTCACTCCACAACACCCTAGGGCCACATGCCTCTCTAGATTGGGGAAGACAGAGTGAGAGGAAAGCCTGGCCTTTTGTTACTTGAGCTTCCTGCTCTTGTAGCATTCACTGTATCTGGGGTTTGAGCCTCCCAATGTGGGGCCATTTGCCTATGTGAACAGAGAGCATAGCCAGGAGATAACATCAGTAGACATCAGTGTTCAGAGTGTTCAGAGAGGGCATCTGATTGGTCTCTTTCTTAAAATTTATGAGGCAGCGTTTCAGGCTTGTATTTCTAGAACAGTTTCCTTTCTGTGTTTTAGAATGTTTATTTGAGAATGCTTTAATTTGTAAGCTGGGGCATGGATTTGGGGCCTGATAAGCCCATCCTTTGATGAGAAATATTGCTACAACTAAACTCTTTCTCTTCTGCCACTCCCTTCTCCCATTTCCAGTCACAGTTTCTAGCGTGAAACCACCAAATGATGCTTTGTTAGCCAGGAGAGTGGACTTGGGGGTTGGAGAGCTGTTGTAATGAAGGTAAAGTGGGGGACCCCACTTTAAACAAAATTTTGAAATGGAAATTTGTTTTCCATTACATTTTTAGTGACTCCTACTGTCTCAGAATTCCCATGCTGCCTCACAGCCCCTTGCTTTTGCTCCTTATGTTTTCCTTCCATCTATTCGAGGCTTGCTTTTGGGAAAGAACTTCAGCAAAGATAAAATTCATACATATAAATGGTGAATGGCTAAGAAAAGATTCAGGCCCTCCCAGGGATAGTTACTATTTTTACTAGGAAGAAAGTGTTAAACCTCTCTCTTAGAAATTCCTTCAGGGAAGCAGAAGAGGAAAGAAAATTAACATGTTACAAATTCTGAGCTACTAGATTACTTTAATCCTCATTTATAGCCCTCAGAGTGAAGTAATTTGTGGAGTTTGAGACTTATATTCTCTTCTTTTTACTATATACTCAGATCTTTATTCACCTTTGAGTCCTACCCATAGCGCCTGGATCAATGATTAGATTAACATGTAGTAGCTCTCAAATATATATACGTATCTATCTATTTAACAATCAGTTTTATCTGCTGTCAATATCTGTGCATATATGTGTATGTGTAGGTATATATATTCTTGGAGCTAGGTGATAGATACATGGAGGTTCATTATTCTGTTGTTTCTGCTTGTGTGAAGATTTGAAATTTTCTGTAATAAAAAGTTTAAAAATAAATAAGTAAATAAGTTTCTGAGTTAGTTTACAGGAAAGGACAGTTTGTTCTCTCTAACACCTCAGAAAATATTGCCAGCCGTTTTTTTTTCCTGTGTTCTGATCTGAAAGCTAATTAATTTTTCCATTGCTCTTGTAGGTCTCTGAAATAACTCTGCTTAAAAATGAGATGAGAGATAGCTCTTAGGCAATAGCATGACATTTGAAAAGGGAAATGATATAACAAGGAAGCGTTATTGGAATATACGTTGATAATCTAACTTCTGTAACAGACTGCCCCACATCTCAGTGACTTGGTATAATTAAAGTTCATTTCTTACTCATATTCTAATACAACTTGCTCCTTGTGAGTATACAATTTTCGCAGGATCCTTCAATCTCATGGCTCTGCAGTCTGAGTCTAGGGGGAAAAATATTGAAGATTGTGCAGAAGGTTTTAGGAGCTGGGTCTGCAAGAGACACACTTCACTTCTTCTTGCATTGGCTGGAACTCAATCACATGACCCCACTAGCTGCAAGGGAGGTTTGGAAAGTGTGGTCTTTATGTGTGCACAGGAGGACATTAAACACATCTGTAGCAGGGAACTAGACGTCCCTCTCCTGCCTCTCCCCTGACTTATCCTGGTTCTCTGTATCCTCTTGAAAAGAGGAAACATTCAAGTTTTGATTTTTGAGTTTTTCATGAGTGGCCACCCTGTCTCATCAAAGTGGTTTTGTTAAAGACCATTTCTTTTTTCTTATCAGTGCTGACTTCTGTAACTTGCTTTTCAACTTACTAAATCTTTCCCAGCCTAACCATTTTTTTTCTTATTTACTCTCCAAGGATTCCATTGCCGTATAGTCACCACTGCTGGGAAAACTTTTGTTATCTCAAGTGAGTTACTCAGTTTTTCCCACCTTGTCCAAATTATATGTTCTTGGTGCATAATTCCCCTGCTCATCATCTCTTTAAGTCATAAGGATGTGTGATGTCTTCATGTCCCACAGGCACTCACCCTTGAGGGAGATCTGCTCATTATCAAGGGCAAGGTCATAAATGAATCACAGAGAGATCCACCATTGTGAACAGAAATGTGGTGTGAAGGGCTGTTTTACTAAGACCCTGAAACACAATATTCCCCATCTGTTCATAAAAGTAACTTATTTGACACACACAGTGTGGTCATAAATGCTCTTCTATTCTCTCAATGCTTGCTTTTGGTCATGAACTGGCACACACAAAAGGAAAAAATGACAATGTGCCTCTATGGACACTTTTGGTCCATTTCCATAAATATATTCAAACAAAATGAAATGGCCTGGCTCTTTGTAATGTATTCTTTAGTGTGTTTAAGCTTGCAAAATTACCCCCAAGGATGACAAATTGTAAACATCATGCAATACCACAGCCCTGGTTCAAGGCCTGTCTCAGTGTTCTGCCGACATTCACCCTTCCTAGAAACGTTTAAAGTGTTTTAGGAAAGTGAAGCTAGGCAAACAAGCTTATCAGGAACGACAATAAAAAAAAATCATTGATTCTAATTAGGAGGCGTCACACAGACAGAAACAAAGCTGCTTTTGTGTAGTGGAAAGTCTACCTGTTCTCTGAAACACATGGAGCGCTTTCCAGCGGCTTTAGATAATCAAGCTGACAGTTTCAGGGCCCTGACCTTTTGGCCTATCTCAAGCTGCACTTGTCGAAACTTGTTGAAGGTGTTGGTCGGAGGTGTGCTGGAATATAAGTTGTTATAAAGGTGACAATGAGACAGGTGCTGTTTTTTTTTCTGAAAAGTCCAAACTACATCATAAATTGAGGTGGGGAGTATTCAGGTTTCTGAAGCAAGGACTGAGTTTAGAGCGATTATCTTCAGTCGTCCCTGTAGCAAGTATTTCCCCCAACAGCCCAGAGCATTGATGCACTGCTGGTGAGGACTCCAGCAACTCTGGCTGTCTGGGTCAGTCTGATCCTGCTCCATTGTGTGTCCCAGGAAGACCAGCTTTCGATTGTAACCCTGGTTTTGTGCTATGCCCATGAAGTGGGGTCTTTGTGATGGAACTAGGCAAGGAAGGAGCTGTATAATCAGAGCAAATAATGGAGAAATCACTCTAATTGCTCAACTCCATTGAGGTAGTAAATCAAAATCAACATCTGTGTCGCTGTCACTTTTCTTGAATTCAGAACTTCAGAAAAATGAATTTCACTAGAGCATAGGGTCAGGAACATAGATCTTGGTAAATCAATGGGCAATTTAATTCAAAATTAAGAGTACATATTGACCATCTGCAGTGTCAATGATTTAGTTTCAAGGAGGAGTTTCATAAAAGGCATTTTTGTTGCCTGATTGTGTACTTCCTCCAAAGACTGGCTTGCTAATCACCACCAGTGAGTAATAGGGGTTGCCCCCCACCAACGAAGAAGCCCATTGCGTTCTGAAGGAACAGTGCTGCCAAATGGCTTGACAGGCTTCTGCTGCACTTGTCAAACAGTTGTGCCTGGGAGTGAAATTTTGAAGTTGGATTCTCACTTCACCGAGATTAGAATAGGTTTGATTGAAGGTGTCTACAATGAGGGGACAGTATTTAAAATTCTTAAATACAGAATCCATGCATTTCTAAAAAACATTGTACTGACCATTTCTAAGTTATTTTGTTTCCTCCTTCTTTTTTCCTAACATACGTATTATATAAAATCCAAAAGAGAATAATATGAAAGCAAAGCATCATAATATGGAAAAGATTATAACGTTATTTTTAACTTTTGTTTTATAAATTTTGTTTCAATTGAAATTTTTTTGATATTTAAATATTTGGTTTATGTTTACATTTTAATACTGAGTCATTCATCTAATTATGGGTGTACATGCTCTCTATGGTATCTAAAAGTGACCCTTAGGTGTGTGACAGAAAGAGAAATCACTGATGAATATCTCTATTTCACTCATTCAACTATTTATTGAGCAACTGTTTCATGCCAATCACTCTTCTAGGCCCTGGGATATAGCAGTGAACAGTTCAGACCCCAAACTCCCTGTCTTCTTGGAGCTTACACTCTAGAAGACAAGACAGTAAATAATGCAGATACCTGGGGGAAGAAAGTTTCAGACAGAGAGAACAGCAAGTGCACAGGTTTTGAGGCAATAGTGTTGCCCTGGTGTGTTCTAGAAACATCAAGGAGTCTGGAGTAGCTGGAGAGAGGTGAACAAGGATGAAAGGGAAAAGGAATTCAGGGACAAAAATGATTGGACAAAAAGGATTCTAGATTGTTTAGGATGGATAGTTTTGAGTGAGAGGATCTGGTTTATGTTTTAATATAATCACTGAGTGCTGTGTATAGAGTATATTGAAGAGGAACAAAGAATAGAAGCACGAAGACCAAGCCTCCATGACTAGGATCGTTGCAGTAGTCTTCTCTCTGGTCTTCCTGCTCATGTTCAGTGGTGGAAGTTGAGATAATTAACTGGGTTCTGGCTATATAAACATAGCCAGCCCTTACAGGATTTCCTAATGGATAGGATATGAGATGTGGGAGATGGAAGTGTCAGGGGTGACTCCAAGGTTTGGTTTGCATATGTGAAAGGATGGCAGTTACCTTTAACTGAGATGGGGTTGATTGTGGGGGTTTTGGGGAGGAAACAGAGAATTTGATTTTAGACTTAAGTTTCAGGAGCCAGGAGCCTGTGATGAGTCCCAGGGTGAGTCTAGAGATCAGGGAAGTCTAGACTGATACAATTTGGAGGTCACCTGTGTAGGTAGTATTCAGGGTTATGAGATTGGCTGATCTGATTGAAAGTGAAGTAAGAAATAGAGTCATGAAAAAAATTGGTATCTGTACTCCCGAATTCTATGAGGGGTGGGTGAAAGGAGAGATGAGTAGTAGAGTGAAGTCCTCTTTACCAAACAGCTTGTATCTCTTTTGTCCTGCTTTGTTGGTGTTGTCCTGATTGTACTTCCCATGTATCTAGGAGAATTTCACGGTGCCATTGGAGAGAAAAAGATGGGGTTGAAGAGGTTGTTTCAAGTTGGACTGCCGTTGATATATCAGTATTTGTCTCCAGACCAGAAGATAGGCAGACAGAAAATGAGGACATACTTTAAGAGAAAAAAACAGGTTTCTACCATCATAGTCTTATGCCTTTGAAATTGGGAGGTCATTAATAACAAGATCAATGTATCTTAGTTCATACAAAACTTAACAGTGTGTAAGCACTTAAGAAATCGTCTTAAGTCTGTTCTACCACTGGGGTGACACTGAAATGACATGGAGTCTAGGAACAGACTGGATGACTTCTTGATCAGTTTTGTTGAGGGGATTCAAAAAATAATGGGTAGTTTTTTCCTCCCTTTCCAACGCTGAGATTCTGTCTTTTAATAAATCAGTCTCTCAGTGAATTTAATGGTAGCTTATGTTCCAGAATACATGTTCTCAATAGCCTGGCTGATTTCTGCTTGGAGAGCCTGTGCCACACGTTTCCATCGTTTTGATAGGGAGCAATATGAAATGGCTATGGTGGGTTGGAGGCGCTCAGGGGTTGTATTCAGGTTCATGTTCTAAATGTGTATGTTGTGTGAATGGCTCAGGGTCTTTGTTCTTGGCCATTGAAACCCAATGAGTCTGTGGAAATACTTTTAATTTTTAGATCACACAATTTTATTTCTTCTTATTCTAAAAAACAGCTTAATGAAAAACCTTTTGTGTACCATGTATTTGGGTTTGTTTACTGTAGATTATGATAGCTAGGAAACGAAACCTTACATTTTAGCTTTTGGAAAATTTTATGATGTTCATGTCTATGGCAATAAAACTGTTGGCTCCAGCAGGATGCCCATTTGTTTGCCTGAAGTGTTATGTCATGTCTATATCCAGAGAAGTGATAGGGATTTTTTTTTTAACATTTATTTTCCCCTTCTGTTTCCTCCCATCCCCATCCCCCCATTTTCTAGCATCTCCTCGTTCACTTTGTTTTTTCTTTCTATGCAAAGCTATTGAGAGTGAGTGCAAAGAGAAAATAGAGGTTGTAACAGTGCTTAAAAACTCTGTGTGTTTCCATCCAGTGACTATGAAAGAAAGCATATTCAGGGCTTTAAAACAGTGACATTTAATATTTAAGTCTATATCTTATAGAGTTTGTATCTGTTTTGGAGATTGTCTATATCCTTTAGCAAGGTATACTGTCCTACTAGTTAGGCAGGGCTTCAAAACCTCACAGTATTGACATTCTGGACCAGATAATTCTTTGTTGATCAGGGACTTTCTTGAGCATTGTAGGATGTTTATTTGCATCCCTGACCTCTACCCAGTTGATGCCAGTAGCACCCCCTTTATCCTTGGTAGTAGCAAAAATGTCTCTAGGCATTGGTATATGTCTCCTGTGGGGCAAAGTTGCCACAGGTTGAGAACCACTCAGTTAGGGGAGCCTGAATTTATCTGCCTTATTCATTTGGAGATAGGGCAGCTATTTTGAGGTTACAGCCAGTGCCTGAAATACAAATACTTGACTTAGAAAAATCTTCACTTGGCAATACCAAGTGAGAGCTTGTGAGAACCTCTTCTCTGGCCTCACCAACGACCCCGGTCATAACCTCTGCAACTTTTGATGACTAGCTGATGAAGAAGGCATCCTTGATGCATTCAGGATTGTAGTAGAAAAGGATGTAAATTATTTTAAGTATCTAGTTGACCTGGAATTTCCTTTTCTTATAGAAATACTGATGTAAATGGAGGGTTGGTTCCCTGTCCTAGAAGAATGGTTGTTTCTAGAATATATCCCCTTCTGATGGGGAAATATCTAGAGCAGAAATAGTGTGATATTTTAAGCCAGAATCCTCGCCTTAGGTGAGAATAATTCCTGTCAATGTTCATCTTCTCACCAGTTTCAGTATTCATAGTGAAACCAAAGTATTGAAAATATACAGAAATTTGGAGTTACAGGTTTGCAGTTTCACTGTCTGTTCTGGGGATACTCTGACTCTTGATTCTAGAAGTGAAGCCCATTTCACTCTTCCATTTAGAATAAGTCATTGAAATGATGCATTTTTGGTGCCCAAGATGACACTGGTTAGAAATGATTCATTAACAGGAAAAGGTTCTTTCCATCACTACTTGACTTTGTTAAGAAAAGCCAAAAGAATCCTGAGATCTACAACTGTGTCTAGCCATCAGTGCTTATGAGGTTAAACTATTGAAGTCAGTTAATTGGAAGCAGTTTAAAAATAAACGTCTTTCTAGATCTTCATTAGGAAACCACAGGTATAATTATCAGTATGTATTATCCTAGAAGAATAATTTCCAGAATATAAGATGCTAACCTGTTCCACCCAGGAGACCTTTTGAATTAAGACTGGATTTGGAGATGTTTTACACAGAATGATTAGTGGCAATAATAATAGACATTGACAAATGAGAATGTCCTCGTATGGTTTATACAGAATAATAAAAAGCCCACTATGCTCATGACAGAAGAAAATTAATTAACAGCTGTATTTGGACATTTACTTTTGGACCCTGAGAGAAAGAGGTTTTCATGGTTTGACACACATTATAGGGAAGCTGAACTCTACCCAAAATAATAACATCTTGCGTTTAAATCAAGTTTACAAAGCACTGTCTTATGCATAATCTCATTAGATTCTCACAATAATTCTTAGAGGTAGAAAAGGTAGTTGCAGTTTTCGTTTCTATTTTAAGTACTGGATTGTAAGCCAGGACCCAGGTGTGTTGGACTCCTGGACCAGAGCTTTTTCCCATTCCAACACAGCCCTCCATGAAGCTATTGTGAGTTATGTTTATTCCATTTCATACTCTGCTCTTCTCTAGGATCTCAATTCTAGTTCCTGCCCCTACCCGCACTAGGACAGCTACATTGCACAGCTCCTGGGGAACCATTCATTTTGCATGCTCCCTGGTATTTTGTGACTAGAGGGTCCCTGGAGATGCACCATGTACATAGGCTACATGGAATTGCATCCATCAGAGCAGTTTCTATCTCTGTTAATTACAACTGCACAGTGATACGGTGGGTGAGTAAAGTGGCTCTCTATGCTTGGAAACTTTACAAGAATCATTTTCCCCCCTTTTTTTCTCCTCTCAATATCATACCACTTAAAATACCATATAACTCTCTAATATTACTTGTGAAAATGGCCACTCATATCCTGCAAAATTAAAAAAAAGAAAGGTAGCACTGTTTCTTTTCCTTTGGTAAAAGAAAGACCCTGGTATCTTGACATAGAATCATTTCATCTTGTTTAGGATGATGTAATTTTGTTCTTTTGAATTTGGTTATTCTTGAAAAAGCACATTTTTACTTATAACAAAGCTACATATTTCTGAACCATATTATCAAAGAGTTTTGAAAGTGGGCTTTTAAAAAATGTTGCTATTCCTATTTAGGTATCTTTCATATTATTTTGTTGTACACCCGCTCCATTAAAAATATACTAATACAGTCTCTCATATTTTCCAAAAGTTATTTGTCCTCCTTACATGAGCAATCAGTTTTGTGGGACCAAAACGCACGAGAGAAGGTTAGTGACTAGGATAGTGTACACTTTAACAGATCAGCCCTGGTGGACAGTGAGGCCAGTTAAGATGGAAGGAAAACTTCCTGCCAGTGTAAACCTCGTTCTCCTATACTACCTCACCTGTTCTGGTTTCTGTTGCAAGAACTCCGATTTCTATATAACAGAAAACTAAGTAAGGGTAAGAATACTGAACTTTTTATTTTACACCGTTTTACACCAAAATTTCCTTCTTTAGTATGTGTCATTTTATTGTCGCAAAATTCAACATGGAAGGCAAAATGGGCAGTCTTACTATTTCCATTTTACAGGCTAGGCAACTGAGGCTCTGAGAAGTTATGTGAGAGAACTGCTCAAAAGTTAACAAATTATATGACAGAGTCTTCTTTATTTATGCTGTAAATCTTAAATCATTTTCACCCAAAATGATGTTAGGAATTCAAAGATTAAACCACATTTCAAGCAATTTAAATTATTTGTTGAATGAGGTGAGGTAAGTTGCAAACAACTTCTTAAAACACGAAGTCACATATTTCAGTTCATACTTAATATGTAACTTACTTAATATGTCCTGTAAAACAGAAACCAATAGAAATTAGGTTTGTGAAGGGCTTTGAGAGTCAAACCTCATCTTGTAACAGGGGTTTGTTATGAGTTGAATTGTGTCCCCCTTAAAAGATATGTTGAAGTCATCACCCCTGGGACCTCAGGATGTGATTGTATTTGGAAATAGGGTCTATAATTATAGAGGTAATCAAGTTAAAATGAGATCGTTTGGGTGGACCCTAATCCAGTATGACTGGTGTCCTTATCAGAAGAGAAAAGTTGGACACAAAAACAGACATACACAAAAGAAAGACAATGTGCACAGAAATACGTGGAGAATGCCATATGAAGATGAAGGGAGATACTGGAATGATCTGTCTACAAGCCAAAGATTGCCAGAAAATCAACAGAACCTAGAAGAGCACAGAACTAATCCTCCCTCACAGCCCTCAGAAGGAACCAACACTGCCAACACCCTGATTTTGGACTTCTAGCCTCCAGAGCTGTGAGACAACAAATTTCTGTTATTTTAAGCCGCCTTGTTTGTGGTGCTTTGTTACAACAGCCCCAGGAAACTAATGAAGACTTTCCCTCTGTGCTTGCCTTCAACAAGCTGCTTAGGTGCCGCTGCTGCTGTTGCTTTTGCTTCTTGCTGTCAGTAACTGTAGTAAGCTGCAGAATACTGGACTTTATCTTGAAGGCAGTGGGGAGCCACTGGAATGTTTTCAGAGGAGAAGGAAATGATTATATCTGTGTTTTAAATGATCACTTTGGCTGCAATATGGAGACTGATTTAGGAAGCATGGTAGGAGGAAGACCACAGAATTGTAAGAAGGTTTTTATGCTGGTCTTGTTGAGAAATGATGGTCTTGTTGAGGGTATGAACCGTGTGAGGAGCCACTGAAGTCTCATCTTTGCCTTAGGTCTCAGTACAGCCTCATCTGCATCAGTCTCTTAGCTTGTGGGCTGGAGAAGGGTGGACCAGATGGCTTGTGGCACACGTTCTGGTCTGCCTGCATCAGGGCTCCAACACCCTTGTGGTGCATGTTTCTGAAGCCCAACTCATGGGAGTTTGGGGATTGTTATACCCTGCCCTGGGCAGAGGCCTCCTTATTTTGAGCTCTGCATGCAGATTTGTTCAGTGTCTTTTGAAAGTATGTGAGAGCTAACTTGGAGAGATGGGATGAGTAAGCTTCTAGAGGAAATTGAATCATGTGTCTATCTGTGTGTGAATCAAGAACCCACAGATTTTGTATCTCAGCTTTGATCCTTTTTTTTTTTTTTTTTGCTATAAAGAGAAAGTAAAAAGGTGAAGAATGATGTTATAGCAAGGGATCAGAGAGAATATTTCAACAACTTAGAAATTAGATTAAGTTTAGAGCCATCCTGTTAGTTTTAAGGCAACTGTACTGTGTACAGTTGTAAGAGAGAAATGCTGCAGAGAGAGGCCTTAGTTCACATCCAGTTAATGTCTCAGGATAATTTGTTTACTGAATTATTCTGCCAAACCTATGAGTTGCTTTCTTCAGGGGTGAGAGTTTGTAGATAAAGCGATTTATTATGTTGCTATCACATAGCGTTATCGATCATGCTCATGGAAAATGTTAATGGTGTCCCTTCTGTATCATTCATCTTCCATTCCCCCGTTCATTATTCTTATCCCCCATCAGTAATTCTTGTATCACAGAGGGACATCTCATTAGGAATATACCAAGGTCAGTAAATGGCATGGCTCTGTGTGTTGCTATAAGATTTTTAAAAAGCAGTCATTACTCAGAATTGCAAGACGGAATTAGCATTTAAGTAAGAAAGTGTGAGAGAGTCTTGAAAGTGGAGCCTTCCTTAGCTTCAGTGAGAAATCGAATTCTGAGAGATCGAAATTTGTTTTTATTTTCGTATCTCTCAGCTGTACCAGCTCTTCCTTCTTTAATCATCCAGTGTCCTGCTGTGTAGAAGAATCTGTGGGCCTCTTAATGTGATACCAAGAGGCCCACAGATGACTTAAAAAAGTTATGAACTATTTCTGACATATATAAGGCTGGACAAATACTAGAGTGAACACTCAAGTAGACCAGTGGAATAGAGTAGAACCCAGAAATGACCCACAAATAAATGGAAACTTAGTATTTCAGAATTCTGGGTGGTTTTGTTTTGTTGCTTTAACTGGATAGTGGGCCTTCCTGCTACTTTTGCAGGTGATGCAGACCAGGACCTTTGGGTTCTTGATTCATCATCTCAGTAAATCCCCTGTGTTGATCATAGTCAGGATATAATGAGGAGGTATTACTGACACTGAGCAAAGCACTTACATTCTACAGCAACAGCAAAGCACATACCCTTGATTATATTTTTAAGAAATATTTTACGCTGGCAAAGTATTTTGGTTTGTGTGTGATGCTGTTAGAATGTTTGACATCTTGCATTGAAATACCCACTGTGATGTCTTCAGTCAAAAGCCCCAGAAGAGTGAGGAAAGCACTGGTAGCAGTGGTAGCAGTGGTCATGGGAAATGCTACCTCCCTCTTCCCTTCTTACTAAAGGGTGCACAGGTGGACTTCTAAGACGAAGTGACAAGAGCATCAGGTGAGCCCACTCTTCTGCTCCCAGATGGGCCCTGAAGCCCGGGATTTCATCTAGGCCCACGTTTCTTCCTATTCTTTCTTACAGGGTAGACATCCTTTTAGTGCATAGGTTTTTACTCAGCAGAGACTCACTCTAACCTTTTCACTCTCCAATCTAGGAGAAACTTTTCCTTTGCCTCAGTTTACAGTACAGGCAACCTTGGTTCCAACTGGCTTTGGATTGTAAGAAATTCTGGGAGAATACTCTTACCTCAGCATATTGAAGGTGTGCTACTCTCCAAACCTGTAAATTCTTGGCAGAAAAATTTCTGCAAACAGAACCCTCCCCATGGAGTGAGGTGTGACTTCTTTTTAGCTTATTCCACCCTTTGTTTTCTTTCTTGCATTAGTTTATAAGCTGTCTTCCCCGACCCTGTCTCTACGTTTCTCCTCCCCTCTCCCTCTAGCTCTGTTTTGAAGACTAGATTACATCTCAGATAACTCCTAAATTCAGAGAGTGAATAATCCCCACTATGAATAACCTCAGATTAAAGATAACCCACTATTTTAACTTAGTCCTTCAACCACTAGACTTAAGTAAGTTAAGTAATGACTACACCCTCTCATCCCACAATTCCATTTTTAAAAAATTATAAATGGTCACCGAATTAAAGAAAGGGCCATTGAGAACTTAAGAGTTCTGGAGTTACTCAGAGAATAAATGTGTTACTTTTTTTTTTTTTTTTTTTTTTTTGGTATGAGTTAACAATACAAGTGACCTTTCAGTTGAAACTATTCCTGGATTAGGTGTAGGAGTGATTCAGTCTATGTCTTTATAAAACAACTAGTAGGAAAAAAGGAACCAAACACCCATATTTGCATTATTCTAAATAGAGTCAATTAACAACAAATCTTTTGGTTATTTTAGCACTATGTAGAAACGGATCTTAAGTCACTTGCAGTGATTCAGAAAAGTGTTTTTTTCTTTAATTATCTACTTTATTCTTTGGTGAACAAATTTATCTTTGTTCTTTTTCAAGATTTCATATTTTAAAATATTTTCTCTTTTTGCTCTTGCATTCAGGTGTATTTCTGTTATAGTGAAATCTGTGGTAGAGAATTTTTTTTTTTGTAAGTCTGGATTACTGGATATAGAAAAAAATACAGCAAAGAGTAAAGAACCCAGATTTGGGGTTAAATCCAGCTGGGTTTGATTCCTTGTTCTGTCACTTCCTGATTCTGGAGTCTGGAAAACTACTTAACTCCTCTGAGCTTCAGTTTCCCAGCCTGTGAAAGGGAGATAATGATACTTACCTTATGAAGTTGTTGGCAGGGTTAAGAAATGAAGAACTACAATGGCAAGCAATTAGTAGGGACTCGCTTGTTGTTTTTGTTTCGTTTTAATTTTTTTGTTGTTTAAGTGTAATTGACATATAGCATTATATTGGTTTTAGGTGTACAACATAGTAATTCAATTTTTGTATACACTGTGTAATAATCACTACAGTAAGTCTAGTTACCATACATCCATCACTATACAAAGTTAACTTTTAGGATTTACTATCTTGGTAACTTTCAAGGTTGCTCTACAATATTATTGACTACAGTAGACATGTTATATATTATTTATTTTATAACTAGAAGTTTATATTACTATTTTATAACTAAAACTCTTGACCCCTTTCACCTGTTTCACACACTCCCCAACCCCACTCCCTTCTGGCAATCACCATTCTCTTCTCTGTTTCTATGATTTTTGTTTTGTTTTGTTTTTTTGGATTCCATATGTAAGTGAAATAATATGGTATTTGTCTTTCTCTGTCTGACTTATTTAGCTTACCGTAATGCTTTCAGAGTCTATCCATGTTGTCACAAATGGCAAGATTTCATTCTGTTTTATGGTTGAGTAGTGCTCTGTTGTTTGTATATACCACATCTTCTTAATGTACTCATTCAGTGATGGACACTTAGGCTATTTCCATGTCTTGGCTATTGTAAATATGCTGCAGTGAACATGGGGGTACATATATCATTTTGAATTAGTGTTTTTGTTTACTTCAGATAAATACCTAGAAGTAGAATTGCTGGATCACATGATAGTTCTGTTTTTAAGAAGAACCTCAATACTGTTTTCCATAATGGCTGTACCAATTTACTTTCCCACCAGCAATGCATGTGGACTCCCTTATCTCCACATCCTTACCAACACTTGTTATTCCTTGTCTTTTTGGTAATAGCCGTTCTAACAAGGGTGAAATAGTATCTCATTGTGGTTTTGATTTTCATTTTCCTGATGATTAGTGATACTGAGCATCTTTTCATGTGCCTATCGATCATCAGTACATCTTCTTTGGGAAAATATCTATTCAGCTCCTCTGCCCGTTTTTTAAGCAAGTTTTTTTTGTTTTGTTTTGTTTTTTTGCTATTGAGTGGTATGAGTCCTTTATATATTTTGGATATTAACCATTTATCTGATATATGATTTGCAAATATTTTTTCCCATTCAGTAGGTTGCCTTTTTATTTTGTTATTGGTTTCTTTTGTTGTGCAGAAACTTTTGGCTTAGTTTCTTTTGCTATGTGGAAACTTTTGGTTTGATTTTGAGTCTCATTTGTTTATTTTTGCTTTTGGAATCAGATCCAAAAATTCCTCACCAATCCAATGTCAGGTAGCTTGCTGCATATGTTTTCTTCTAGGAGTTTAATGGCTCCAGGTCTTACATTCAAGTCTTTAATCCATTTTGAATTATTTTTTGTGTGTGGTGTAAGACAGTGGTCTAGTTCAATTCTTTTGTGTGTGGCTGTCTGATTTTCCCAATGTAACTTATTGAAGAGATTATCTTTTCACCATTGTATATCATGTCTCATTTGTTGTAAATTAATTGGCTAAATATATGTGGGTTTACCTTTGGGTTCATCTTTGGGTTCTCTGTTTTGTTCCATTGGTGGATGTGACTGTTTTAAATGTCAATACCATACTGTTTTGATTACTATATCTTTGTAATATAGTTTGAAACCAGGGCCATTATGCCTCCAGCTTTGTTCTTCTTTCTCAAGTTAGCTTTGGCTAATTGGGTTCCTTTTTTTGTCCTATACAAATTTTAGGATTGTTCTATTTCTGTGAGAAGTATCATTGGAATTTTGATAGGATTGCATTGAATCTGTATATTGCTGTGGGTAATGTGGACATTTTAACAATATTAACTCTACCAGTCCATGAGCATGGAATATCTTTCTATTTCTTTGTGCCTTCTTCAATTTCTTTCATCAGTAACTTACAGTTTCCAGTGTACAGTTCATTCACCTCTTTGGTTAAATTTATTTCTGGGTATTTTATTCTTTTTGATGCAGTTATAAATGGGATTATTTTCTTAATTTCTCTTTCTGATAGCTCGTTGTTAGTGTCTAGAAACAGAACAGATTTTTGTATGCTAATTTTGTCCCTGCCCTGTTACTGAACTTGTTTATTCTAACAATTTTTTGGTGGCGTCTTTAGGGTTTTCTACGTATAAAATATATCATTCACAAATAGCAACAGTTTTACTTGTTCCTTTCCAATTTGGATGACTTTTATTTCTATTTCTTGTAAGGACTTTTAATACTCTGAAGAACAAAAGTGAGGAGAGAGGTCATGCTTGTTGTTTCTGATCTTAGAAAAAATGCTTTCAGCTTTTCACCATTGAGTATGATGTTAGCTGTGGGCTTGAGAGATACAGCTTTTATTATGTTGAGGTACGTTCCCTCTCTACTCACTTGCTTGAGAATTTTTATCATAAGTGGGTGTTGAATTTTGTCAGATGATTTTTTTGCATCTATTGAGATGATTATATGATTTTTATTTGTGATTTTTCCAGTTTTGTTCTTGTAATTGATTTCTAGTTTCATACCATTGTGTTCAGAAAAGATGGCTTGTTACGATTTCAGTCTTTTTAAATTTATTGAGACTTGTTTTGTGGCCTAACATGTAATCTATCCTGGAAGAATGTTTCATGTACATTTGAGAAAAATGTGTGTTCTACTGATTCAGATGATATGTTATTTATATATTAAGTGCATCTGGTCTAATGTGTCATTTAAGGCTGATGTCTCTTTTTTGATTTTCTGTCTGGATGATCTCTTCATTGATGTGAGTGGGGTGTTAAAGTCCCCTGGAATTATTGTATTAGCATCAGCTTCTCCCTTTAGGTCTGTTAATAGTTCCTTTACATATTTGGTTCTCTTATGTTGGATACACATTTACTTACAAATGTTGTGTCTTCTTTTTGAATTAACCCCTTCGTCATTATGTAATGCTCTTCTTTGCCTTATATTACAGTCATTATTTTAAAGCCTATTTTGCCTGATATGAGTATAGCTACATCAACTTTCTTTTTGTTTCCATTAGCATGGGCTGTCTCTCTCTATCCCTTCACTTTCACTCTGTGTGTGTTCTTACTTTGCAAATAAGTGTCTTATAGGAAGCACATAGGTTAGTCTTATTTTTTTTTTAATCCATTCAGCCACGCTATGTCCTTTGATTGGAGAATTTAGTCTATTTACCTTTAAAATAATTATTGATAGGTATGTACTTACTGCCATATTGTTAATTGTTTTCTGGTTGTTTTATAGTTCCTCTCTGTTTCTTTCTTCTCTTGCTCTCTTCCATTGTGGCTTGATGACTTTCTTTAGTGTTGTGTTTAGACTCCTCTCTCATTTTCTTTTGTGTATCTTCTGTAGATCTTTGCTCTTTGGCTACTGTGAGGCTCACATGTAGCATCCTATGTACACAACAGTTTATTTTAAGCTGATAGCAACTTAAATTTGAATTCATTCCAAAATTTTACATTTTTACTCCACCACCACATTTTTATAATGTTTTTTGTACCACATTTTACATCTTTTTATCTATATATTCCTTAATTAATTATTCCAGTTTAAATTAATTTTACAGCTTTTGGCTTTTAATCTTCATATGAACTTTACAAGTGATTAATTTACTACCTTTACCTTATAGCTACCGTTACCAGTGAGATTTTCATTTTTGTATGCTTTCTTGTTATTAATTAGTGCCATTGTTTTTCAGCTTAAAGAAGTACCTTTAACATTTCTTGTAAGGTCGACTTACTGGTGAGCTTTTGATTGTCTGGAAAACTCTTTATCTCTCCTTCCTTTCTGAATGATAACTTGCTAGGTGGAGAATTATTGGTTGAAAGTTTTTCCTTTTCCATATTTTGAATATGTCATGCCACTCCCTTCTGGCCTGCAGAGTTTCTGCTGAGAAATTTGATGATGATGTTATGTATGTAACAAGTTGTTTTTCTCTTGCTGCTTTCAAGATTTTTTCTTTATCTTTAACTTTTGTCATTTTAATTATAATGTGTCTTGGTGTGGATCTCTTTAGGTTCACCTTATTTATTTTTGGGTTTCCTGGACCTGGATGTCTGTGTCCTTCCACAGGCTAGGGAACTTTTCTGCAGTTATTTATTCAAATAAGCTTTTTACCTATGTCTCTCTCTCTTTTCCTTCTGGGACCCCTATGGTGCAAATGTTATTTATCTTGATGTTGTCTAATATGTCTCTTAATCTATCTTTTCTCTTTTTTAAATCGTTTTTTTCTATTTAGTGTTCTTTTTAGATGAGTTCCATTGCCCTGCCTCCAGATCACTGATCCATTCTTCTGTTTCATCTAGTCTGCTGCTGAATCCCCCTAGTATATTTTTTAGTTTAGTTATTGTATTCTTCAGCTCTGTGACTTCCTTTTGGTACTTTTTTGTGTTTTCTATCTCTTTGTTGACTGTTTTCACTGTGTTCATTCATTCTTCTTAGTTCAGTGAGCATCTTTATGATCATTATTTAAAATTTTTTATCAAGTGATTATCTCTATTACATTAAGATCTTTCTCTGAGGTTTTATCTTGTTCTTTTGTTTGGAACATGTTCCTTTGTTTCCTCATTTTGCTTGACTCTCTTTGTTTCTATTTATTAGGCAAAACAGCTACTTCCCCCAGTTTTAAAGAAGTGGCCTTGTGTAGGTGATGAACCTTATCATTCAGCCTTATCCTAGCTCTTGGTTGTTTCTTGAACCTTTGTGATTGTCTAAGCAGCCTGATTTATTTTTGGTAGTAGGTCCTTATTTCTGAGGGTCTGCCAAGACCTGTCATTGTTCCAAGGGGAGGGATATCATTTAGCATCTAGTTTCAGGCTAATTGGAAGCCATACCCTCAAGCAGCAGCTTTTAAGGTATGCATGTATGTATAGTCCCATAGGGCTGCAATCATAAGCCCTGTTGGTCTCCAGACCAGAAGATCTGGAAGTGGCATCCCCTGGGTGACAGATGCAAAAATACTCCAGACGAGTATACAAACTCTTTTCTGGAAGGTATCAGTGAGCTGGAGTGAGGCCAGAAGAGTGCTCAGGATAGTGTCTCCCTAATTATGTTACCTGGGAATGCCTCTGTAGCCTCTAGATGTGTGGCAAACCTGAAGTCTGTCCCTCATGCTGAGGCTCCAGGACAAGTAAATAGGTCTTTTTAACATGAAGACGGGATGTTTTTCATTCTGCTGTCTGTGCAGTGCCCTGAGAGTTGTGGCCTGCCAAGAACAGCTCCTTATGATTGTTATAATCCTATAGAGCCCAGACACGCAAGCCCCCATGACCACCAGGGTCAGGAGATCTAGAGGTGTCTCCTGTGTTGACTGCCCATGCCTGCCAGCTTTAATGGTGCAGCTGGAGAGCACAGGGGGCAGAGCATGCTCTCTGGCTTCATCAGTGCAGTGGGAGAGTGCTTTGTCTGCACATGCCCCTGGCTTTAGCAGAGGAGCCAGAGAATACTATGACTGCTCACTCTGGTCAGCCACAGGCTGGAAGCAGGGGAGTGCTGCAACTGTCTGCACTTGCTGGCTTCAGCAAAGCAGCGGGATAGTGCCATGCCTTCTTGCCCCACAGGCCTTCACAAGGCAGTGGGAGGGTGCCATGTTTGCACACACCCACTTGTGCTAGCAGAGTAGAGGGAGAATACATAAATGCTGTTTACCAGCGCCTCCATCTCTGGAGATAGTCTCAAGTGTCCCCTGCCCCTCCAGCAGATACTGGTTTAGCAAATGAATCTCCTTCACATAGAGTCCAGTCACTTTCAAACTTTTGCTCTGGTGTTGGATTCTGGGGCGAATGAGACTGCCTGCGAGCCCTTTAAAAGGAGAATCTCAATTCCCTGTAGCTCTGTGGGTCCCTTGGACATAAGCCTTGTTGGTTTTTTAAGCCAGTTGTTTTGCGGGCTCATCTCTCTGGTGCAGGTCCCAAGGGCTGAAGTGCCTGATACAGGGCACAAACACTTTACTCCTCTGAGAGAAGCTCCAGACTTGTGAGATCCCTGTCTATTGTGGGTCAGCAGCCAGGGGTAGGGTTTTTGGCAAGACCACATTTCTGCCTATCCTACCTGTCTACTTGTGGTTCTTTTATCCTTCGCCTCGGATGAACAGTTCAGCTAGTTTCCCGTTCTTTTTCAGAAGGAGTTATTCCATATATAACTGTAGATTTGGTATGTCCAAGGGAGGAGGTGAGTTCAGGATCGTTCTACACTACCATCTTGGGTTGCTAGGAGCTCGTTTCTTAAGTGTTAGTTGCATTTTCCTTTTGTGTCAGCAGATTGAGGTTCAGCTTAATTTAGCTGCTGTATAGATGGATCATTAAAATGAAGCAAGTTTATAGCTAATTCACATTTGTCATTCACAGATGAGAGAAATCAGAGTGAAGTATCTTATTCAAGAAGATAGAATTATTGGCTAAGGAGAAATTAGAACCCATATGTCCTCCTTTCTCAAACCCAGACCTTTCCCCTTACAGTATAGTTTGTCCCTTGATCCAATAATCCTTACCCCTGAGCTCTGTAAAATATAACAGCCGCCTAACCAAATTTCCAAATCTAGTCACCAAAGGAATATTAGCAAATATGATCTCTGTCTACTTGGACATCATGTTTGTTATAATATTTTGTTAATTAAGACAAAGTTATACTAAGAATAACTTACACCTCTGTGGTTATCATGAAACCCTTTTATTAATATCTTTCCTGAAATTTAGAAGTATTCAGAACTTGGATGTTTTTTTGGTATAGCATGAGATGGTACCCAGTTATAAGGTTAATGTTCAAAGAATGGGTTGTTCAGAGGGTGTGCACAGATGTTGGCAGATTTCACCTCAATGGGCAATTTCTGATTTGCACTCTCAGTAACCATATGAGTACCAGTTTCTTCCACACCTAACATAGTATGTCAGCCAGCTTTGATATTTGCTAATCTACTAAATGAAAAATGTTCATCTTGTTAAGAATTCAGTGATCCATTTTGATTGTCTACCTTGTTCTCTTCTGACTTCCCTGTCATTTTCCTTCCCTTTCTCTTTCTGTCCATTAGCCGGTGTTTTTGGTTGAGATTTTAGATTTTACTGTAAGTCTTTTATTGGGAAGCATGCACTGAAAAGATGACCAAAAAGGATCCAAAGTTGAGACATTTGCAGGAAGCTGAATTCAAAGAGGATGAAAAAGACAGCATATATTCCCAAGAATTAGTCATTAGCAAAATACTGATTTAACACATGGTTGACCTAAAATTCCTAGGTTTTTGGAATGGGATTTTATGAGATGAGGCCTCTGGGATATTGAGGAATTAATAAGGCCTTCTGGTCAACTTGTCCTATTGTGACCAGCGAATATGTCTTTGATCTCCAATGGCCTAAAGTTCAAATGGGTGTGCAATAATACCAAGTACAGTATAAGCACTGCAGTCTAGGAAAGTTGTAAAAGGACAAGTCAACCTCGTCTCTGCGTTTGGAGGGAAGGTGAAGATGCCTTGGCCTCCTGTAAGCTTCCTCAAAACCCATATCCAGCCTTATGGTTATATACAATCCCTCATGGTACTATAGAAGGCCAAGCCTGATAATAGGCTTTTGTTCCTTGTCAGTTTAAAACATGCTATAAACAAAATGACTTTGGATTCAGGGCCAAAACTCTGAGTTCCTTTTTGTGTCTTTAGTCCACTCTTATGTTCTGTCTTTGACTGGGAAGCCCCTGCCAGACCTGCACAGGGGAAACTGAGTTGACCCTTCTCTACCCTCCACATGCCTTTGTCCTCCCTTCATGTGCACTTTGCAACAACTGTCCGTGTTCACACTAAAAACAGTAGGGTCATGGTGATTGACTCTTTTCAGTATTTTTCTAAGCAGGAACATTCATTTATTGATTTAATATATTTTTTTTTCAGGCAGCATAGCATGGGCTCTGGATCCAGACTGCCTAGGCTTAAATCATGACTCTCGTATCTCTACCACTCAGCATGTTACTCACACACTCTGTGACTCAGTTTTCTCATCCGTAAATGAGGATAATTAAATATACATATGTATGTACTTACATGGATGTTTGTGTATGTAGCTTAACAAAGTGCCTACCTTATAGTAAGTGATCTTGTATGCTTGTTGTCATTAATAATATTATTATTTTTACTTCAGACACTAAGATAAGTGGAAAAAAGGCTTACTAGGTACAACTGTTGAAAACCTTTTACACATACAACTTTCACTCACAATAACTCCATGGATGTTATTAGCCTTTTTTTTTTTTTTTTAATTTGAGGAAACTAAGGTACATAGAGGTTAAATAAATTGTTCAACTCCAAAGTCAGAAAATGGCCCAGCTGGGATTTGAGGTCAGTGTCTGGAGTCTACAGTTTTAACCACTATGCTTTGCATGGAAGTTCACATCATAGAGCGCACAATCTACTGACTCCAGCATGCTGGCAGTAGTATTATTGGCAGCCCCAGAAACAGCAGTAAAAGTAGTAATACCAGACTAGAGCTAAGGGTTCCTCTCTACTTCACATGCCTTGTGAGGGAGGTGCCATTAGAATCCCTGCTGATGAGGAAACTGAGGAACTCAGCTGTGTAGCTGAGCCATAGTTTGAGCCTACATCTGTCTGATTCCCCTGTTTTGGGCCTTAATACCATTCTCAGTGTCTGTAGTCCAGATTCCATGTCCTGGACCAGGTGGCCTAAGTATGTCAGGCAGGATAGCAATGGGGATTCAGTGGACTTGGAAGCTTTTCTTTCTCCTTCTACCTTTAGCTTTCTCTTATCTGATTCTGTTTGAGAAGACTCATTTTTTTTTTTTTAAGTCCCAAAGAAGGTTAAAATATGAATTCTCTTGTGACACATCATAGGAGCTATAATCAAGTCTTTTGTTTTGTTTTCATTGAATGTCTGTTTAAGATCCTCAGAATGAATGAATTTGAGGGGTTTTCTTAAACTTGCATCAAATATTGATTAAACCAAGACCACAGTTTTGGATCTGTTGTGGGTCAGAAGCTAGCACTAAGAGGTCTAGTGTTTTCTAGAAGATGATGAGGGCACTGTAGAAGTGAAAAGACAGTGCAGACCATCTGTATCACAGGTCTGCTTCATACTATTTCTGGGACAAATACTTTGACCTAGATGGGGTGGAAATGGGAAATACACTTCCTAAAGTCCCTGGGAGCCCAGGCAGGAGAGCTCTCACTGACACAGGGCAGAAAGGACCCAACAAGGAGCAGTTCTTGGACATAACACCCCTTATGCCAAAAGCATAGTACATAGGGGGAAGAACCACTTCTTCGAATAAAAATGAATATTCTTCTTTTTGATCACATCTCTCTTGGCCATGGTTTTAAAATACAGGACTTCATGAATATTGTGAAATATCATCATGCTTTTTGCATCATAGTAAAAGGCATTGCAGTATACAAGGAACATAACACTAGATTGTAAGATCCTGGAGGGAAAGGACAAGGTCACTTATCTCTTTCTTCTGGCATTGGAAACGTACATCATGTATAGTTGGTGCTCAATAAATATTTATTGAAGTGAATTCAGTTTAAAATGGCAAGTAGGCAGTTTTGAGAAGATAATTGTCCTGTGAATTTTTATTTATAATATCTTTTCAACTTTGGCTTCAGGGACAGACACCTCATTGAATCACTTTAGGCCATCTTAGGATGGGGGAAATAAGGGAGGATTGGACTTCTCTTCTGTTGACCTTCATTCATTTCTTATTTCAGTAGGTACTAATTAAGTGAGAACATTTATTTTTCTTACCTTTCTTTCCCCTTTAGTTAACTAATTGATTCACCTAATACTTGTTAGGCATATGTTTTATGTCAAGGATTGGGCTAGGCTATAGGACTGGCAAAGATAGATAAAATGTAGTACTTTCTTCAAAAAGCAGCAGGTCAGTAAATTAATTATTGTAGGTGCCTTGATAAGGACTTATCTACATGGTACTAACCTCTCTTTTATCATTTTTTCTTTCCTGTCTTCTTTATTCTTTCTCCCTTTGAGAAGTAGAATTCTTGTAGGGTATGCAGGGATAGAGGACAAACCCAGATCTACCATGCTGTGACCAAACATTGCCTAGCCAGTCAGCTCTGTTCCATTGTGGCAAATGCATTGAGAGTTGATTAGTGAATGAGATGTAGAGTCTATCTGCAAGTGATCTAAAGTTCATTGAGATGATCACAGGGCTCTAACTAACTGTAAGACAAAATGGACAGTGGAAAATGGGATAAGCAGAGATGTATAGATCTCTGGATGTGTTTTCAGAGGCCAGAGAGAACCATCCTGTGTGTGTGGAGGGGGAGGGAGGAAGAGAGGGAAGGAGGAGGAAAAGTGAAAACTTCCTGGAGGAAATGGTCAGGTTCGGCCTGTGTAATAGGATGGATACCTTAAGACTGTCATCTCACAGAGGAATGTGGATAGTGCGTACTTCCACATTAGGTGCTCAGTGAATAGTTATCTCACATACATGAATTCCATGTTGTTGCACTTTTTCTCCTCAAATATCCTACTGTTTTCTAACTTTTAATGTGATTGTCAAAATAACTGTATTTTCAGCTCTTTGAGGATAGAGTCCACATCCTGCACTTTTTGTTCTTCTTCATAGCAGGAGGCTTTTAAACTGTTTCCCAGGCACTAAAGGATTTAGTTGGAGTATTTTCACCAAAGGAGTTAGGTTTTAGATCTATTGGGAAATTGCTGATTGTTTTCTTATTTTGTTTATAAGGATATCATTTCAGAATCCACTTGCCCTTCCCTCTTTTATCTCAAAACTTTTTATCATCTTCACTCAGTAGTGGTTCTATACAGTTTTGGCTGTGCATATATTCAAGACTCTCACTTGAAAGTAAAATACATGTTTTGGCAATATAAGTAGAGAATATATTTATCCACAACCTAAATAATGGATGACAAAACAGTTAATACATTTTTTTTACAGCTGTTCTACCTCTGCACTCATTGTAACCAAAGTAAACATAATATTTATTGCTATTACCTATTAGCAGTATTTTGTATTTTCTCTTTCCTGCCTCCACTTAACATGGATTATTAGCTGAAAACTAGTATAATTATGGCTGTTTTAATTTAAAACTTAGCCATATTTTCATGGTCAGTACAATTCAATTAAACTGTTACAAGCTGACTGCCAAGTGTATGCATAGCACTATATTAGAAGCTTGTAGCATGAAGGTGAGGAGTGAAGGGTCCCTGCCTTCTACGGGGTTCATGATCCAGCATAGAGGACACATCTGTAAATCATTCTATTATCATTTAGACTTTGCAGAATGTTACAACTGAAGAACATCACAGCACTGTGGGAGTTGAGAGTGGAAAAGAATATTCTACACAGAGGTTGTCTAAGTTCATGGATTTCTTTGGTTGGTGAAATTGTTCCATGATACCTAAAATCCCCACTGTGCACAGTGCCAGGCACATACTGTAGTGCCTCCTTGGGCTATGTTGAAACATAGTACACATGGGTGGTGAAAACTCTAAAACTCTATAAAAGGATATACAATGAAAAGTAAGTCTATCTCTTAACATATTCCATCATCTTTCCCCTCTAGAGACACCCAGTTTTCACAATTTCCTGTGTCTGATTAATTGTTAAAAATTTATTTCTTGAAGATCCTTTTTAAAATGTCATTGAGTTCAACCCAACATAATAAAAATTCTGCAAACATGCCAGGTGCTGTATTAGGTATTGGTAATGCAAGACTAGGTTTCTGATCTCTGAGAGTTCACAGTATGATACATATAAAGATAAAGCTTGGAATATAACATGTTCAGTGATTTGGTAGAGATACGGGATAAGTGTTCTGATAACTCAGAGGAAGAAATGAATGACTCATTGCCCTTGGGTGGGGATGGTGCAGTTTTATAGAGGTCATGATCCTTCAGCTGGGACTTGGGAATGAAGAATTCACTAGTCTGAGGTAGAAACAGCCATGTATTCAAATAAATAGAGACTGAAAATACATATTGAGCATATCAGTAAGTTAGAGTGTAGGATGTGTGCAGCGGTAAACATCTGGAGGTTGAGGACAAATTGTCAGGAACATCAGATTTCTCATCCCACAAAGTTTAGATGTCATCCCATATAAGGATGAAAGGAAGTCACTGAAGGAGTATAAGAATAGTAGGAATATGAAGCACATCTATTTTTTGGAAGGATAATTTTGGTGGTCCTCTGAAGGGTGGAATGGGCAGAGGAGAAAGTGTACGTGTGGGGATCAGTTGGAATTATAACTCTGGCTACCACCTGAACGGGATGACTTGAGAAGGTGGCAGTGTAAATGAAGAGAAAAAAGATCTGAGAAACATCGCAGAAGGAGAAGTGACAGGCTCTGAAGATAACAGGAACCCACTGGTCATGTTCCTATCTCAGGATTTGTGCCCTTGCTAAGGGGTGCTCATAGATGAGTTAGAAATAGTCTTTGTCTGACAGTCTAGTGAGAAACAGAGCATTTTCAGGATTCAGAGTAAGACATGAGAAGTAAAGGGAATCCCTAGAAACCACCAACGTTTAATTGGAAGGTGAATAAAAAGCCATCAGTGGTAGAAGCAAAGTGGTTGATTATAAAGCAGAACCAGACAGTCTAGAAGAGCACAGTGGTGAAAGTTTGAACAAGGAGAAAGTGTTCCTTCTCATCTGCCCATTGCTACTGAGAAGTCAGGTAGAGTGAAGACTGTGACAGCTTTGGCAATTAGAAAATCAGTGTTGGCTTCTAAGGGAGAATATAACTTATTTGGCCAAGAAAGAAAGGTCAGAGTGGAGGGCCTTGAGAGAGGAGATGAACTGACTATGAACCATAGGCCATGAAGTGGGCATCATGAAAAGAAGTGGGGCTGGGCGTACCATCTCTCCTTGTGCCATCTACTCAGTGAATTTTGTCCCGGGTGGTTGGTAAATGTGAAGCCAAATGTAGGAGGTGAAGGAGAGAAAGGTGATTGTCTATAGTGTGAAGGATGGCAGTTGTGAAAGAGGGCCATCAAGGCAGGGAGAGGGTGAAGGTTCTGCAGAGCCACGATGGGGCTTCTGTTACTGGCACTGAGACTGGGGTATGTCTGTCCACTGCCTTCACTGCCAAGCTGTCTTGTTTCTGTTGAGTATCTAATTTTATGTATAAACTCAAACGAGATCATTTTCTCTGGGCTAATTTTTTTTCCAAAAAAGTTTTGCATCCTTTTGCTTGTAAAACTTGATAGTCACTTTTCATCACAGATGGGACCAACCCTGTTTGCATCTTTCTGACCTGCATAGTGAGAATGCAAGAGGCTTTCTTGTAAAAAAGCACAGTGCCAGGTGTTAGAGAAGGTTCCTGTATGTAGATTGAGACGTGCAAATTAATGGCCACAGCCCTGATGGGGTCTTCTGGAAACAGTGTCAATCTATATAAGGGGGAGGCTGGGGAGTTTGTTAGGTCACCAGAGCCTGGAGCTTGAAGCACAGCTTTAGTGCACGGCATGCTTCTGTTGTTTATAACTTTCTGTAATGTGTGATAACAAAGAGCAGTGTGTGGTAACAAAGAACACTCTGTTACCACGAGTTATTTTAACCACCAGCCTTCGGCTGCTCAGCCTTTTTTCCCCTTCTTCCTCACAGCTCTGTTTCTGGCTCCATGTCTCCATCACCCACTTCCACCTCCTCCCCAGCTGCTCCTCCTTGTCTCTTGTGTGAAGTCCTTCCTCATGGTTGTTTCTCCTCCACCACAGCGAACCTACCGGAGGCTTTTGGCTTTGTAGCATTAGCAGTCTGCTAGGATTTTCCCCTCACCTTGCACTAACATTTCTCTCAAGGGTTCTTCACATTTAGGGAACCCTAAGATGAAGACTATTCCGTGGGTCTTGTCAGTTTAAGGGAATTCTGGGAATTGTGGGGTGTGTGTGTGTGTGTGTGTGTGTGTGTGTGTGTGTGACAGAGAGACAGAGAAAGGAAGGAAAGATGAGAGGTTTTGAGGGCTTCGTAGTCGTTTTCTCTCTTCCCATAAGACTCCTTGTCTTTTTAATGCTACCCAGCTAAAAACGCAGTATAAGCTTTATCGAACAGATCTAGAGAAGTCACTGTGCTTTGTTTTTAAAAACCTGGCTTCAGGTTCTGAATGGTAACTGAGCCCTGAAGGACTGACTCCATTTGACCCTGTGGCGAGAGGTAGGCAATCAGATGTGACCGTGGTGTAAATGATGATGAGTCCAGAATGATCAAACAGAGGTGGTTTATTTCTCTGGAGATAATTTCTCTATATATTGTCTTTTATTCTGTCATGAAATAGCAGGTGAAATCAGAAATTCTTGATGTAAGCAAATGGTACCTGAGGCAAGAGTATATGGTAAGCTTTACTGATTGATCATCTTGCACAAATTTCAAGGTAGAGAGCAATTTTTACAGCTTCCTTGCACTTTTTGCAGTGGAATTTTTTTTTTTTTTTTGCTTAGTTTATAGAACATACCTGAAATGTTTTTCTTGCACCCCTTAACTTTTTTGTTTTTTGAGTAAGGGTAGATTTATTTAGAGAGATACATACTACATAGAGTGTAGGCTGTTGTAAAAGGTGAGAGGAAGGCCAAGAGGTGTGGGGATTGGGTGCTCAGGTCAAAGTAAAAATAGATACACACTGCATAGACAGAGTGCAGGCCATCTTCGAAGATGAGGGAATGAGAGAGGCAGCCCCCCCCCCCCTTACTCTTAAATCTTGTTGTGCACATCTTCACTGGTATAAATCACACCAGAAAGAATATAAAGAACATTGCAAAGATTTCAATTAAAATTTTTCATGGATTGACTGTATGACCTTTGAAACGTCCATTAGCATTTCCATTTCTCAGTTTCTTTACATGTAGAATAGGGGAGTTGAACTACAAAAACTCTGAAGTCTTGTCCTTTTCAAACATTCATTAATAATAAGACAAATCCAGGGCTGGAAATACTGGATTTCACCTAGTATTTCAACTCCATGTGTCTGGGAGCAGCTACCTAGGGAGCTCTGGTAAGGATTATAGACTGCCAAGCTCAGTTGGAAAGAGTGAATTTTTGATTAGTGATGTCTGCCCTGAATAGTTATTGAGGAGTGGTGGTGTGAGTTTTGAGTTTTTACCATTCCTTCTCTAATCCTACTAAGAGGGACCACAGGGCAATTTTGTTTTCATTTTATACACACGTATACACATAAATACACACCTCATTTGAACTGAATCATTGGTGAAACGATAGGCATGGGTTCTAGTCCTTTTTCTGTTGATTCAGCTTCATTTCAATCAAATTTCTGTTTCCTGATTCATGTCTTAAAACCAAGGGGAATAGAGAAAAGGGTGTGTGGATGACTTATGTTAAATACATCACCACTTCAAACCCAGGTATTCTAAAAACTTGTTCACCTGCAGAGGACAAGGTACTGAGCTGTAGCCAGTTACCCACCTAATATAGTGTATCATTGAGCCCTAAAACTTGACATTTTTAGATCATGGCCTTGGGAACAAAATGGTGTAGAGAAATATGTATAGGGAATTATATAAACTAAATCTTAAGTCTGTTTCAAAAGTGAATACTAATATTTTTATAATTGCTCTAGGATGTTTGACAAGATTATGTTTTCAAAATATCCAAGTGAAGAGTGGAGAGCTACAAAACAGTATTTTTAGAATGCTAGCTGGGGATGGGTGATATTAATCAGATTTCAAGGTTCATCTTGACCTGCTGCCTCTCGGGACACTGATCAAAGTTTCGTGAATCCTTCTGATGCAGAGTTATTCATTAGAGTTCTCAGCACATAATTATGGACTGTCAGAAGATTTTGGTTTTGTGTAGTAAATGAGTAGCATGCCTGCAGCTTGCTGAGATGTTAGCTTAATAACCTCATAAGTTGGGTTGTTTTTTTCCTCCCTCAAGACCTGAGCAAACTGATTTGTATCTTTACTACTCCACCTCAAATGAAGATGAAAAGTTGAAGACTTAGATTTCTTTAAAAGTTTATTTCTAAGAGGAAGAAACACAGCTTCTCATTTTATTCCCTTTTCCTTTGTTCTATCTTCTTTTGAATTGGAAGCATAACAAATTTTGTTTTTATGCCTGAATCTTGGTAAGGATGTGAAGTTCTTCTCCTACCATGAATGGTTATATACAGTAAGATGTTAGTAAATCAGTGCTGATAAGCAATGCCACGTTTAAATTGCTGCCTGCATGATACTCTTACTCGGGGATGCAATTATTTCCCTTGGTTTTGACAAGATGTCAACTGTGATATTCACAGAGCACAAATATATCCTAAGACACTGTAGTGCATTAGAAATCTTTCCAGAGGAAAACTCAAGTTATGTGTCTGGGGCTCCTATTCTGAGTCTGTCCTCTGGCTTTGGATGTTTGCTTATATTTAGATATTAGCTGATTGTGCACATGAAGTGGCATTTAAGAAGCAGGAATCATTCTATTTAGTGATCATAATTAACAGGGGTTTCTAAGAATATTTTGCCTTTATTTTCATGGTTGAGAATATAAAGGAATGGGGAGCAGTTAGTCATTAGTCATTTTATTGGTGATGGTGGTGGAAGTATTTGTTTCTAATAGCTTCAAGAGGGTAACAGAGTTGGTTAATTTACTATAGAATTGTGTTGCATGCCTACTGTGTGTAGCTCACTGTTGAGAATGCAGAGATGCATCAGATACAGAGCCTCCTCCAGTGAGGACTTTATAGTCTAGTTGAGGACATAGATCAGTCAGGATAGGCTAGTTGCTATGCCAGACCTCTAAATCTCAGTGCCTTACAGAGTGAGCTTATTTTATTTATTTCTAATCAGAGCTTATTTCCAAGTTGGGCTTTCCTCATATTCATCCAGGGACCCGTGTTCTATCTACCTTTGACTCCATTTTCCAGGAGGTTTACAGTATTCTCTCCATTTATTTAGATGAGGAACAGAGGAAAAGGATTACATGTGGGAGGTCTGAAAATGGCTAAGTCCCTTCTGTTCATGTCCCACTGGCTAGTGCTGAGGCACATGGCCAAATGTCAGTGCAAGGGGGGCTAAGAAATGTAGTCTGAATTACTAAACAGCAGACAGCCTCTGCCACCAAAGATAAGAATGTGCAACAGAAGAGAAAGGGTTGAATGTGGTAAGGACAGGATGGGGAAGCCTGGGAGAGAGGAACTAGATGCTTAAGAATATTTTGGAAAGAAATCAAGTGGGTCATTTTTGTACTCGTTGTGTCTGGCAGTCACATTCCCACATAGCATGGTAATCCTCAGTGCTATGTTGGAATTTGAGTGTATGGCCTGCATTGAATAGAAGCTTGTTGTGTAACCCAAGAAGCTAAGGGAGCCATGGTGACCAGTCAGTTCTGGAGCAGACTCTCCCATTGTGACCAGGAGCCAGCCAAGAGAGTCTGGAAAAAGGCCCTGTGGAGTGGAAGCCCTGCTTACGGAAGTCCAGTTGCCCTGTGGAGCTGCATGTGAATGATACACAGAGCACCTCAAAGGCTGTTTCTTCAGAAGTGGACAGAGTAGAAGAGTTGTGTGATATAGCACAGTAAGATCCAACAGAAGGGCTGGTTTTAGGTATTGCTGCTGACCAACCTTGTGCCATTTGTCCCCTTGCTTTTTCTCAGCCTCAGTATCTGCAGTAAGTCTTTAATGCCCCTAGACCGCCCTCATTGGTGACTGTGGAATTTCAGGTTTTAGCCAACTATCAGGTATGTTTTCTTCAGGGCCAGGATTAGAGGCAGAAATCTAAGAGGATGCCAAAAGCTCACCAATCAAGGTAAATAGATTTTAATGTAAGACTTGGAGTAATCAATATAGAAAAATCTGTAGTGGACAAAATGTCAAAATTTTAAATAGAACAGGATCATTATTACTGATTTTTTTCTTTTGCCTCAGCTCCTGTATGGCTCAGCACAGTGCTGTGTACGATCTTGTTCATTTAAAATCTTAATGTTTTATTCGTAGTGGATTTTTTTGTATTGGTGTTGGTGACTGAAAATACTGCATCGAAATGTTACTTATCTTGACTAGTGAGTTTTTGGAGCCCCTTTAAATTGTGGATTCGAGGCAAATTCCTCCCAGCTTACTTGAGTCTGAGCCCTGGTTTGTTTACTTCTACATCTCCAGTGTCTAGTACAATGCCTGAGGTATGGCAGATATTCAAGAAATGCTTACAAATGCAAGAATGCTGGAAAAATAGTGGGTAAACTAACAGAGGAGGTGGTCTTGGAATTGGAAGAAAGGATAGTTTTGAAATCAGAGTGCACAGTCTCCAGGCCATGTTTCTTAGCAGCCCGGTACATTCAGGGTCCTCAGTTCTTACAAGCAGACATACTCCTGCATGGACACTCTTACGACAGCATTTTCTAAATGGATCCTTGTTTGTAATCTTAAATGACTGGGCATGTTTTTCGTCTTTTAGGAGGAGAGTATTCATTGTATCCTCTCTTTTATCAGCAAATATCTGTGGAATACCTACTTTTTGTTTTTTTCTTCAATTTGCTTTATTAGTTTTTTTTTGGAGGGGGAGGGCAATGTTTATATTTATGAGCAGCTATGATTCATTGAATTTCTCTTGTGTGTTGGTTGCTTTTAATGGTTACAGCCATCTTTTGAGGTACTGTTTTTTGTTTGTTTTTATTTTTTAAAATCCTCTTTCAAAGGAGAAAGTAGAGGATGATCCTGGTTTTGAGTAGTAAAGTTGGGATTTCAGTCCTCGTTTCTCTGGCTCCAAAGCCCATCCTCTTCCCAACACTGAGGGCATGCTTGGGGGTAAAGGCGTTTCTTTGGTTGTGACTTGAACTGTGTCCCAAAGGTAAAGTGGGGACTTTGAAAATGCCCTGATCTCTGCTGACTGGAGGAACTTCACTGGAGGGGCAGGTAAGAAAATCCCATCAGTGGAAGATGTTGCTCCAGGTTTGCAGAAGTTTCTGGATTGGATGGCCTCCCTGTTTTGCTTTCTTTACTTTGGTTTGCAGATACTGCAATTTAGGAAAGCAGCATACCTTTCAGAGTGAGCACAGGGTAGGCATCCAGCCAGTCTTTTCCCTAGTCAGGCTTTGATTAGGATTTTAGGCAAGTCAGACTCTCTCTGCTTCAGTCTTTTCTTCTGTGAAGAGAGAATAATTCTAATACTTGTCACTTACCACCTTTGTTGACAATTAGTGAAAAGATATAAAGAAAAAAGTATTTTCAAGTTATAAATGTCACCTATACAAAAATTTAAATGTTTGGAATTTGTTCCAAAAGCAATATGACCCTATTTCGGAGGATCAAAGAATGTAAAGACATAAGCTGAAAGCCAACTGTAGCAGAACATAAGTGCAAGAAAACCACCTTTAATATGAAATATATTTTTTGCATTAAACTGTTTTACATGTGAAGAGTATGAGTATCACAAAGACTTGGTTCAGTTTAACAATTTCCTAAGGAAGCAAAACTACATTTTCATCAAATGGCCTGGAATTTTTTTTTTATAAGAAAAGAAAACTTAATAGTTTTTAGGGGGGGAAAGGAGGGCATTTCAAAGCATAAATTTCTCTTATTCAGAACTTCCAGTGCCCTCTATGAACTCTAAAGTAGCTAAATACATTTTTAGTAGCTTCACTGAAAGAAAATACAGCCTGGAGCCAAGAGCTTTCATGCCAAACTTTAAGCTAGAGCAGATTTTAAAGTCATGTTAGAAACTTCCAAAGGAAGAGGGATTATAGTGAAAAATGCTGACCTGTCCTTAACTTGACAGCAGGAATGGCAGCACTACAATAATAATGGTTTCTCTCCTCTATTACCCCTAGTCTGGCTGAAAAGGATCTCTTGGTTTTCTTTTGTGGTCAAAAGATGGGGCTGTAGATGGGACAGGTAGGTGTTTATCAGGCACCCTGAGGCAGGAATCTTCTATTCTGCTGGAGCTATTATTAGGGCTACACAGATCTCCAGGGACCTGGGGCCATGCAAGAAGACTTACATAGTTATAGAATCATATAAGATTTGGACGAGAACTCAAATTGTCTAGATCAGTGGTTGCTAGACTGGGTTCTACTGAACCCAAGAGTTCCACAGAAAGATGGGCCAGGGCAGGTGGAGCAGGGATCTGTAGAAGCCTCTGGTAGAGTGGGACCATGCAAGTAGGGGGCAGAATGCTCCATACCCCCATTTTACCAAAGCACCTTTGCTTTTATATGCTTACATGTTGAGCTTGGCATGAGATTATATTTGCAAAAAAGGTTGCATTGGTAAAAATAATTTTCAGGCTACAGATCTGGTATAACTTTCTCTCAGTCCAGGAATTTCCTTCACAATATCCTAGAACAGAAGTGATTCCTTCTCAATTTACCCAGCTCCAGTAACGGGGAACCTATAAGTCAGGGCCCACTGAAGAGACCAGAATCATGGCAGTCACCTTAACAGAGAGAATTCAATATTAAAGAATTGTTAGTATTCTTAGTAATTCTAAACATTTTCTCACAATTCCAAACTAGGTATGGGAAAAATCAAAAGGTTAATAAAAAGGGGGGGGGGTGGAGGAAGTAACTGTGGGAAGTAGCTGTCACGCCTTGAAACAGGAATAAGAAGAGGTCAGAATTGTTAAAATTTAGGAGGTTAGAGAAGGGTCCCAGGGAGTTGGGAACCAGATTTCTGAGGACGGAACTCTGAGCTGATGAGGCTGGTTCTGGAAGCATTGGAAATACTACAAATTGAAATTAATTACTCTGGCCAACATGAAGCCCTTTCCCTAAGATAATTCTGATGAGAACAGAAGAACATGAAAGGGGCCAGATCTTTCTCCCACCTGCAGTTTTCCTCTAGCACCCCCTATTAGTAGAGGCTAATGGAACCACCTGGCAAGGGAGAAATAAGTTGCAGCTTCCCAGGCTTAGCATCATCACATAGCACAGCACAGAAGGGCAGTTTTGAAGCTGACATGTAATAGCTTAATAATCAGCATAGAAACTTGCTCTTTCTCAAGTTATCCTAGTGTATTGTTGAATCAACTTTAAGTGAAAAACAAGTAAACAGGCAAAAAACAAAAACAGACAAAAAACAAGTAAACAGGCAAAAAACATAAACCTTTTCCGTTTTGGAGGGAATTTATCTTTCCTTCCCAAGTGTTCATTTCTCTAGGCTAAATACACCCAGCCCCTTCAGCCCGCCTCAAGGACGTGTTGTGTAGACATTTTCGTTGTCATCCTTTGGGCACCTTCCAGTTTTTCAGTATCTCTTTTAAATATAGCTCTCAACTTTTGGTACCTATTGAAAGCCTTAAGAATGTGCATACTTTTTCTAAGCAGTTCCACTTCTAGGAATTTATTCTTATGAATTTTTCATAGTCTGCATAAAAATTTAGGTATAAGGGTATTAATTTCAAAGTCACTGATCATTTTTTTTAAAGCTTTGAAGAACCGTAAATGTTCAAGAATGGGATTGGTTATACTGTTGAGTACTCACATATATTATATATGACAATGAAGAATAAACTTTAACAATATGAAAACAAAGACATATTTTTAGGTTAAAAAGTCAGGTTATGAAATGGCATCATTACATCTTTTCGATACAGATATATACCCACATTTTAAAAAGATTTTTATTTTTTTCCTTTTTCAGTTTTATTAGGTAGAATTATTACAGTTTGACTGCACCAGTACATTATATTGCATGTAAATACATATACACAATATACTGCACTTTTTTTTAGTTTACATATATGTACTGATCATTGTTTCTAAGAACAGATTAGAGCTTTAGCTTTTTAAACTTACGTAGTTATCAAAGGAATAAAGCCAACTACAAAATAAGAATCAATAGAATGCCATACCCACATTAAAAAAAAAAGATTGGGAGGATATACACTAAACATCCAGCATATGATTATTTTGAAGTGGAGATGTAGTAGACAGTTTTAATTTTCTTGTTTCTAGTTATTTATTTTACAATTAAAATATATTTCCTTTTGTAATAAGCCCAAAATTAATTTGGTAATGGAGCATAAGACTATAGATATCTTTTGACTAATGCATAGTATAATGGAATTAAAATTTCTCTTCATCCAAAAAATATAGTTCAATGAAGACAGCATAAGACTGCATTCTTTCTTTTTTCTGCAGTTATGTCACTTTGTTGCTCTATGATAAGCTTATAATCATTTAAAATTCAATATATTTTTTCAAGTGCAGATCATGGTTCTCATGGAATAGGAGGTGGAACTTATTAATCAAGCTTTCTCTATCCTCTACAGATTTAAAATGTATTTTTAATTAATTTTATTGGACTTTAAATTTCGTAGAGTGTACTCATTTTTAAGTATAAAATTCCATGAAATTTGACTAATGTATAAACCTGTGAAACCACCCACTCCAGTCAGTATATAGACTGTTTCTATCACTCTGCAGAATCCTCTTGTGTTGGCTGGCAGCCAATGCCTCTGCCCACTCTGGACTGAGGCAACCATTTCTTTGCTATCTGTTACCGTAGATTAGATTTGCCTTTTCGAATTTTACATAAATGGAATCATCCACTATGTACAATTTGTTCCTAGCTTCTTTTGTGTAGTGAATGTTCTTGAGAGTCATTTGTTGTTGTATATTGAAGTAGTTCCTTCCTTTTTATTGCTAAGTAGTATTGCATTTATAAGAATATGTCACAATTTGTTTATTTACACACTTGATGGGCATTTCATTTGGGCTTATTGTGAATAAACCTTCCGTGAACATCCTAAAATCTTTTTAAAACCTATATCTAAGGTTATATATTAGATCCTATTAAACATCTTTTATTTGGTTTATTTCCATCATGTCAGTTCATCTCAGTCTTTTAAAAGCTAATTCTGTCATCTAATGTATTTGTCATCCTTCTCATCATGTGCCAACTACTTATTTAATGAATATGCCTTTTATATCTTCGTTGTGAAATTGAATCAGTGGAAAATACAGTCAGAAAACTATAAGCTGCCTCCTGACTGTGACTTTGAGAAAGTCTCTTAAACAGAAACTTAAGTGTCTCTACCTGGAGAATCAGAAGGATCGTAGTAGATGATGCTCTTAGATTGGCTTTAGCTCTAGGATTCTGTGGTTTGGTAAAAATGCCTGATGACCAAATAGAGACAAAATCACATTTACCAAGATCATGTTGGTTTTGTAGATGACACAGATGGCTGAGAAAAGATGACTGAAATGTAACTAGATCCCTTGCAAGACCCTGTGTTGATGGTTTTAACTAAGGCTAAGAAAAGGTCTTAGTACAGGGATAGGGCCCCAAACGTGGCTCTTCAAGATGATGACATTTCCAAATCACTGGAATATGGAGAACGAATCCCCTATAATATAATAAGGGATTAAGTTATAAAATACAGACCATCAGAGAATATAACCCAGTTGGGTAGAATCTCCATATCTGACAAAGGAGGAAAGGAGTTTAGAGATTGACAGCTGAACAGAGATGGAGAGCGGGGGCTGAAATGTGATAGATTGTGGGGTTTGGCAACACCGGCCCTCTAGAAAGAATGATCAGGAAGAGTAGTTGAGTATGTTTAGAGGTATATAAGCCACAAAGGGCTTAGAAAATAAGTGTTTAGAAAAGAGAACTAAATTATTGGAATTTTAATGACAAAGCCCAGGTGATGAGGATGCCTAGTCATGGCTTAGGTGGAGCAGTTTCAACCTGAAACCAAAACGTTTTGGGACACCCTGTATGAAATGGCCCTGCTCCTCTGCAGACTCCTGGTTCATGACACTGACCATCCCCAGCCTGTGGCTAGATCAATAGTCCCTTGGTTTAAGGAGGAAGGGGGAACCAGCCAGCTGGAAGGGAGACAGAGAGAGAGAAATGCCGGAGAGTGGGTCAAAATGATTGTAGCATGCTCCTTGTACAAATTTGAGTGAATAAAACTGAAAATCTGCCCCTTGGCTCTCAATTTGTATAATGGAATTCTTCAGGTTACTTCTTCAGTGGCTATTTTGTGTTCTGCATTTTAAGCAGGGATTTACGTACTTACACACATCAGACACACACAGGTCAGTCACTGAGAATATGTCAGGTGCTGCTTTATATACCTTGTGATTTGGTTTACTTAAACTTCCCATTAATTCTTTAAGGTAGATGCTCATTTTTATTCTCATATCAGAAGTTAAGAAACTGAAACAGAGAGTAGTTAAGTCCTTGGTGGAGCGAAGACTTGAACCTTGGCAGTCTGACTTCAGGATTTACACTCTCAACCACCATGTTATGTTGCCCTGTACCTGGCATGCCCTGGTAAAGGCTGGGGAAGAATGCTGTGTTACCGGGTAGAGGCCATCCTGAGTTTCTTCTTTGTGGCTGTGCTTTGTGAGTATTTCTTAGCCAGCTTTGCTTATGTTGTCATACTCTGAGAGCCTCTCTATCAGCTCTTTAAGCCTGGGAGTGGAGATGCAGGCTCCTCTTATAAGTGAGTCCCAAAGTGTAGTAGCCCATGATATTTTGGAATGACCTGGGTGCTTATTCAGAATTCCAGGCTTCATCTAAGATATTCTGAATCTGAAACTTTTGAGGTGAGACCTGACAATTAGAAGGTATAACAAATGCCCAGGTGCCTTGGATGTACATCAAGGTTTGAGAACTGCTGCTTTAAGCGTACTATATTTAGATGAATGTTACCCATCAATGCTCTTATGCAAAGCCAGCTGTCGTGATAATTCTTGTAAATTTTTGCAGATAAATGTATCTTTGTCTCTGCTGTACTATAGAAATCAGGTGGTGGGTATTAGAGGAGCAGGTGTGCAATACAAATGTAGTGGTTGCAAGGTTATAAAGCTGGTTTCCAATTTGAGATTGGCAGCCATTTAAAAAAGAGAGGGAGATACTTACTTAAGGGGCCAATATTTAAAAAACAAAGCAATAAACCCAAGTGGAAAAGGATCATAAGTACATGCATCATGCTTTATGGCTAAAGCATATGCCTTTTTAAAAGAGTTATTTTACTACTAATTTGGGCTTTCAGTTCTGTTTGGGGCTATATGTGAACTGTAAACTGATGAGCATGGCTTTGTTAAGCTGTTCATGTATATCACAAGATTCTCTTTTAGTTCACTCTATTTTTATATAAGAAAGAAATTAAACAATCACAACAGCAGCACAATAATACAACAACAAGAAAGCACAGTCTTGTCTAGAAAGCCAACTCTGTCATGTGCAGAAATCTCTGTTATAAGCAGGATGTCATAAAAAGAAGTTCATGCTTGGCTAGACTATTCAGTAAATTGTAAAGAGGAAAAAATGTCATGTTTTATTTACAGTGAATGCATTTCATACATAGGAACTAAATTTTGATAGCTCAATAACGGCTGTTTAAAATGTCCCTGCAAGTTTTATAGAGAACTCTTCCCCTTCCCTTCTGAAAATTAACTCATTATTGCCCAAATGTTATTGATGGATCGAAGACACTGACTTCATTGTCAGGGAAGAGTGGACCTGCCATGGAACTAACCACTCACCATGTTGGGCACATTGAATGCTGGTCCTTGTGCACTTGTCAACTAAGGGCTTCATAGCCTGGCCATTTTCAAAATAGTTCAAACCTTGTAATGGTTGTGAATAGCACAGAAGGCCCATCTTTGAAGGATTTGAATTGTGTGTGAGCCCATCTTCTACAATGGTCAAGCCTAGATATTATTATTAAGGTGAACTCTCTAAGAGAGAAGATGAGTAGTTTGAAAGCAGTCCATGGAGGAAAGAACCACTGAGGGAGGCTCAGAACTGGAAATAAAGGATGAGGGGACTATTTCCATGATTAGAGGAGGCATCCCTACACAGCTTTGCCTGGCTTCCTCTAGCACCTGAGGTGACAGGATGACCTAGCAGGTGGGTGCATATAGAGCTCCATCCTTTTTGTTGCACAGATCTGTGGGCTTCCTTTTCTGTCAAAAGGGATGCTATCAAGGCAAGTAAATACAACCTATTGCTTCTCCTCTTTGGGTGTGTTTCATGATGTTGCATTGTTTATCTCTTGCTTTGTGAAGGATGAGTTCTTGTGAGTTTTATGAAACTCTCAGCGTCACTTTTAAAAAGATATATTAAGAAAGTACCTTAAATTATAAAACCACCTTAGTAATTTTTCTTCTAAACAATAAAAATGTCAAATTAGGAATTGTGGATTCCAAGGACTATGGCAAAGAGAAACTGAATTTTATCCTTTCCCTTCTGGTTATAGCAGTCCTGGAAGCAGATATATAGTAGTGAGATCTCCTAAAAGGTAACAATATTGGCAGCTGTCACTCAGGTGTTTGCATGGTACTTTGTTCCTTAACACTTTGCAGGTATCCATGCACTGCTTTTAAAAGTCAAAATCTGAGATCCAGGATAGAAAAGGAAACATTGGTGGAGATCTCAAGGTCATGGAAGAATTAGAAATAGCTCATTTCAAACCTTGATTCTAATCCAACCCCAGCACACTCCATTGGCAAAGCTAGTATCAAATTTATCTTAGGGACAGTTAACTGGTAGTATTTTGAATTTCCGTAGGATTTCTGAATTGCTTAAGGAGTTCCTCTGTACCTTGGGGGGAAAAAAGAAAGAGAAAAAAAGCAAGGTTTAGATTAAGGACATCTATTTGTGACTTTATTTTCCTTATTCATATTGGCCCAGTGGTTACATAACAGATATATGCTGTGAATATTTCCCATCACATTGTATCTTTGAAATGCATCTATGGGTATTTGAAGCCCATGCCTCCCAGTGATGCATTGTCTCCTTATTTAAATTCAAGGAATGCTTTGTGACAATTGCTAATTCCTGAGTGGGAACTTTCGGTGTATTAGGACGCTTTGAAATTGAAAGCCCTTACAGATCTCTTTGCATAATATTGGTCAAAGCATCATAAACCAGTTTTAAAGGAAGAAAAAAGATCCCAGTGGTGAAAGGAAAAATAATGACAAAGAAAGCTGCTTCCTGCGAGTGTACATGTGCATATCTCTGAGTGCTAAAGTACAGATATATAAAGCAGGGGGTTTAACCTTGCCACCATGTTGTGAAGCTCTTTTCTATCTTAGCAGAGCTTCTCTAGCTGGCCCATAAAAGACCTGTGAAAAGTGTCCTGTGAATAATTGGAGACTCACAGGCATCAGATTAATTAATTAGTTAATTACTTAATTATTTAAATATTTGAGTGCTGGTTACTTGCTCTGGGGTATAAGAATTTGAATTTGTGGGGCAGAGTAATAGCTTTACCCACATACTCTTTCACTTGGTTGTGTGAGAGAGAGTTACACAGAGCTTACACACACATGTGTGTGCACACACACACATACACACAGAGTCATCACCACCTACCACCTCCTTTGGTGTCTTTTTTGATCCCAAATGGTTTAGAGAGACAGTACTCGTGTCTGGGGGACATAGTCTTAGATATCTGAGAGATCTTATTTAACAAACAAAATTTCCCAAGGAACAGTCCTTATTTGTCAGTTTTCTTGTTATTCTTCCCTGGTGCAAATCTGAACTTACCCTAAGTCACTATCTATTAAATCATTAGGCCCAAGATTTCAGCACAGACTGGATCTATATGGAACCTTCTTACAAGAAAGGGCTTAGCTAATTGAAGAATCTGAAGCCCTTTTCTATGCAGGCTGTCTCATCTATGAAATCTCAACATTAGCAGAGATAGTGAGGGCAGAAGTAATATCCAGTATGTAAATTGTATGTATATACACAATACAGTACCATGTGTATTATATAAATATGTATATACGTATATACAACATTTTGAGTCAGATAGAATGACTTGAGCATCTTGATTACAAGACACTTGCAAAATACAAGCTGGGCTGAGTAGACTACGGATGAAATGGCTATCTGTGTGCGTTAGTATTGTGTTCTGTGGGTCTCTGTCTGAATCCGACAGTGATGTCACAGATGGCTGGAACATGTCCAGAGCTTCTCTTCTCGTCACCCACAGGCTTCCCTTCCCAAACGGAAATTTTCAAAGTTACACTTCAAACTGAAGAAGGCAGAGTGTCCTTGGGGTTGGTTTTCTTTTAAAATCCACTGTGGTATTTTAGAATGATTCCCAAATCTTTCATAAAAGAGCTTTGGCAAAATAGCAAAACAGCTGTAAAAGGCTCTTGACTAAATTTAATGACTTAATTTCCCTGTAAGTATGCACTGTAGACCAGAAAGCACCCTTCTGCACACACTTTCATGTCAAGGTACTTTCTGCCTCAATATGGTGGTAGGCATGCAGTTGGGAAAAAACCTTTTGATGTTCTGGGGGGAAAAAAAGCCTAGTATTTCACAGACAGTCTAAAAAGAAACTTTAGGTTTTTCAGATATTATTTTGTGAAAGCCACTGTGGGCTGTTACAAACTCAGAGACTGGGCCTTTAATATGCTTGTAGGCCTATGCATTCAAATCTAGTAATGATTTTTATGTGTAAATATCTTATCTCTAATCCTGTTCTCTCCTGGGGATAGCAACTGAAACATTTATGAGTCTGAGGTTTGGAATGGCTGAGGAGCTGATCCAAGTTTAGCTGCCAGCCAGGCAGCCTCTTGTATGGTTTTTAGGCCCAGAGGTTGAAGGCCCAGAGGCTCCCAAAGGAGCAACCTGCAAGTCTCAAAATCTGGAAGACAAAGTAGCCAATTAATTCCCCAACTATAAAATTTTAGGACTGGCTGGTATCTTAGAAATCTACTCTGCTCAGCAATTTTCTACATATTCAACAAGGCATTTTTATTGAACCATATCCGAGGCCCTCAGGGATTCATAAAACTATGAGTTTTATAGTATTCTGCTAATTCCATACATTTATTGGAACTAACTATTGGCTGGACATGAACAAGTTACTTTTCTGGGCCTTAATTCTCCATGAGTGAGACAAGGGGGGTTGGATTGTGGATGATTTTTACAATCCCTTGTTTTTCTTATATTCTTTAATCACTGACCAGACTGGGATTTATTGGTGGAGTCTGCAGTGAGAAGTAAAATAGACATAATAAACAACACACACATACTCACACACACAGAGCAAAAACCCCCAAAAACCTGTAGTCAAGAAAGAAAAACTCCCTTGACAACACTCTTTCAGTGTTCCCACCTCATGACTAGTCTGTTTCCTTCAGCTGGTCTTATGGAAGCAGTTGGAGGACCATATAGACTGATAGACTTTGAAGTTGGTGACAGAGGCAATGTCTTCTCTGAAATTCTAGCTTTTTAAGTCCAAGGAATTTCTCTAACGTGTACTATTTTGTTTCTGATTATATAGATTATACTTGGTCATTGTAAACAAATTGGAAACCACAGAAAAATATAAAGGAAGAAAAATAGTAATTTTATCATTTAATACTTATCATGTTTTAGGATGTTGGTCTTTTTTCTTTGCATATATGTGTTTCTTTGCCCTTTTCACCTTTTATTATTTGAAAATTACTGTTTTTAGGTTATGATCAATTTTATAATTAGTGTACAACCTTTTCTCTGTCAAAATTATGAATGAAATACTCCGCTGATTTTCCACTTAATGTAGGTTAACAAATACAGTATCTTTCAACAACTTCCTTGAACTTGAACTTTAGAATTGTTATTATGATTTAAAAGTTATTGTTAATATTTTTATTACATTTTGCTCTTAATACTTTTAATTTAAAATTTTTTAAGAATTTGCCTTAAGTTTTTATAATCTTATGACATTTAATTTTAATTACATTTAATTTCTGAACTCATGCTTACTGCCAGCCTTTTCATTACTTCTCCATTTTTGAGCTCTTAATTTTGAGTCCTTTTTCTACCAGTTGCAAGTTTTTTGAGAACTCTTTTCAAGAAGGATATATAATGTAATGCTTTATGACTTCATATACCATGAGAACTTTTTCTGTTATCTTTACCTAAGAATGATGACTACAGGATATTGAACAATTGTATCATAATCTTTTTCTTTCAAAGCTCAGTGGTTGCTGTTTCATTTTATTTCTAATTAATATTGTGGAGGAGAAATCTGGAATCAATCAATTCTTTGCCAATAACCTTTTTTTCTTGCTTTGATGCTTATTTTTTTCTTGAAATGAGACATTCATTTTTTTTCTCTCCTAGAATCAAATCTATTATTCCCTATCTTAACTGTGGTTTTAAATTTCTGCTTTATCTCTATACTGTCCTTAGGAATTTCCTCTTCAGTAGGGTTTGCTCTAGTTTCATACATAAAGCACCTACTTGAATCCTGTTGAAAACACAAATCGGAAATCCTCAAAAGTTTTCTCTTGGTTCTTTTAAGTAAAACTACTTCATAGGAATGCTTTAACTTTGATCCTTTTTGGCTACTTCCTTCTCTTGGAACATCTTTTTACAGGACTTTTAAAACAACATCTTTTCCTGTGTTCTGTGCTTTGTTCATGCCTATAAAGCAGCTTCTTTGTTTATGCAAAATAAAGTATTGAAATAGTATATCAGGCAGGTCCAGTCAGGAGACAATTCTTGTCAGTGTTTTGAAGAGGGACAATTTAATATAAAGTATTATTAACCAATCAAAGGTGTTAAGTACTAAAAAGGATAAGAAGATTCTGAGGAACACATGAATGGCAAATTCAGGGAACAGTTGCTTCCTCTAGGGCTGAAGCAGCTGCTCAAGGAAGGAACTACAAATTTAGAAGAGGGATCCACTGTTGCCCAACCAAAGTTGAGAATTAGACCTCCTTGGAAAGGGTGTGTTTGCAGCTAACTGTGGCAGTCAAGTTCACTGGGTGCTGGCTGTCCAGAGCTGTTCCACATGAAGCCCCAGCTGGAGTGCCAGCTGGCCACAGCTGTTGAAAAGGAAGTCACTTATCATGGTGCCAGTGGGCTGGGGCTAGTCTGCAGGATGATGTGCACTGGGGTACTAGAAAAAGTCAATAGAAAGTAAGTACCACTGGGCCTCACACACACTGCTACAGCAGTGCAACAGAAGAAAAGCACACCAGAACTAGGATGAGAAGCCCCTTCTTCCACTAGCCTTGCAGTGGCCCTCCAGCTACTTCTGTTGACAAAGATTTTACCAGCTGGCAAAGGAGAAATGTTTACAGGATTCAGCTCTAGTGTTACATAGCAGAGCAAAAAAGGATGGCCTGGAGTTGACAGTCAATAAGTTGCTAACTGGCACTGATGGTCTCTTTGAGACTCAAGTGAAAGAAAAAGGAATAGTTTTACCATTGGTTTTTATTAACTGGTCAGAAATTCGGTAGTCTGGAGTAGAGGGAGAAAGCTGGAGCCATGGCACTGGTGGTGAGGAGCATCAACTTTGTGCTGATGAGTTGCTTTTTTATTCTTGCTTGACAGCCAAGAGGTGGCTGGGGCAGTGCCCTTGCTCTGCAGATGGTACAGACATCAGCATGAGGGGTAAACTGGGAGTATGTACTCTAGAGGTTTTCCCACTCAGGGGGCCTCCCTGCCTGGATGCTTCTATAAACCCTGCTGGGGTTCAGATAGGTTCCCAACTGCCCCACAATAATGGGTATTAATGAGTTTCTGCTGGAGCCTCTCCCGTTCTGTACCACGTTGCATAAAAGGTCAGCCTTCCCTATAGACAAATACCATTTGCTCTTTTATTAAATAGAAATGCCTTGAAATTTCTCGTGTATGAATGCTACCCTTTCTAAATTCCTTAAAGGTTGTAAGTTTTCTCTGTTTTTTATATTCTTTGGATCATTTTAACAAAATTATGGAAGGAGGCAGAGTTAAATGTATATACTTAGACACCCAAAGTCTCATATTTTTAACTCTGTCACAAATCTGTTTTCCTATACTTGTTTTAACCTTATATTAAACAGTCCAGTCTTCTTAGTCTGTATTTCTTATGCCCCTTCAAACTGAATTTAGAACTATGTGACATCAGGGCTAAAAATATACTGCATGCTTTAACCATTTAATTTTTATGAGTCCTCTATACATACAGTGTAGCCAAACTCTAGCATCTTAAACGGACTTCTTCACCTGGAATAGTCTATGCTTGTCAGTTTAGTTAATTAGCATCACACTGATTTACGGATTAGAAACATTTGGGTTTTGCTAATTCATTTTTTTCTGGCTTGTAGGAAATTTATAAGGTTAATACAGAGAATTCTATTTTAGTAAGCCTGTTTACTAATTAGTAGTGCATGACATTTATGTTACTTAATACATTAAGGCAGAAGAGTTGGGAATTTGTATAAAACGAACAAATTTGATATTAAAATTTGAAAAACAACAGATAATTTCTCACTTGGGCTGTTGTACAGAATTGGTATGAAAAGATCCAAAAGAAGTAAAATAAAAAATGAAAGGTTTTATATATTATGTGAGAATAAAACAAATATTATAGTACTTAAAAAATAAGCAATTCCACTTGCCCTTGACTCATTCTTTGTTCAGTATCTCTGGTTGCTCCTTTTTCTATCTGGGTTGTGTTGCTGGTGCAGCTGGACTCTGTGGAGGGATGGCTCTGAGTCAGGGACCCAGAGGAACCTTTGTCCCTGAGAGGGGCTGGTTTGCAAACTCCACAGCCTGGGAGAGTTCTGGGGAAAAACAGAAATTCAGACCTACAGAAGCAAAAATAGATAGTTCTATAATCTTGATGGGGCATTGGATTAAATTTATTACCCCTTTGTAATTTCCAGAATCAAACTTTTTACTTTTCCAAAAACATAGGAACCCTGCTAGCTTTAATCTTCAAGTGTCTCTGCTCTACTGTCAGACAAGTGGGTAGCAGAACAACAGTTACATCTACAAATACAGCATCTGGGGGACTACGACCCCATCTGCACCAGGACACTGGGACCGAAGTTATAATGACTACATACTCTCTTGCTTTTTTTTTCATCCAAATTCGTCTTCACTTTCAGTTTGAAGCCCATTTCCCCATATGAGAAAATGGAAGTGAAATGGGAATTAAATAGTTTCCTCTCTGACACTGATTAATTTTATACATCTTCTCTGAGCAGAGGGCCTGAAACTGAGTATGGTAGGAAGGGGATGAGCTAAAAGGGGATGTGGATCTTGCATAACCAAGGTTTTAAATCTAATAATTTTATTTTATGAAATAAAAATTAGTAGTGTAGAAAATATGACAGTCAAGGAAAACCTTGAACTAATATATACATTTTATTTAAGTAATATCTGTGTTTGTGTAAAAGCATTACATTTTTGATAGTCCCATCCTTCAATCAGTTCTATTATTTGTGGATTTTTATCTCATTTAAGAAGGCCTTTTTATCCTAATATTTTAAAAAAAATTCTCTGGTGTTTAATTCTAATACTTACAATTCTTCTACTCACTTTTGTCTCTTTATTCCTTGTAGAATTCATTTCTGTGTATGGTACAAGGTACTAATCTAGGGTTTTTCTTCCCTCAATAAATGTAAGTTTTCTCAGCATCATTAAGGACTATATTTTTCTACTGGGATAATATACTACCTTTAGCATAAACTATATTCTAATTTTTGCCTTATTCTGTTACTTATCTCTTTCAGTGGTCTAGTTGTCAATTATTGAGTCTCTACATTTCAGAGTTTACAAAAAATGTCTTGTAGATTTAAAATATGTTTTGATATCTGGACAAGATGTTTTCTCTCATTATTAGCCTTTTACAAAATTTTGTTGACCTTACAGGTTTTCTTTTTAATTTTAATGGGCTTCAGAATCAGCTTGATAAATTCCATAAATAATCTTATGATTTTGATTGGAATTGCATTCAGTTCACAGATAAATATTAAATCTCACCATTCAATTTTTGATGTTTTCCCTATTTCTTCATGTCTTCCTTCATGTCCTGCAATACAGTTTTATGACTTTCTTCACATACATGCTTCACTTTTGTCAGTAGGTTCATTATTGGATACTAGACATACACATACACTGATTACCTTCACCTTTCGACTGGTTGTGTGTAGAAAAGTTATTTTTTCTATGATGACCTTATATTTGATCAACTTACTGAACTTTTTTATTTGCCTTAATATTTCTTTTCAGTTGATTTTCCTAGATTTTCTAGATATTCCTTTCTAATATTTACACCTCATTTGTTTCCTTTTAATTGCTTTTTTTTAGGACCGTCAATACATAGTTGAGTTCTTAGTGGGTAGGTAATAGCAAACATACTTGCCTTTCTTCTGACTAGTGAATATGCTTTCAATACAATACCATTTTTAGAATTATTAATTTTTTTAAATCATGAATTGGAATTGAATCTTACGAAGAGCTTTTTAAACCTCTAATGAGGTAATCATCTGGTTGGATTTCTGATTCTGTTAAGGTACTGAATTACATGAATAGATTTCCAGATGTTTAATCATCATTCATTCCTATAATAAACCATTTGTGGTGGTAGGATTTGGTTTTTCAATAATATTTTTCTTTTCTGCACCAGCATGCCAAACATATCACACTCCTTCCGGAATAATTTGTTACATACCTCTAAAAATCTCTTCCACTCTATATGAGTTATCCATTGTATTACATGTTTTGTAAGAGTTAGAATTTCACTAAGTAGGAAATAAAAAAGAAGTATAAGTAAGAAGAAAGGGTAAGCTCATACATTTTGCTCCTGGTAATATTGTAAAATGTACAAATTGCATTCCTAGATGGACCTAAGATATTCTTGGGTCAGAAATAATTTTTTTGTGCTTTTTTTTTTTACAGAAATGGAACTTAGTTTATTGATTATAAATATATTAATCTGGTGAGGGTAAGGATTCAAGTGAATGTAAATGACTTTATTCCAAGTACTTAGTCAGTGTAACAGCAGTAAAAATTTGTGTTAGTTGTACACTGTACTTACTGTATGCATAGCATTTTTAGCATAAGCCATCTAAATTAATCTTCACAGCAGTGATGGGGGCAGGCAGAAGAGTTATTATCACCCCATCGTATAGCTATGAAACTGAGGTTAGGAGAAGATTAGTGATTCAGCTGAGCTCATATGACAAATAAGTGATTCAGTTGAGACTAGACCCCCAAGTTTTCTTAATCCTAAACCAGTATTTACCCCATCTCTGTCTTGGACTTTTGTATGATAAAAACTCTATGTGGCAGAAACTGGCACAGAAGCAGGGAAAGTTTAGAACCCATTCTTTGCCTTTCACCTCCCCACCCACTGGTAATTTCAATATGAGGAAATTAACAAGGAATCATCAAGAAACACCTTTACAACATCATGAATATTTTTATTTTAAACTGCCTTTTCTTTATTTCCTAAATTAAAGTAGTCACTAAGCCACAGGGGCAATGTATCATTTTAACATAACTGCATTTGTTGATCTCCCTTGGGGCAAAGAACACACAGTCCTGTACAGACATTAACTTTAACAATATGGCTACTTAGTGTGGATATGCAAGGAAGTAATTCAATCTACACATTGGGGGTAATGAAGTCATGTCAGGGAGAGGTGCTAGGACCCCAAACCTCAGAGCAAATGAGGTGAGAACTGGGAGGACCAAGACACTTGAAATCCACTCTACCTCTCATGCCCCTTTTTACCACCTGACTTAAAGAAGCTCATTTGTCCCAGAGAAAGTAGCTGTCTCAGGGTCCCCTGATCCCTCATAAGCCAAAGGAGCAGAGTAAAATGTGCTTGTGGTCCTTATTACTCACATATGGTGTTCTTGCATAATTCTTCATGAAATATATGCAGTACAGTCTTACAGAAAGATTATTAACATGTTGCTTTTTTCTTTTTGAAACATTTCAAGATATTCATGATGTTGACCTTCATGATGCTTTTGGTGATTTGGATATTTTACACACACACAAACATGAGACTAAAAAGAACTGCTGGCATCTCATTTGACACTAAACCATACCAATATGTACTCTGTGTAGTGCAGTCTTTACAAGTGTCCATGTTACATGAGGCTCTGAGTCTAGAATAGAAAGCCCTCCCCTTTTTTCCCTCTTCTTATGTATCACTGTAATGTTAACAATTGAGCAATAGCCATCACAAAGCAGGCAAAAAAGAGAGTGGGACCAAGAGACCAAGGGTTAGACTCAGTTGAGAGGAACTGTTACCCAAGGTGTTAAGAAATAGTTGGTTGGGAGGAGAATTAGGAACCAGATTTGTTTCAAGATAATACTTGTTAAATTGGAAAGTCAAAGTCATAAATGGGAGAGTGAGTATAGGCAGTTAGTCCTGAAGAACTGAAAACAGAATGAATGAGGGGTGAAAAATTCCATTAAGTGAGAGGTTTGGGTTTGGCTGGAATTCCAAACTGGGAGTTTGGCTGAGATCTTTTCCAGTAAAGTGTCTTGTATGTGCTGTGGGGGCTGGCGAATGGGCTCAAAGAAGCTGACTGGGCTGCCCAGGAGCCTTAAGTTGCAGATGGAAGAGGGTATCTAGACTTCAACATGGCCTTAAAAGTAGGAGTCAGGTTCTTGTTCAGATGTAGAGAATTGCAAGATACCTTTACATCTGCTCTAACAATGAGAATAAACAGTAATATCACAGATGTTTTTAAACTCATGAGAGAGCCAAGGACACAAATAAATATATACAAATTCTCTCCCTTCCCAGGAGAGAAGAAACCCAGGACTTCTTTCATCCCTGGCAGAGTGGTAGGAAGAGGCGGAATCTTTTATAAGCAGAGTAAGAGGGAAATTGCCCAGTTCTTAACTAACTTTGAGTGGATGCATGTTGGCTGGCATGACTGTTTAGCCAGAGAGCAAGCCTCCATCACCCTCTAACTTTCCCATGAGCTTTCACTAAGTGCATAAGGGTGGCAAGCAGAAGGCTGAGAGTAGGCAGGAAAGCTGATACTTTCTTTGTAAGGTACATGTGGGCTTTCCCATGAGCAAGATAATGGCTTGGTGAAGGCTGACTGGGGACAGGAGAAGAGAGCTGAGAGAAATCCTGTCATGGCAGCCTGAAGTGTTTTGTAGCCACCATTCAAAGGTTGAGGGTACCCAAAAGCAGGGCAGAGAGAGATTTCCAGAGGTACAAAAACCAGGAGCTGTAATGGAGAATGAAAAGTTTCTTAATGACCCAAAAATAAGCCTGCCAGACTTTAAAGCTGAGAGAGAAATCCACCAGTTTGGGAAATTTATGGTTTACCTATAAAGCACAGAGAGATCTCTGGACTTTTATCAGTGCTCAGATCTCAAGCTCTGCTAAAAGACAGAGTCCTGATCCCACCCTTAGAGTACTGAAGCCAGTGCTGAATTGAATCTAACTAAAACGGCAGTAAATCCAGACACAGGTCAACTATAGATTAAATGACACTGCCCTCTCTCCCCAACAGTAGCCTTACCAAAGAAGGTATGAGGCCTTTTCTTGGATAAATATTGTTAACTTATTCTTCCTTGTTCTTTTACACAAAATGTACAAAATAAGTTATAAGACTTAAGACACAACTGAATGTGACTCTTGCCTGAGAGAGGAAATAGTCAATAGAAGTAGACCTAGAGATGGTCCAGCTTTGTAATTATCAGGCAGGATTTTAAATGATTATTCTAAGAATTCTCAAGTATCTAGTGAAAAAAATGGATAACATCCAAGAATAGATGTGGAATTTTAGCAGAGAGATGGGAACTTTTTTGAAAGTTAGGGCAGGAGAGTCTAGAAATTCAAAGAGATCAGTAGGCAGAGAAAAGCCCCATTGAATAGGGATGTGATTTCTAAACTCAGTGCAGTGTCTACTTATTCTCTTCCATGCTTTTGTGCTCCCTGTTTTCCATGTGTGTTCATAATTGTTAATTATGAAAAAGCAAAAACCAGAAACAAAACAAAACAAAGGAAAAGAAGCAAAAGCCTACAAGCAATTCTTGGGCTGGAGAAATCAGTGGCATGAGAAGCTAGGCTTATAGCTACATCCTGGATTCACTTCCTTTTGTCTAGGAATAGGATACATTTGTGATTCTGTACAATTCACACACTGAGTGATATTCTTTGTCTTTTCTCTTAGTTTTGTTTGAAGTAATCACTCATCCAAAAGAAGCAGATGCACCAGAAGAAAACGTCTGAGTTTAAAGCCCAGAATTGAGATAAATATCTATAGATATTTTTAGAACATTGTATTTTCTTTACAGTTAGTTTTAACCTGTAAAGGAGATCATAGTTCATAGCAGGAGGCATGTGCTTTTTGCATAAGCCTATCATCAAGCCCTCTTTTCTGAGGTTTTCTCAGTAAAGACCACTTCTTACAGAATTTAAAGTTTTATCATGCCTTTGCCAAGAACCATCAAAGGCTCCTTTTGGTATCATTGAAAAAGTTGAGTAAACTGTTTTTTTCAAGCTACATTCTTCTGTTCCCTAGGATGTCAGCTTGACCTTTCTTTCTTTTTTATTTCTTTTTCAATTTTCTTTTATTTGAAGAGAAGTGAACTGGTTCACACAAAATGTGACTTTATGTTATGCCTTTTGGTCAAGGACAAATAATGAATCTGAAACAGACCCCAAATGCCTGCCTTTACCAGGAAATGAAAAAAAAGTGCTTCTCTGTATTTGTGATTATCCATTTTAAAATTGGTCATTGTCACCTATTTCTGTGCTTTCCTGTTCAGCTTTTTAAATTAGAAGTTTAAGTCTTTATTAGTTTTTTTCTTGGATATGGACCCAACCTGAGAAAATTCAGTTTGAAATTAGTCAGAACCAGCTCCATAATTTGCAGGGCCCAGTGCAAGATGAAAATATGCAACTCCCGGTTCAAAAATCATTAAGAATTCTAAGATGGTGATAGCAGAGCATTAAACCAAATGTGGAGCCCTTCTCAGGGTAAGGCCCTTTGTGACTACATGCACATGAAGCCAGCCCTGGAATTAGGATTATCTCAGTTTCCGGTTCCCGAGGACATTGTTGATCTTTCATGAAGCTGCCCATCTAAATATTCTAGAATCATGGTCTTGAATGAGATGAAATTTAGGAGCCTAGATGTTATGAAAGATGCATGGCTAGCATGTAAGGCTGTGCAGGTTGCACACTGCACAATTCTAGGGAGCACCATTCACATTCTTAGTCATCACAGATTTAGATGATTATTATGGTGTTTTTCTTTTTCATGGCAAATGTCAAAAGAGTGTCTTGAGGAAGAAGAGCAACTTTTTCTAATAAAAGATGATATTTGTGCAAGTAGTAGCTGCTTTTGTCAACTCCCTTTTCCCTATCCATCAACATTTTCTCTTTCCCTGCCTACTTGACCTCACAGTTTGTGTGTATGTGTCTATCTTTGTCTCTGTTTCCTCCTTTCTCTCGTCTCTCTCTTCTCTCTGTTTTCTTCTCTTTGTTTTTTTCTCCTCTCTCCCACATTTGCTTCGAAAGCCTGAGACTTTCCATGGAAAGTCTCCTGAGAAACTGGCATTCAATCTTAGGTTGAATTTCATTCAGTTTGTCCCATCTTCAAGGGAGTATTCCATTTTAAACCCTCAGTTCTAAATGGGAAAAGGGAGATTTAAAAAACTTAAAGGAAATGCTGTGAGCATATGGTACCCATCCGAGACACTCCTGAAGCAAGTAGCTTAAAAAGGAATCCTGTATTTGAAGCTGCATCCCTGGGGAGTTTATACTATGACAGTGAAATAGGAATAATATCCACAACAGGATAGTCTGATTCCCAAGACTTTGAGGTTAGTCCTTAAATTCAGGTTCTTTGACCTGGAGGGGAACTTAGAGATAAATTAGAGATTCTACTTTGAAAGGCCCTATGCTGTTAGAATTGTTACTATAAACCTCATTGGTAGCCATTCCAGTGTTCTATGTTACCCTTCTGAGCCTTTCTAGGGTCCACAGAATCAGGGCCAAACCTGGGGCTAGGAAGTAATTGTTACAGAGATGGCTGTAGCTGACACATGGAACCAAACAGGACATAGCGTTAATTGTGCACATTGACTTGTCACCATTCTCCCGACCAGGGGAAGGAGGGTTTCATTTGCTAGCTTACTATTTTCAGAATATATACACCTTTCCTTCCTCAGTGCTGCCCTTGATGTTGGTTTTAACCCAGTTTTACCTGCAAAAGAAATATTATTAAGAAGGAGGAGAAGTCCTGTTGTGAAAGTCAGACTATTTGTAGGGCTACTTTACTTCCCCCAGCAAACTGCAAGCTGGCTATTGTTTAAAGTCACTCAGTGCTTGAAAATGAGCCAGCTTCCTGTAGTCGATCCATAGAGAATGAAAATCTCTATGCATTCTGCCCCAAACCTGGTCACTGAGGCCTGTTGTCAATGAAAAGGGGAGCACCACTCTGCCTTGTTTCCTCAGCAGGCCTCTAAACAATCTACATAGCAACATGTTTGCTTAGAATTTCAAGTTGAACCCTGTGGCAAGGTCCTTTAAGCCCTCTTGTAAAGTTTAACATTACACATTTTCTATCTCATATTTACCTATTTTAAACTTTCAAGGTATGATTGTAAGCCTCAAGAGGCAGCTACTCTGTCTTGATCATCTTGAAACCCCCATTTATTGGCCCTGAATTTGGCATATGGAAGGTGCTGCTCAGTATAGGAGCTTGTTGGTGTTGCTGAGAGACATTCAAAGATAGGCTCAAGAACAGGCTGCACAGAGGCACCCTTGATTTCATTTTATCTGGAATTTAGAGTAACCTGAGGCCAGATTCTGCTTGGTCAGACTCTACATCTGCAGCTTCATTTCCCAGAATAGCCCAGAAAGGAGGAAACAGATGCTCTTGCCAAGTCTATTGATGTCAAGGATGCAACTCCAGACGCTAAGAAGTAGGAAGCCCCAGTTGCACTGTTCATTCTTGGTCCAGGATGAAAAAGTAATGGAAGGGAGAAAGATGAAGCGTATCTGGCTTGCCCACCAGACCAGGAAAATAAAGTAGAATTTAAAAAATCAAAATAGCCCTAGATATCAATGTTAGACCACTTCTTGTTAAATCCTAGAAAGGTTAACTAGTAGCTCTCATGGGGAAAGCCTTGATAGACCATTAACTGGACCAATATCGTCATTTTTAAAAATAGACTCTTCTAAGCACTGAAAGCCCATAGTGGTCAAATGTGCCAAGGAGCAAGATGTTGAAAACTTCTGTTTTTTTGGATGATTTGGTCAAGACTCCCGGCTCCTGCTGCATACCAGAATTTTTAAAAAATCACTAGTTTAGAAATATTCTAGTTTGCCTATTCTTGATGTATTATTATTATTATTTATTATTATTATTATTATTATTAATTTTTTAGCTGAGGAACAGCACAGGTCTGTAAAAGAAATGACTAAGTAAGCCGAGGGCCAGGAAAAATGGTAATCATGTCTTCAAACCTGAATTGCCATGGAAGTAGCTGTGTCACCAGTGTGCCCTGTGATCTGATCCCACCTGAGCCCCTGATCAGGCCTGTGTCTGCCTACTTCTCCCATAGGCCATTTCTGTACCTGCAGAACCCACAGGCCCTGACTGTTGAATTCACTGCAGAGCACATCCTCATGTGACTCCAACCAAGGTGTTTATTGTCAACCCTCAAATTCAGGTAGTTCCTCAGAGCTTGGGAAAACAAGTTTATTTGTCCTGTGCCTTTGAGAGCTTGGAAGGGTGGCAGTGCTGTGTAGTTGCAGGAACATCTGTTGAGTCCACGAAAGGCATTGCTCTTTCCTGAAATCAAGCAGTGACCACAAAAGGGAAGATCTTTGCCATCATGGAGCTGTCATTCTCCTGGCGAGTGTAAACTGACTCTCTGCCCTGCCACCAAGGAGCTGTGTGTCTTTGAATAAGTAGTTTACTGTGTGAAGCCATGGTATCTTCCTCTCCTAAAAGAAAGAGCTAAACCTTTGGAAGGCTTTGTGTTCAACTCAAACATTTTCTCTTTGTTCCTCTTTCTCTCTTATTCAAATAGCAAGAATATGATCATTGTGAAAAAGACCCATGCTGGGTCAAAGCAAATGTGTACATGTTGAAGAATCTTGTAGAGTAACTTTTTGCTCTGACTTTAAAGTGAGTATTTAGAGTCTTCCATTTGATAAACAGAACAGAACAGAACAAAACAAAATCAAAACCTGAAGCAAACTTACCTTAAGGTAGGTAAGTTTAGCAAGCTCTTTTATCTTTACCTCAGGAACAAAACCACCAATTGCAGTGTTGATGGTCTATGAAAGAACAGCAGATCCTTAAATGCACAATAAAAACTGAACAGTGTTTCAATGGTATCACTAATCTGGTGGCCTTTGAGGCCATATTCTTTTCCTTTCTTGGACTTTAGAGCCTGTTGCCATTCAGAATTGTTTGTTGTTGTTGTCATTTTTAGGAAGAAAGAAAATTAATAGGCACTGGGTCTGGCTCTTCTTTTGTCTTGTAGAAATTCTTTTTAGCCTGATATCTATTAAGACATTTATCTACTAAGGAAATGCCTGCTGTGTGCAATGCTGTTTTAGGCAATGTGGATATAGTGGTGAGCAAGACAAAAGAGTGCTGCTCTCATGGAGCATATATTCTAGAAGGGAGAGGTAGGCAATTGACAAGCAAATGATTAAACAAATAATGTCAGAGAATCTGAAAGTGCTGTGAAAAGAATGAAACAGGACAATAGCCTGGAAGCTATTGAGTAACCAAAAGGTTCTGTCTGAGGAGGTAGGTACCTAGTAAGCTGAACCTGGATGATTCGGAGAAGCCAGCATAATTTATGCTTATTATTGCATTGGCTTGTTCATGTTATTTAATAATAGTTACAAAATTAAACACAAATGTAAAATGGGATAGCCCTTGAAGAATACAATTTGGTGGTTCCTCAATAAGTTAAATATAGAATTTACCGTATGACCCAGCAATTCTACTCCGAGGTATATATATTCAAAAGAATTTAAAACAGATGTTCAAACAAAAAGTTGTACATGAATGTTGAAGCAGCACTACTCACAATAGCCAAAATGTGGAAAAAACCCAAATGTCTATCAGTGCATGAATGGGTAAACAAAATGTGTTCTATCCATACAATGGAATATTGTTCAGCCATAAAAAAGGAAATGAAGTACTGATAGGTGCTACAACCTTTGAAACCTTTGAATGGATGACCTTTGAAAACACTATGCTAAGTGAAAGAATCCAGACACAAAAAGTCATATATTATATGGTTCAACTTATATGACATGCCCAGACTAGGTAAATCCACAGAGATCAATAGATTAATGGTTGACTAGGGGTTGCAGGAAGCAGGGAATGGGGAGTGACTGGTATGAGGTTTCTTTTCAGGGTAATGAAAATGTTTTGGAACTAGATAGTGGCAATGGTTGCACAACACTGTGAATGTACTTAATACCAGTGAAATGCACACTTTAAAATGGTTAAATTGGTTTGTATATTTAACAACAATTAAAAAAAATAAAAACCAAGTGTGATGTTTGATATCAGTCCATACCTAGAGACATTTATACACCCTGGGAGTATATTCTGAAAACTAGTTGTAGGTTATCTGGCTTAGCTCTTTATTTCAGGAAGGAAGTTTAATTCGTTATTTGTTTAGGCCCACACACCCTCTGAAACGGGGCTTTCAGAGACTTATCAAGATAGAATTGAACACAAACACAGTTGTACAAATATGCAGATGTGCACATTTCTCCTATGAATCTATCCTTTAAAGTCTTAAGCTATTTAGAAGTAAATTGAATATGTTTTATACATGATCCTCCCCATGATGCACTGTAACCCCTAACTTTTTTATATGTGAGGAACATTCTCACCTGCAAGCTTGTTGAGTATCCTTGGGGTCTTAGTGAAAAGAGAAGGCTCTAGGTTGAGAAGTGGGTAGTAGGATGTGATATTCATTATTAAGAGACCAGATTTCAAACTAAAACAAGTGGAGAAGGTTTGGAAGGATCTCCCAAGACTAAGTTGAAGATGTGGCCATAGACAGAGGTAGCACGGAGGAAGGGCAAGAACACTAGCCTGGCATTGCAGGGGCCTGATTTTAGTTCTGGCCTCGCCCACTCTTAACCTGCCTTGTACCCTTAGGATTCCATTTCACTGCATGTGTATATGTATTATCTATAAAAATTCATGTCTTCCACAAGCCTAGTAGCTAAAGTAAGTACAAATGGGGAAAAATAAACCCCTTTGATCAAACTTTAAAATATTAACCACAGCAGTAGTCCCATATTTCTTTGTTGAGTTTGGTGTGTCATCCATCTGATATTTCTTAGAATGGGAGAAATTGGTGAAAATTCTGTAGCTCCCTGCAAATTACTGATTACATCTGAAGAGTTTTCAAACCTCTGTTTGCTATGTTCTTTTTAAAAAAAATTATTTCTCAAGTAATATTTATTTGGTGTTTCAAGTCATTATGACCTTATTCTTTCTCTGAGAGACATAAATAAATTGCTAGCTAGGCCTCTTTGTTTTTCTTCCAATTCCTCTGATCTATACAGTTATTAGGAGGTGGAAGTATGTTTAGATATATTTTTGAAGAGATGGGTTTTTTATATATTTAGGTTCAGGTGTAACGAAAGCACTCCACCAGACTGTCTAAGAAAATATTGGGGTTGTCAGAATGACCAACAATCCAGAATGTTCCATATTGGTTCTGTCTGCTTGTCAGTGGCAGCCTCCCAGCCACCCTTGCCACACACACCTTCCATTTTTCTTCGTCTGCTTTTCCTACCACACTCAGCATTGGAAATAAGCAATGCTATGTCTTGCTGAAGCAGTGCTTGAATTCCCTTATAAACACATGAGAGAAGAGAAGTGGAGTCTGTTCTGTTTATTTGAGGCCCATTGTCTGCTTTCATTTTGACCCAGTTTCTTTTGGGACTGGGAGTAGAGGGAAAATTTAGGCCTCAGAGGAGATTATCAATGGATGCTTTCAGGCTGTTCTCTGAAACGTGTGCCTGAGTAGTAATTACTTGCCTGGGATCCTGCATTCCCCAGAAGGAGTTTATTGTTCTCAAACAGGAGGAAAAACAAATCTTTGCAGTTTATTGTGAAACTTTCAGCTTCCCTCAGCTATAAGGACCCCGAAGGCAGGTTTAGGGTTTCACCTGCAGGTGTGAAGGCTTAGCTTACTCTCTTTATCCTGTCTTACATGGGCCTATCTCTGATGGGGGTAGGGAGAGGTTAGACCCTAGCCAGGCTAATAAAAGTGATACTAGTGCTTTCAGTGGAAACTTAGTATTTGAAGATTGAAAAAAGTTACAACTAAAAGATTTGAACCCTGAAAGACTCCTAACCCAGCATTGCTTCTTCTGTATAGAGACACATACTCTGTGATCTTAAGACATTCTCAGAGGATTCTTAATGAAGAAGGCTTAATCCTGTGTGTCCATACATATGGTGGAAGCAGGGAGATATGTATAAAAGAGGATGAGGGAATATTAATGGGCTCAGCACAGGACTCTCCTGCTAGCGTCCCTGGGCTGTGGGCTTTGGTGATAGTCACTGTCTTTAATAGCTGGCCTGGCATGGGCACTGACCATTTGGAATGGTTGCCAGCTATGTTGCTGGTGCAGAGTCCTGGACAGCCCTTTCTGTGCCAGGCTTTCATCCTTTAGCTATTATGTTATGGGGGAGGGGTCCTATAGAAGGAATCCAGGTGGCCAGGCTAGTGATGTGGGAACTCCTAAGTGTCAGGGCAGTGGTTATTTACCAACCAGTATGAATGCATTTGAATATTTCAACAACCAGTACACAAGCTGCAGGTCTGGGAATCTATCTGTATCCTAGACTTGTAAAGCAGTTCCTATCAAGATGTAGCCTACTTGGTATCTAAGACAGCTGTGGTGGTGGTTGCTAGTTGTTTGTTTCTTGGACGGTATGCTTGTGTGATAACTTGTTCTTATATCCTTGGTGTTCATCTGACTTTCTGTTTAGATCCCAGCTGTTTGTCGTCACTAATCTCTACGCCTGTGACATTCAGTATGATAGAGGCCTACTGACTACATCAGGAGCACAAAACTATTTTGAGTCCTGGCTTGTTCTGAACTCATCTTACTGCTTGTTGGTGACTATTTCGAAGTGAAAGGATGCAGTAGTCACTGGCTCTCCAGAGATGGTTTTTCAGAAGGACTACATTGCCTGTTTCCAGAAAAGGGTTAAAATATTGGAAGTAACAAAATTGTTGGTAAGATGTTTGTGCAGGGGTTATAATAGGTGTACAGGCCAGGCCTGGTTGTGTGATAGGTGACTGGAAGGACAGCATTTGAGAGGGGTGAACTTACTGAGAAATTTTGCGGCTGGGACATCTGATCACCACAGAGAGGACTTAAGTGCTGGAAGAGACGGTGCCACTTTTTAATCCTGATATTAAATGGTGCTTTCACGTGCTCCATAAAGAGATGCTTCTCTTCATTAGGTCATTGCCTTCAGAATGATTTAATGTGATTTAAAAATAAGCACACAGTTGAATACCATAATGTGGTTAAGCAAGCTGTTTCTGACTGTGCAAGTAACTTTCTTTTTCTATTTATGAGAGTAGCTTATATTATGCACATACTGGGCCATGGCGTGACTGTATGATAGCCCTGTATAATATCAGCATTTAAGATGGACTGTTTAAATAGATCCATAGGGAAATAAGTTTCCAGCAGGATCCCTTACAGTGCGTGAACCATCTCACAGCTTGATTTGTACCTTTACATCTTCCACTAAATATGTTTTCTTCTCTTGATCCTCATGAACATCATTCAGAATTTAAAAATACTGTTTGCTCTCCATGGTTCAGCTTAAATGTTGCATTATATTTAACTCTAACATGCCTTGTATGATAGAATCTACTAGAGAGTCAGAGTAGGATTTGATGCTCAAATATTACCATTTTACCATTCACCCCTCTTCTTCAGGTTTGACTAAATTCAGTATGAACACATAGAACTTCAGTAAATAGGACAAAGTTATCAGTTTTATGGGTTAGATTGAAAAACACCGTGGGGCCTCTTACCTCACTGCTTGAATCCTGAGTCTTACCCAGACTTCCATCTAGAGATGGAAAAACTGAAACTAGAGAACAAAAAAAAAAAAAAAAAAAAAAAAACCTTCCTGGGTCTACCAGATAGCAGCTGGTTATGGAGGGTGTAACTTCCTGATTAACTGGGTCCAGTGGATGTCCGAGTCTCCTTAGTATTTGTCATACTCTCTTTCCCTAGGGAGTGGCTAAGAGGACCAGAAGCCTTAGATAGAAAATCTCTCTCCTAAGGAAGGTTCTGGCAACCCCTTCTTGGATGCTTGAGTTTGGAGAAGTAGGGTTCTGCTTGTATCCCTTCTGTCCCAACAGTTCATCTCACAATAGTTCATTGGCCTTGCCTAAACTACTTGGAGTTACTTTTTCATGTAACAGAAAAAGTATACAGAGAGGTCCAGAAAGCAGCTCTGAAGCCATAATGCTAGCTTCAGTCTACCCTAGAGTCTTCCCTAGCTTAGCTAGAGGACCCCTCTTCTGTGTTCCAGTGATGTAGCACACTGAATGCACTCTATCTCTTTTCACTCTGACAGCATTATTTTAAAATTCTTTCTCTCCCTAGATTGTGAGCTCGTTGAGGCCAGGGACCATGCATTGGTAATTCTCATATCTTTAACTCCTAGCATAGTACCCAGATTATAGTAGGTACTCAGTAAATATTTGTGAAACTAAAATGAAAGGCAAATGAAGACATCTGGTAGAGTCTTTAAATGGTAGGTCTAAGGATGTGGATTTAAGTCTGTGTGTAATTGGGAGCTAGAGCAGGTTTTAGTGAAATGACATGACTGGAACCAGAATATAAGACTAAAAAAGTAGTATTTTTTAAAAAGCATAGACTCTTAAGATTAAAAAGGATCTTAAGGAATTACCCAACCCAACTACTCTTTTTAAGGTCGACCCTCCTCTATAACTTATTGGTTATTGGGCCTTTGAACACCTGCCATGGCAGCCTACTTTATTTTCAAATGAGCTATAATATCTTCTATAGCTTCATTCCTAATTTTGTCCTTTGGAGATACCTAGACAAAGTATTGCCTCTCTTCTACATAACAAACATTCATTTATTTCAAGAAAAATTGCCATGTCCCCCTGCCCACACTTGCTAAGTAAACACACCCAGTTCAGTCTTTCCTCATATAATACAATTTAGGGTTTCTGCATTATCCTAGTAGCTGTTCTCTAAATATTTTCCAGTGAGTGTACATCATGCATCACTAGAACTAAAGGGGATATTCCATGTATGGTCCAGAGTAGAAAGGGTTTATTACCTCTCTAATCCCAGAAGCCTTATACACACTAAATGCAACTTACCTTATTAACTTTATTGACAACCATGTCCCATCACTGAATCATGTTTAGCTTTCTGTTTATGAAAATGTACCTTTTTCCTATGCTGTTGCTTAAGCTGGGTATCTCTCAGCCTCTACTTATGTAATTGCTTATTTGGACCCAAGTAGAGAGTGTTATATCCTGCTAGATCTAACCCATCTCTCATGCCTGCTAAATCTCTTCGGCTCTTTACTGTGCCATTTGATGTATTTGCTACCCTTCTTAGCAGTGTGACCTCAAGAATTTGATGGGTGTCCCCTTATTATTACTGCCTTCCTTCAGGTTCATATGAAAATGTTCAACTGGGCAAGCCAAGAATACAGTTCTGTGGCAAATGGCTAGAAACCTCTCTTATGGTGAATGTCAACTTTGAGAATGGTTTATGACATTTCATACCCACCCCCCCTCCATAATATATAATATCATAAGAGACCTCATAAAATGCATTGCTGAAGTCCATGTTTCGGTATAGTCAAAGGAAAAAATGAGCTTAGGCAGATATGGCCAATTCTGGGTAAAATTTTGCTGCCTTCTGGTGATTGCAGTTTCTCTTTCTGGCTTGTCATGAACAATTCCTTTAATAAACATTTCTGATTTTTCCCAAGACCTCCCAAGGTGACCTCTATACAACTTTTTGAATCTACCTTCTTCTTCAGTTGGAAAACATGAATGACATTTGCCAGTCCCACAGTTTTTGGCACATCTTCCATTTTCCACGATTACTCAAAGATTTCTGACAGGACTAGAGCATTAGCAATCTCTTTTGCGAGGATTCAATATCTAGGCTGTGATTCTGAGGCTGTTTAATTTCACCGTAAGCCTGTTGTCTGATTTCCTCCAGGCCTTGGCTGTTGAGGCCAGAACTTCTATTTTTTTGAAATTGCATGTACAACAGAAAGAAAAATCATTTTAATGGCAAAAGAAGTCCAGAACACTTCATTTTCGTGCAGCTTTCTAGTTCTATTAAATGCACAAGGCCCAGTGTGTCTGTTGGGTTCTTTGATTTGCAAGTGGGCTTCTTTAAGTGAAAGAGCTTGTTATAAGGCTGCAGGTGGGAAGAAAAGCAGAAATGGGCCTTTAGAAACACAAAGTTGTATCAAGAAATGGCCAGGACTTGGAACTGAAAAATCAGCAGCAATCTAGGGACAGGCTGTCTGGACCCTACTGTAGCAACTGTGGTTCACTGACTGCCCACCCAGCCCCGAGTCAAGAACAGGCTCACCTCCCTTCCTCCCTCCCTTCTTTCTTCCTTTCTTTCTTTTCTACCCATAGAGCTGACCTCAGGCTTAGTTTATTTATTCCCTCAGCTCCTTTCTTTGCTTTATCTTTTACTTCTGTGCTATAATTCACTGATTTTTGGAATTTACATTTACCCATATTTTCAGCTTGGTCAAAACCTTACCTCATCCATGGCATTTTGTGGGCTATTTCTTCCCCATTCTCTTGTCCAGGGGGGCTTTTAAGATGATGTCTGGAGTAATTTAGGAATGAATCTGCCCAAAAACTTCAAAAAATTAAATAACCTGTATTTGTCCTAATAGAACTGAATGTTCATCAGGTTTTTGCTTTTCTTTTCAAGAAGATACAAGAAAACTTGCTAATTGTCTAACTCTTTGACATAATTGTGAACAATCACTTGTCATTCATGCTCACAATCTCTTTCTGAGTATAACTGCTCACCTTCTGGACCCTGTTTTCTCCTCCACTTGACCCTGGCTCAAACATGCTGACTGATTGACAGGTGTGTGCCCAATCCAAAGACAGCCAGCTGGTCCAGGGGCTGGCTAGGAAAACGCTCTTCCCATACAAGGATGAGATGGGCTGATCAGATTTCTTCTCTCTGAAAAGGAATCCCCTTTCTAACTCAAAAATGGTAACAGAACCATGCAAACAGGAACAAAGATGAAAACCCACAGAGAGACCATGAGAGATCAGAGAAAGACTAGCTGCTCTTTTCCTAAGGGAAAGGGGCAAAGATTATTTACTGTCTCCTATAGTCTTTGGGCAGACCCATATAATCATATGCGTAAGTACTTTATGTCTGTTTTATAGAACTTGGCACTAGGGAATGGTGAGAGGGAAGTTGTAGGTAGAGTTAGGAGCCACACAGTGTTTCAAAGACTTGACTCTTCATTCTGGTGTAGGAGCTCCATTCTTCTCTTGAGTAGATCAGATTCCTCCCTCATCTCCTTTCTACTGGGCATCCCCAGGAGCTCTTCCAGCTTCTCTGGGATACTGAAGAGTATCTTCCAGTTTCTTGTTTTGTAGTGGTTCCTATTGGTGACATTTATCTGCTTTGTCTCTTGCCCCTTACCTGTGCTTGAGAGTGCCCAACGTGTAGCCTTCCAGTGTTGGTGACAGCAGCTGGCTGTGGGTGCTGGCTGATGCTCCATGTGCTAGGTTCCACTGTCCCTGCAGCTGCTGTATCTGGGAGCCATGTCAGAGAATACCAGAGCCACACATTAAAGTGGTAAAGCTTGGTTTTACTCAGTAATTACTGCAATAGAGTAAAAGAGACTCCAGTGTAGAACTAGGCACACTTCTAAATACAAAGACACATGGGAATTTATATCCAAGGAGCAGGATGAGGGGATAGTGGATAGAAAGTTGCTAGAAGGAGAAATCAAGGATGGGGGGGCATTCCTGCTTAAATGACTTAGCAGGATTCTTGTTACAACTGGACTAGACAAGCTGAAGACAAGGCCCAAGAATGAGGACTAGTTGAAAGAGGGCTCAGAGGAACCTGTGTAAAGTTTGGTCAAGGAGAGAATCAAGAGTCTTTGCCAGCCCTTAACCCACTAAATTTATATTGTATCTCTGGAGCCGCAGAGCTGCATCTTGTTTTTGTCTTAAGTGAGAATCTCTTCTCCTTTTTGTGTTACTTGGTTACATTCTCCTAAAGAGGTACCGTGTTGGTTCCCAACAGCTCAAAATATGGTAGGAAAATAGGACTTTGCATATATTTCTTTGGTCTTCACTAATAAGTCCATAGCTACCAGGATTTATGGGGTGAAAAGGTCTTCCTGGGAGCAGTCTGAGTAGTAGACAAAATACTGTACTCAAAACCATGTCTTCCCCAGCCCTTTAACAACTGAGGCATTGTTTGGGACTAAACTTGTCTCTATCCTTGGGATCTTATGTGAGATTCCCTCCCAAGCCTTTCCTGCAGACTGACCCTGGTGGAGTCATCAGCCTGTCAGTCACCTCCGACCAGCCACACCTGAATGCAACCTGGGAGTTCAACCAAGGCTCAAGCCAGAACTGTTCCCCACCTTCCTTCCACCCTCCTTAGTATGTGGAAAAGAAGAAAATACATTGAAAACTGAAACTTCACCCTGATCTCAGCCTGAAAAGCATTTATTTCTTACCACTCTCCAGTTCATACTTTAAAAAAATTAATTCTGACAGAACCACTTCAGGCCTTTTTCCAAAAGAAGTGAAGTTTTACTGAAAGTGATCGGAAAAAAGGCACAAATGGGTGTTTAAAAGAATTAAAATGCAAGAGTTTAACTGGGACCATGCTTGGGGCTGTGGGGAGAACTACAGCTGAGAGCATTGTGACTCAAACTAGGGGAGAAACACCATTTTTGGTTCTCAATAGAATGGCTATTTCTTTGGGTATTTCCAAGATTGCTACTCTCGGGGTTTGCACCGCTTTTTCACTATGCCTTTTTTCTTTTCAAGAAAGTGCTAATGATTTGGCATCCTGCACATAGCTGCATTCTCCTTATAAATACGTGTACTTTGAAGTCTTTACTCAAATTCAATATAATTTCTTTTAGAAAAGCGTTTTTCAGAAACACAGTATTAATTCAAGAAAGCACTTGCTGCTTTTATTGTCGCTAAAGTCATATATTGTTTTTCACAGAATACTGCCATTTGTTTGTATTTCCCCACAGTTTTTGTTTTTGGGACTTTTGTTCCATTCTAGTGGCAGCTGAGGTGATTTTTGAGTGTTTGCAGCATGATGTTAATTAACCAAATGTTTCAACCTGGAACTTTAAACATCTGGGCTGACATAAATTGCTCTGAATCAGTGTGGAAATATTTGGAACAGTGGATGTTGAAGATATGAGGGTAAAACATGGTAGTTGGTAAGAGGGTTTATGCTCTACTCATTTTTTTTAGGCAGAATAAAAACAGACGAGTAAGTGTGGGGCTCTGTAGCAGAGTTTGTTCTCAGCAGCAGGCATGTCTTACATACTCAGGGGTGAACCAGCAGCTCCCACCATCTGTCTGAATGCGGATAGTTTAGGTCGAGTTTATGTTTTTCTGAAATATGACCCTGTTCCCACTTAACTTCTCTATTTTGCCTGCCCTTCAGCTCGATAATTTAAAAAACTTGGATAATTGCAAATGAAGAGTCAAGGTTAGTTATGGGAACTGACACTTATCCTTTCTTCCCTCTGGGGATCCTGACCAACAGAACATATGCAATAAGAACCATATTTGAATGGAAAATGAAGCACCGTCTTATTAACTGAGCAGGCACCTGATAACCTCATACAGACACCCCCACAAGAAAGGGGGCTCTGGTAAGTCTGAAGTGGGTCAAAATGGCTGTGCATGTGGAGCATCCTTTCCTCCACACAGTCTAAAGTACAAGAGCTAAAATGGACTGAGAATAGTTGATTTGTCTTTAGCATGGTTTCTCAAAAGTAGCACTAATGGTATTTGGGACCAGATAATTCTTTACTGCGGGGGCTGTCCTGTGCATTGTAGGACGTTTGGCAGTCTTCCTGGCCTCTCTCCTCATTAGATTTCAGTAGCAAACTCTCTCCACCCTTGTTTTGACAACCAAAAATGTCTCCAGACATTGCCAAACATCCCCTGGGGGGAAGAATTGCTTCTAGTTGAGAACTACTGATCTGTGGAAAGTAGACCTCAACTGGTCTGGATTTCCCAGTGATAACTAGGTTATGAAGCACAAGCTTAATCATAGACCCATGAGGAGAAGGTCTAGAATAAGATTTTTTAACTTGAGTGCAAAATATGATAGAAGCCCTTTAAAGAATTGGTTTCCAAATGTTACATATTGGAGTCATCTGTGGGGCTTGTAAAACTCGTGACGTTCTGGCCACACCCTGGTGTCAGTTAAATCAGAATCTCTGGGGTGGAACCAGACCATCAGAGTGTTTGGAAACTTCCCAGGATGTCCAGTGTGCAGCCACATTGGAGAATCAGTGCTTTCAAGTACAGTCACTGGTAATCCATGGCCAAATTGCCTGACTTGCAAATATCCTGGGTAATGAACAGCTTCTTGTTATTCATTCCATATAACTGACTACTGGTGAGTAGTTCTCAAACTTTAGCTTGCATCAGAATCACCTGAAGGGCTAGATGTTGAGGAAGAAATCTTTCTGATTCATTAGGTCCAGAGTGGAGCCTGATATTTTTGCATTCCAGAAAAATTCCCAAGTGGTCCTGATGCTGTTGACCAGGAACCACCTTGAGAGCCACTGCTGATGACCGTCACCACAACCCTTTGCCCTGAGGAGCAGTGGTCCAGCTATCCCAAGTCAGTGGCACCGCTTAATGACAGACATAGAACTGTCTACCAGTCATCACTATTCCTCACCTCTTTTCATCTTCTCATAGTTTTCTCCTTTCTCCGCCTTTCATAACTCACAGACCACATAGTTCCATTGAAGGCATTCTGTTATCGTCATCAACCTTAATAGTCTTAGAGAAGCACTCAGAATTTCTATTCAGAAACTTCACATGCCTTCCATACCTTTATACATTGAATCTGTTTTTCTTCATTTGCTTGCATTAAAGAGTTTAGGAAAAGATTTCTTACTTAGTTTTATTGTTTTCAGATTGCCCTTATCTGGTGATATACCATCACTGAGATTTCTTCCATTTTCATTGTAGCATATTGTAATACTTTGTTATTAAAATAGACTTTGGGAACTAACTTAGAAATCTAACCATGATTTTCAAACAATAAGTTAATTTTTGACACAGAAATCTTTGGAATTAGGAGGCTGTATGTTCAATGTAGTAGGTTGGTTCTTTTTAACCTGTGAGATGCAAGGCCTCCTAATTTAAATATGTTATTTAAAACATGATTGTCTTGCTTTACAAGTTTCAAACTCTTTAAAGACCAAGGCCATGACTAACGTGTCCGTGTTTATATCTCCCATTAAAACAACTATCCATTCAGAAATAAGGAAGGTGTTCATGGATAGATGTATTTGGTCAGTTGAGTACCAGGGCTGTGCAAGGGGCTTTTCTGCAGGATCACCAGAGGTGTCATTTTACTAAACAGGAGGTCTGTTACCAGCTGCTTAGAATGCTTAGAAGCAGGGCTGCCTGCCCTTAGCTTGCCCCTTGACCCTCGAATCTTCCCAAACAGTTTGAGATGGACTGGCCCTGTGTTTGGTATTTGCACATTGGCTCTGCAGAGTCAACTTCTCATAGACACTTCTGTGAGAAATCCTAGCAGAAGCCATGTGGACAGATTTTGAAAGAAAACAGATAGGTCTTAGGAAATATAGTAGCACACTGAACTGGGAAGCCAGAACTGGGTTCTACTCCAGGCTCTGACACTAAGTAGTAGTGTGACCTTGGACAGATCACTTCACTTATCCTGCCTTCATCTTTCTGATCTGGAAAAGTGAGAGGGTTAAACCAGGTGATGTGTAAGCTCCTCTCCAGTGCTGCTGTCCTATGATTATTCGAAGTTAGGCAGTCTGTAGTCTAGGAGGCATGTGGGAGCAGAACTGCTTCAATGAAGTTGGGCTTCTTCCCCGTCAGTAACGCAGGGTAATACACTGTTTAGAGGAGGGAAAGACATGAATAGAAAATGTTTGGTGACTTCTTTGTGTTGCCCTTCAGTGCCTGAGTAATACTACATTGGACAGCTAGGAAAAAAAATTTTTTTTCATGAAACCCTTGAATTTTAGTTCTTACAACCAATTTTAATATATGCAAAATACCTTACTGAATGAGTATGCTGTACCTTCTCCAAAGGATAACCAGGTGGAGTATTAAATTCCGTGTTAAGCAGGTAGAGTGTGGAAGCAGCCTGGGTGTAAAAAGCGTTCTTTAAGATGTCCCTTCTTAACAACTCCCCAGAAGGCAGGATGAGAGTAAGGTCTGGTGCCCAAACATTGGTGTTTCTTTTCTTTCTTTCTTTCTTTCCCCTGAGTTTGTAAGAGATTGATGGTTCTTAATGTTGTGGCAAGCTCTTCAGCCTTACTCAATGTGAAAGAAGACATGAGGTTACCAGGCAGTTCCTCATTTGTGTAAATTAAGCTGCCTTGGAGATCAGTGGAGGAGAAAAGCAGGTGACTAGAGTTATGAGGGAGTCTACTGTGTCTTTATGATGTTCCCCACAGATAGGAATACTTCCATGCCTAGTGTTTAGTGTATAAAGAGGCTAGGTCCATGCCTTTAAGAAATCAAGATTAAGGAAGCTGTACAAATGTAAACTTTGAAGAAAAATAATGAACAAAGAAGCACTGGAAAGTTGAATACATATGACCAAATTGTGTCACAAGCCAGAGGGCCAGTCATCTTTATGACATGCTAACACAGTGGCTTACAGAGTGGCTTCTCATGCCTCCTCCTAGGACAAAAACACTGAAGGGGCATGCCCAGGAAATTCCTTTTCCTTTTAATCGGGGTAAAGCAGCCTATTGAGACCTGGGAAAGTGTATTAGATTTCACCTTTAATCTCCCAGACGTCAGTCTCTTTACAAGTGGTCATTCTCTGAAAGTTGGGAGTGCTTTGGCATTGAGTTCCAAAATGGCCTTTATCATCTTGATGACAATTTTTCCAATTTAGTTAACAGTTTATTCAGTTGTAAAACTAAAGTGACTCATGTAATTAGAGGTTTTCCTCTGTGTCAACACAGAGGAGTTTTGAAGCTTAGTAACGAGTTGGACAACTTTTCTGCCGCACTTCAAAAGAGGTAGTCAATCATGGGGTCATGTTTTTAGAATGTCAGAACTGGACTATGGCCGGCCACTAATCATCCTCAAATAAAACACTTGATTAATTACAAAATGAATTATCCAAGAGTGACAAAATTTACTTGGACCTCATTGAAGTTTTACCAGGTTACCTCCTCTATGCCAGGTGAACAGGAAGAGGGAAAAGATGTTCTTCTCTTTCATTAATGTTCTGCTTAGAACAAACATACAAGCAAAAACAAAAAAGCTACAGAACTCACAAAGACAGATGAGGGATCTTGTAAAAATTTCACCCAACGAAGTGATTTTTTTTTTTGCACTCCCCTCATTTCATGTCTTCCCTGAATGTGGGCAGCTGAAAGTTGTGTATAAAATATTCCTCAACACCAAAGTGAAATTTCTCCACTGCTGTTATAATAATAGTTCATTAAATAAATGGTATAAAAGATGTCTGAACATTTCACAAGCATACATGAATCACAGAAAGTCTTGGAGAGATACTGCTTAAGTGTATCAGTGACCACAAGGGTGGGATGAAAATACGAAATTTGAAATTCAGGAGTATTCCAGCATGAGAATCCCTTGTCAGAGTTGTCATCTGGTTTTCTGCTCTGAGAAGTTTATTGTTTATCTCTTACTGCTTGGGTCATAGGTTGAGTAATGCCTGGGCCTGTGAAAATTCTGCCAGCATCACTGTTATTGTGTGTATGTGTGTGTACTCAGCACAGCATAGTACCTGGCTATGAGATGTTCACAATTCATATATTTATGAAACATATGTATAACATTTATTATGTCAGATACTTCTTTAGATAAAAAATTAACTCATTTATTCCTCATGATAGCCCCATAAGATAGACCATTTTACAAATGGGGAAACTGAGGCTTGGACAAATTAGTAACATACCTAAGGCCATAAAACTAAGAAGTGACAGACTGGAATTTAAATCCTAGGCCATGTGGTTTTAGAGCCTGTGATCTACGTTCCTTTACTGTGTTGCTTATCTCAATAAATACTTGTTGAAATGAAAATAACGGTCTTGTCTATGAAGAGTTTATAAAGCAAATTCACATGTCATTTCATTTGATCTTCAGAGCACCCAGTAAGGAAGGCATAGCTATTCCCATTTTAGGATGGAGAAAAATGAGGCTTGGGCAGGTGGATGATTTTCCCAAACTCACCTGGCTAGTAAGTTATGGGGACAAGAGGTTGGAACCTGGAGGCCCCCTGACTTTATCTGTGGCTTTATTTCTGCCTTAGGGGCAGTGGAATAATAACTGCTATGAACCAGAATCCACTGCAGTCTTCCCCTTTTATTTCCTGCCCTTCTACCAGTTTTCATTTCTCTTTGAGTAGTTACACTCAAAAGGAGTGGGGAGGGATTTTTGCATCAGGGAGTGTTCCAAATACTGGCCTTTCTGCAATTTCTCCTGGTATATCACCAATCCCTAGGATAGTTTTCTCCAGCCCCTGCCCCATGAACAGCTAGCAGTCACTTTTTATGGTGGGAGTGGATTTGGGAAATCAGAGTTAAGTACAGAATTCTTAGTAATGCTCTGTTTACTGGGTACCTGTTTAGTATGTGGTCCTCAGTGCTTATTAAGGCTGCAGCTTCAGAGCACTGCAGCTCCCCCTCCCCCATTTTTCACTGTAGCACCCTTTGAGTCTCAGGGAGCAAACTGCTTTTTTGTTTTGGTCCTGTATCCTTCCCTTTTGGCTATTGACAAAAACTGTAACAAATTTGGGCTGAGTTCTGCACTTTTGTCCCAATAAAGATCTTACTTTAAATTCAAGTTGTCAATCATTTCTCAAAAACCTAATCTTTATTCATACACCTATTTATTTATATCCCATTTGTTCCATAGAAGTTGAGGTAAATTAAAGGAAGTATAAAATAGCAGAATACAAGTGGAAAGTGGAAAATAAAGATTGGAGAAAATAGAAATTAGAACAGGGCAAGGCCTGAGTATAAAGAGAGATTTTTGACTTCCAGCTTCTTAGCCAGGAAAAAAAACAAATAAGCAAAACCAAAATGTAAAATGCAGTGGATTTCAAAATTCTTGTTGATGAAGTGGAAAAGACTTTAAAGAAAAATTCTCACTTAAGGTTCCTTTCAGATGGCAATTCCCTATGGAAAGCCTTTTAGGCACTGTGGTTATAAAGGTGATCTTGAATCTTTCAATTTAGCAGGTGAGTCAGGCAAAGTGAAACCTATGGGAGTGCCTAGGAAGGGAAGACCCATTCTGACAAGAGATTTCACCTGGTTAAACCTTGAAGGAAAGATTTTATTTTGAGTGGAGGAGAATGAAGAGATGGGCATTCCAGCTCTAGGAAATAGTATGAGCCGTGGTCAAGGTTATTGGCTTGTGTTTGGGGTGAAACAAGGAGACAATCATTTGGGTCAAGTTTAAGAAGACTAGTGTGGAAGGCAAGACAGGAAGGGAGATTAGTGTGAGACTGTGCCTTTTAGGGAGCTGGATGATTTTTGAGGAAGGGCTATATCCCGACCTTGCTTCGGGAAGCTCATTCTGGCATCAGAGTGAAGGCTGTGTCATAAAAGTGAGGGGCTGAATTGAGGGAGATCAGTTAGAGCACTGTTGCTGTAACAGAGAAGAGAATTGACCAGGCCCCAGCTAGGCCATTGGCAATGGAAATGGAAAGTAGAAAACAGAGAATCTATGGGAGCTAAAAGTAAAAAGGTTCGGCCAGATGTGGAGGTTAGCTAGGAGACAGGATGTGCAAGAAGTGAAAGTTAGGAGGTAGGTTTGGGACATGCTGAGGTTATCCAGCATGCGGGGATCTGATTGGATCTTCCGGAGCCTTTTCTGGTTTCGTTACAGTACAGTACACTGGTCAAGAACTTTGCTTTTAATTAATTAAACCTGGTTTTGAACCATGGCTCACAAGCTATGTGATCTTCTGTAAGCAATCCAGGCCTTAATTTTTCCATTCATAAAATGGGGATAACATCTACCATAAATGGTTGTGCTAAAGACTGAGGGGGAACATGCATGTTTGGAAAGTACTTAGCGTACTGCACAGCAATCTTGTAAGCAATCTTGTTGGAATTATTCCTACTCCTAGTACTTTTAGGCTGGCCTTGCTCCTCCTCCTCTTTGTATTTCTGCTCAGTTGTCTCATCTGTAATTCTATTGGAAACATATATTTCTCAAAACATACTCAGAGTCCCAGTGTCCTGGCTCACCTAGCAGTAATAGTACACACAGCAGAGTGGTGACATCAAGCACCATCTTGCTGCTGCCAGAATATCTGAAGTGAGGAAGACCCTCCCACATTTGTGTTTTGGCCCCACTCACCACCAGGTGAAGAGGAGAGACACCCTAGGACACCAAATGACATTTAGGTTCTGAAGATAAGATTCTGCACTCTGTAATGTGAGGACTAGCACTGCTAAAATCTGCAGCCAAGAAGTGCTCTAGCTGAAGTTAAAGTTCCCCTAAGGACAGAAAGCCAGACACTCTCGAAAAAGGGAGTGCCAGTGATTCTAGTGTCACTTGGCTCCCAAAACTATTTCTTGAAGACTTGTAAATGTGACAGTCTGCAAAAGCAGCAGCAAAAGTGACAAGTGGGAGAAATTGTGATACGGCCTTCTGTGAATCCCTGAGGGCAGCTAACACCAGGAAAGGGCCTCTAGAGGGTCAGTGAATTGTTACAACATTCCTAATTATCAGGTGGTGTGGGGTGAGCTTCTTACTGGGAAATTCTCTCCCTAATTAACATATCCTTGCTCTGAACATGCTCACAGGTTTCTGCTAATTCAAGAAACAGTGGAAAAACATACCAAGAGCTCAGCTTTAATTGAAAATATAATAATTAGATTGTGGAATCCTACTCTTAATTGTAGAGCCAGATTCTTCTTGGTGTCTAACTTATTTTCTGATGATATTATGACCTGACAGAATTAATAAAGTTTCTGGGTATCTGTTAAAATTTTTAAAAACTCTGTGACTCAATCTGAACTCAGGAGTATAGATAGGACTCATGTCATTCTGGTTTTCATCCTTTGCCTGAGTCGCAGAATTAAATAAGTCCCTGTGTTATCATGACATGAATGGAATGTTATTTCATCTGAAATAGTTGGTCTTCATTTTTGAAGTTGCTTAAGTAGTATATTCAAGGAACTGACAATTGCCAAACACAGCATCACCCTTTGATTTGGACAAAAAGAGTCCTGTGCTAGTCCCATACTTGAACTTGAATACGCAGAGGAATCCCCTAGAGATTTTGATTGAATGGGTCCAGGTGGGACCTGGGATTCTCCATGTCTAGTAGGCTCCCAGATGGTGTCCACACTCCTGTTGATAGAGCACACTTTTGAGGAGGTTAGTTCTGAAGGACCCTCTGGCCCTTCTCTGTCGTATCCCTTCCCTATGTGACAAGAAATCCACAGATCCAAGGAGATGTACCTACCCATAACCTGTCCCCCCTCCTTCTAGACCTTACTGTAGATACTTGGACTCCTAGAATTCCCTGTGCAAATGGTACCTTCTTCTAGGGTCTTCTCTGACTTCTTCCTCAGGTCCATTCACCTGAAGTGGGTGCACCCCAGGTCTGACGGGTGGCTAAGGGCCAGCTGTTGCAGATGTGTGGTTGATGCCCCTTGTGGTATAAGATGGAACTGAGGTGGAAAGAGGTGGGCAGGTCAGAGTTTGGGCGGCTCTCCTGGCACAGCCCTATTTTAGTGCAGAAGCCTGAGAAGTTGGAGAATTCTGCATTCAACCTGCAATCTAGCCTCAGGTTCTTTGAGTAACTTAAAATGAGAATGCCATTGTCAGTAGGAACTGGGGGCAGCTTGTGGACAGAAGTTGCCTATCTTGAATTGGGGCAATGAGCAGACAATAGTAGGGGAGGTCTTACCAGAAGATTGCCTTATGAGCCCCGAAGAGTGAGATCTTCATCCCCTCATCATTTGACATTTTGCATGTATTTATTTTCTTGATACACGTTAGTTATATTCAAATTTATTAGGCTGCTACATGGTATACAGTTCTACAACTTTAGTTTGTTTTATGGGCCATTCTGCCATCCTTAAATGTATCAGTGGACAAGTTTCTTTCAAAACTAAGATTTGTTTAAAAATTATAGAAGTTAATATAAAATTTTAAAAAATTATTCTCTAAGAAAGAAAATAAGATGATATGCTTTTACATTTTATAATTTTGGTAGGTTTCTGTAAAAGTTGGTTCTTGGTGATGAGACTAGTGAGGATCGAAGTTCGTAGCTACAGGTACGAATTTTAGGACTGATGCTGAGTGAAAGGAGTAAGAGTCTTCTGCTGAACCTAGCATTTCTCGTTCTGCTTTAAGTATTCATCTGCACTTTTGAAACCTCCTTCTGTATGCAGTGAACCGCTGTGTTGCAGGACCCTCAGGCCTGGCACAGTAAGCAGTCTTAGCAGGACTCAAGGCACTTAGGATCTGGTACTTAGAATGGGGATCTCCCTAAGTATTCCTTGCTCCTCAGTGCCCCTGTGCTGCCTCTGTCTGACCTCCTGGACACCCAGCCCTTCCTGCCAGACTTGAGAGGACCTGCCAGGTTCTTTGGATTTTGCTGAACTTAACCTTCTATCTGTCTCAATTCTGTATCTTCTAGGGCTTTTTGGCTAGCAGAACTCTAGGCTCCTTGTGTCCTATATATTGGCATGAAAAATGAGGATTTAAAAGAATGATTTCACACCTTTGTTGTGTCACTGAAGAGAAAGGGGATGAAACCATTGGAGCAATATCTAACTGATCTCTCAGTTGAATTGTTACTTGTTTTCTCATCACCTTTATACCTCTACCTCTGTTTCTTTCTTTGGCACCTATGAGCAGTTTCTTTTTCCTCCCCTGTCCCTCTTTTTTTCCCTTTTTTCTTTCTTTAATCTCTCTCTTTAAAAATATTGAAGTGAAATTCACGTAACATACAATTAACATGCATAATCAGTGGCATGCAGTACATTTACCTATTCTGGACATTTCATGTAAATGGAATCATACAACATGTGACCTTTTGTGTCTGGCCTCTTTCACTTAACATGTTTTTGAGGTTCACCCACATTTAGCATGTATCAGTACTTCATTTCTTTTTATGGCTGAATAATATTCCATTGCATGTAAATACCGCATTTGCTTATCCTTGATGGACCTTTTGGCTGTTGTGAGTAATGCTGCTTTGAATGCATGTGTACAAGTATTTGTTTGGATACTTGTTTTCACTGCGTTTGAGTATATACCTAGGAGTGGAATTGCTGTGTCATATAGGTAATTTTATGTTTAACTTTTTGGGGAGCTGTTTTCTCCACAGCAGCTGCATCTTTTTACATTCTCATCAGCAATGCATGAATGTTTCAATTCTCCATATCATTCCCACTTCTTTTCCATTTTTATTATAGCCATCCCAGTGGGTATGAAGTAGTATCTCATTGTGGGTTTGATCTGCATTTCCTTGATGGCAAATAATGTTGAACATCTTTTGAGCAGTTTCTTGATAAGTCAGTACATGATGTTATGATGTCAGTGACTAAGACACACTTTGCAGTGGAATATTTCAACAAAACAGACCACTCAGCATTTCTTGCCTCATCCTAGCTTTGTGTACGTGCTGTTAACCTCTTGGTGAATGTGAGTTATGTGAACTCTCACTGCCATGTCATCAAGAATGGCAGGAAGCACCCATGTTGGTCCAGTGGGAGGAGAAGACCTGTTGGTCATTTCTAATTTCTAATCCTGAAGGGCAAATACCACTAGAGTTGACTAGATGAGAATTTAAAAAATTTTCTTCCAAGGATCCCAGTGGTTTCTAAGATAGTTTTTAAAGTACTACAGGAGGATATCAGTGTAGTTTAAGTTTTAGATATATTTTGGGGAAATTACTGATTTGAATTTTAAATTTAGGTGATGGCAGTTACTTTCAGAATTAAATAATTTTTCTTCTTTCTACAACATACACTTCCTCCTCCTTCTTTGCCATCATGTAAGTAGTATGTCTTCTCAATCTAGTACCACACTAGAAGGCAGATACAGTGAATCTCACCTCCTGAATGTGTAAGATTTCCCCCTTTTTGTTCTACAATGTTTGGATAAAGAGTAAGGAGAGAAGAGAGCCCAACACAGTCCTAGCAACACATTGTCATTGCTGCCAATGTATTTATTTATTTTTATAACTTACTGTCCATTTGGCTTAGCTCATTAGTTGCAAATCAATATAAAATATCCTGCATTCTCATTTGCCTTTTGTATTTGTCAACATTATTAAAAATTCACTTGATTCAAAAGCAGACACATGTAATCTGTGGTGTTGGGATTCAGGATAGAGGTTATTATTGGAGGAGAAGTGGCTGGAATTGGGCCTGAGAGGGCTCCTGGGGGACTGCTTAAATTCTTTCCTGATCTGGGTTATGTGGGAGTGTCACTTTGTGAAAATCTAGGGAGCTGTACCCTTATGATTTATGCTCTTTTTTGTATGTATGTTATACTTGAGTAAGCATTTTACTAGAAAATAAAAAGAAGGGGGAAAAAAACCTTGCTTCTTCCTCATCTTGATTTTAATATAAAGGCAACATGATTTGGGAAAATAGGAAAATCTTGGGTTTGATAAAGGGAGAAGAAAGGAAGGGAATTGATACTCTAATTTATTTCCTGTGGAGTCACGCATTGTATTACATAATGAATTATCTCATTTGGTCTTCATAGCAATCCTGTGCAATGCTGTATGTTACCCCATCTTGCAGGTAGAGAAACTGAGGCCTAGAACATTTAAGAAACCTAGGGAGACTCATATTGCTATGTGTAATGGAGTCAGGAATTGGCCCTAGAGCTGTCTGGTTGCTAAGTTCTCTACAGTACATGTTACCTTTGTAACCTAGTCAGTGTTCCATTACTATTTACTTAATGTATGAATAAGTTAATTAGGAGAAGGAAAGTGCTGTGCTGCTCCTCTAGTGGATCTGGTTTGAGCTGGTTTGGTCTGGCACAAGTTTGCAGATGAGTCCCTGGAAGTGGAAGTGACAGGACCCCCACCCACTGGGTTCCCCTTTCTCTCAGCTCTGAGCTGGCCTTCAGTTGGACAAGGCTGAGGAATCTTAAGAGATACTGACAAATTGATGACCTGTTAGGCAGAGTATACCTGTCCTGAGAGAGTTCCAGCAGGGCTCCTCTCATTTAGAGCTCGGTGTCTGACTGCCTCATCCTCCTGGAAACTGGTAGGAATAATAGACTGGTAGGAAGGCTGGATTGAACAGGATGATCCTAGTGAGCTGTCAAATGTGACTGCTGAAATGGTTTCAATATGAGCTTATCGGACTGTTTAGGAACAGAGAACAAGCACAGCACATGTTATTTATGGCATTCACACTCTTGCAGCTCGAAACAAAATATAGCATGTCCCAGGCTCATATTTAAATTAGAATATTCCAGCATGCACAGATTAACTGAACAATAGATTTGAAAGACAAGAAAGAGCCTCAAATTTAGAGGAGGTGGAAAGAGAGAGAGAGAGCACAAGAGCTAGAGAGAAAGAGAGATTGAGGAAATATGTCTGATTTTACAATGCAATTTGAAGATGTTTCAATCCTCAGATGAACTGGTTGTCCTTTACCAATTGTAGGAATGGGAAAGGCATTCTAGTGTATCCAATTGTGAACTTTTTTAGCAAAACTCCTGCTGTGAACAACTGCTGAATTACATTGTTTTCTTGTGGCTTACAGACCTGTTGGGATAGATCTTTCAGAATATTCTGCCACTCTTCTAACAACTTTGAAAGGACTGAAGTTTGTTCAATTAAATAGATCTGTCCTGTTAGCCAGGTTACTAAAATTGAATCCTGCTGGATTGCTAACTGTCATATCAGTGGAACTGATTATCGTGTACAGATAGTGTCTGTCTGTTTGTGTCCTAAGGATTAATGGGCCTGTATTTATTGTTGAGAGAAAGAGGGGGCAGGATTGAGGTTTGAAGGAGCCTCACTGCTGACCCCCCAGTCTACTCTTCTGGCTGTCGTGGCACACCAGCCTGTGTCCTCAAAGCCCGAGAACCCAAGGCATTTGGAATCGGGTAAACTCAGCTTTGAATCCAGGCCCTTCTTTTACCAGCTGTGTGACTTTTATCTTTCTCTGATTCTCTCTTCTCATCTATAAAAGAGTGATAAGACCTATCTTGAAGAGATAGTGTCAGAATTAAATGAGGTAATATTTACAGTGCCTCATCAATAAATGTTAACTTTTTCGCTTATCTCCTTTCACCCTTGGTAATTTAAATGGATGAAATAATACTGAAAAGTATAACATATTTAAAAATAGTCTAATTATGCTTAAAGAAAATGCTTAAGTATAACATATTTAAAAATAGTCTAATAAGTATGCTTAAAGAAAATCTTGTTGGAGGCTTTTAGGTTTGGAAGTATACCATTCATTACAAAGTGATTTATGTTTTACTGTATTATTTTATATAAACTGTTTTGTGTATACAGATGATTTTTTTTCTGGTTTGTATGTGCCTGTTATATGTATATTTTATATATAAATACATACTATAATTATTTATATATAAGATATATAAATAATATGTATACATCCTCTTTTGGGGCCACCTCAAGTATTTTTGGAAAGTAGAAGACAAAGAAGTTTAAAGTACATAGATTTTTATACTTTTGATGAGTTTTCATACTTAAATGTATGTTAGTAATACTGACTGTAATCATTGTGCTTTAGCATAATTGAAAAGCATTTATTCAGATACCCAATGATAAAAGTAGTTGTGTATTTTCTAGGAAAAAATTAATGGACCCATATTTATGGGGCTTGATAATTGAGACTGCTTGATAACAATCTAAGGGCTTATTATTTCTCAGTAAATGCTAAATGGGTAAACCCTCTCTTTCCACCTAAAATAGTGATATACTAGCTCCAAATATGTTGAGGGGCCGTTTGGTAAAGTACTTGTATTTATAACCTTGATGGTGGAAGAAAGCCTTGTAGGCTGTTAGGCAGTTGAGCTACTATAATCATGTACCAGAGACTTATAAATAATATAAATTTAATTCTCATAATTCTGGAGGCTGGGAAGTCCAAGATCAAGACACAGTGTCTAGTGAGGGCCTGATTCCTGGTTCACTGACAGCTATCTTCTCGTTACGTCTTCATACGGTGGAAGGGGCACCGGAACTCTCTTGGGTTTCTTAAAAGGGCACTAATTCCATCCGTGAAGGCTCCACCTTCATGACCTAATAACTTCCCAAGGGCCCCACCTCCAAATACCATGATAATTGGGGATTAGGTTTCAACATACGAATTTTGGGAGAACACATTCAGTCTATAGCATAGGCTAACCATATTCCCTCAGGCTTTTACTCTGTAATTGATAAAGTTCTTAGGAATTGTGATTTGACCCAAAACATAAGCAAGGGTATATTATACAATTTTTCTTCTCTACCATGACTTTTGTTTTTAAAAATTATTTGTAACATTTTATCCTAATTGCAGTACAGAATAACACAAATCTCTTTCTCTATTGATTATTTCAAAAAGAGAGCTGTTTCATTTGCAGAACTCCTCATGGGCAAGAATCATGATTTATATACTCACAGTATATTTTCTACCCCTGAATTCTTAGGAATTTTTATTTCCTTTTGATCTGATAATAAGGCCTCCATGGGCTACCCAATCTTCTTTAAAATTTTAATAGTTATATGAGACTCATGATTAATTTTATCTTTTTATCTGATAACATAGGCCAAAACATTGTATAGATGATCTAACATCTGGAGGCTTCATTTGTTCATCTATTCATTTATTCATTCATTTCTTCTTTTAGCAAACATGTGTTGAGTATGTTCTTTTGCTCATCGCTGTGTTTAAGTGCTAGGAACCTAGTGCTAAACAGGACAAGGATGGCTGTTGCCCTGTGGCACTAACCAAACAGTAGAGGACGTGGACACCAATCAGAAATATCACAGAACTAAATTTATTCTGTTTGTGACAAGCAGGAGGCAGCAGTCTAATCAGGAAAGTTGAGGAAGGCTGTCTGGAAAAGTGACAGTTGATCTGGGATATGAAGGAAGAATAAACATTAAGCAATTTCTTGCCTATGAACTCAAAAGTCTTGGCCTCCATTTCGCCCATTTGAATGTGTACAGTTCCAGCAGCAATTGTAAGGAGCACACCTCCTTCCCTGCTCTCCTCTGTCATGTTAGGCAGCCTGTGATACACTCTGAGTCCCCCACCCCACCCCCACCCAATTAATCTTTGCGAGAAACGTGAGAAATGAGGAGACAGAGTTTCTGGGCTACCCTAGTTTAGTTCTACCCTAATTAGACTTAAGCAGTGGCCACATGGAGCAGCTCCATCTGTGCCTGCTACCTTTGCTGCTCCAGAAACTAATGGTGCTGATTCGGGAATAAATTTGTTCTACAGGGATGAAAAAAATAAATAAAAAGGAAAAAAAGGAAAGAAAAAAAAAGGGAATTAATTAATTCTTTCCACATAGTTATTATCATGACCTTCATTTTGATTCTTGATATGATAACCATATTGGTAGCCTGTTACTAATTAGAACGGATAACCATATTTGTAGCCGTGCTACTAATTAGAATGGAAACATAGCACTTTTGATAAACTTCCTCTTACAGAAGGTTTATTTAACTTCTCTCTACAATCTCAGTCTGAACACCTGCAGACAGGCTGGGGCTGCATGGATTTGAGTGGATGATAGCGAGTAGTCTCTTTCTGGCTCTCACCATCATCACTTTGGGAAAAATCCGCCTTCACTGAGTAAGCCATGTTGTAACACTGTGCTTCTTAAAACCATGTGTGGTGGAGAGTCAGGTTTTTTCTTTTTTCATTTTAAGCCACTGTAAATGGAACATGGTCCTCCTGTTCATGCCTGGATTCACCGCATGTGTTTGACAACGGTGGATCTGGTCTATACTCTTTTTGGTGAAAATTAAATTCACACACCACAGCAAAGTCAAATTGCTATATGAGCTTCTAAACACTCTCAGTTTCTGTACTTACCTCACTGAATGTCAGTAACAAATAGTCTGTGACCCAAAACTAGTAATCCTAATGCTTCTCTCTCAATGAGAGAGCAGGGTGGTGAGCATACCTCGAGCGGAGAATACTTTCCAGTCTCTAACCTCTTGAGGGCTAAACTATTTCACTTCCTTCTTTTCCCTTATTCCTTGTCTTATATTTCTCAGGATTGCCATGGCTTTCAGAGGCCACACTACCTGTATGACCCACACAATGTAATACGTCTCTCAATGTAGATTTTGGAGAAGTTTTGAAACTTACTTGCAGATGAGATACTTCACTCAGTCTTGAGTTTTTGTCAGTCTTTACAGGCAAACCTTATTGTATTGTGCTTTGCTTTATTGTGCTTTGTATCGAAACTATGTTTTTTACAAATTGAAGATTTGTGGCAATTCTGCCTTGTCAAATGATGGTTAGCATTTCTTAGCAAAAAACTGTTTTTTAACTAATGTATGTACATTTTTTTAGACATAATGATATTGCACAGTTAGTAGATTACAGTATAATGTAAGTATGCACTGGGAAACCAAAAAATTCTTGTGACTTGCTCTGTTGCAATATTCACTTTGTTGCAGTGGTCTGGAACTGAGCCTGCAATACCTCTGAGGCATGCCTGTATATGTTTAGGAACAAATGCAAACATTTCCTTGGTGACATTTTTTGAGGGTCTGATGTCCAAGCTAGCAGGCTCACTCTAGATTCTGCTTCCAGGATGTCTTTGAGAAGCAGTGAAAAGTTGCAGTATAGAGTTCTGTTTAGATACAATTCTCTGAATAGTTGCAATGCCTAATGACGTATTCGGAACTACACAGAATTTAAGCTTAAAAATGAGAACTCGTTCTTGACTACCAAGAATTTAGAATCTAAGGTAAATAGTGTGGGTAGCTCAAACTATATATTATTCCACATGAGAGCTGGGCACTTTCACAAAATTTTGAGTATGTTTTTTTAAAAAAATTGATAACTGGAGTTCAGTATATACATGGTTCCTTTATATAAACCTGTATCATTTATTTTAAAATTATTGAGGTATAATGTATATATAATAAAATATATTCTTTTAAAGAGAGGATGCAAGTTGTTTCGCAGCTGTATACACCCATGAAATCATTGCTCCATACAAGATACAGAGAGTGTTTTCATCACCCCCAAAAGTTTCCTTCTCCATTCTTCTCTCAGCCTGCAATCCTAGGCAACCACCGACCTGGATTTTGTCACTACCGATTAGTTTCCATTTGCTAGAATTTTAGATGAATGGTATCTTACAGTATGTTCTCTTTTGTGTCTGGCTTCTTTCACTGCTATAACTATCGTGAGAGTCATCCATGTCATGTGTCTCAGTAGTTCATTCCTTTACAATGCTGAGTAGTATTTCATTTTATGAATACAACATGTTTTATTGATCCACTTTCCTGTTGAATTATTACCAGTTATTGACTTATATGAATAAAACAGCCATGATCGTTTATGTACAAGACTTAGTGTGGACATATGTTTGCATTTCCCTTGGGCAGATACCTAGGAGTAAAATGTCTGGGTCATATAATAGGTATATTTTTAACTTTTAAAGAAATCGGAACAGGGCATTTTGGCTAAATCCAGCCATCAAGCAATGCATACATATTTGCATTTTAGAAAGTTTAGTTTTTATACATCAGTGGATAGAACCAGGTTGGGGGAGGCTAAGGATTTTCTGTAAAAATGCATACTTAAATATGCTCTTACAAAATAGACTTTCAGAATAGGGAAATCTCTGAGATATGAGTAGAGTGAATTCTAAGTGTAAGACCAACCACAGGACCTGAGGCTTGAGCGCCATCATTTCCCGGTTGTGTGACATGGACCAGTTGCTCAACCTCTCTAGGGCCTCCGTATTTGTAAAATGGGAATGATAGTAGTGGGGTGACGTTTTAGAACATTGCTGTAAGAATTAAATGAGCAATTCTATCTAATGGTCTCATTAGCACAATATCTAAGCATAGCGAGTCTTCAGATATTAAGGTGTTGTCATCTTTGTTGTATTTAAGAAGGTATCTTACTGAAACCATCTGAGAACTATGTAAGCTGCACTGGAGATAAAAAAAAATTGAACTGCTATTTCACATGTTTGGTTTGTGCTTATATGTATCTGGCCCCTACTCTTTGGCTAAGGAATGCCCCAAAATTACTACTTTGGGAACTTCAAATTGTAGAGACATGTGACATGAAACCAAAAAGCCTTAAGAGTTGCTTTGTGAATTATCCGAGTGATGCTCAGCTGGTCATGTGTTTAGTTCAGGAAAAAGTACAGGCAGCTTTGCAAGTGCTTCAGCATCTTGCTTCTCACAGAAAATGGGAAGCTTCTTAGAGCTGGCTCAGGGAAAGTCTCTAGGCCCTTTAGTACATTTGCTAGAAACATGAAAATAGCCTCTTTATGTTAAATGCCGTGTTACTTTATATTAGTTAAAAATGAGATTTTAAGTGTGTTAAATTGTTGAACAGGAAATTTGACTGGGACACAATGGATGCTTGCATTTGTAAAGCACATTTGTAAAGAATGGGAAGTTAGTAGTATTTCATTTAAAAAAAATTCAGGAGTGGGTAATCTGGGTTAGTTGTGAACAAGAAAAAAAAAGTTAACAAAATAAAACCAGAGAGATTGCCAAAAAAAAAAAAAAAAGAAGAAGAATGGGAAGTTATCCAAGGTTGAAGTTACCTCGTGTTAGGCAGATATGAAGCCACATTTTGCCAAAGCTTCTGTATTCTGTGAAGTTTTGCTGCATAGAGGTTAAAATCTTGCCTTTACCTGGTAATGCAATTAACTCATTAAACTAAGCATCGGTCAGGTAAGTTTGGCTAGGTCAGGTTTTGCAAAGGACAGAGATAAATTTCTTACTCAGTTGCGTCAAAATCACAAGAAAAATGTTATAAATCATTTATAAGTGAATAGGAATTAGTAATTCAGCTTTATTCTTTGATAGTCTGCATTATCCAGTTTGAACCATCCTCCAAACTTGATTTTTATTCCTAACATAGTATAATATAGGATATATATTCTAGTATAGCAAAGTATAGTGTATATACACTATATATAATGTAGTAAAATTATTAGGTAGCAGACTCAGAGAGCTTCAGGCCCTTTCAGGGGCTCATCCAAGAATTGTGGATGCTCAATTCCTGTTATTCTTGAACAGGCTTTCCATCAGATCTGTCTTTTTCAATCCCTAAGACCCACTACTTTCTCTAGAACACAGAAATCTCTGAGCTGATCTATTTCTGGCACTGCGAGCAGGTGGAAGTTGATTTGTGGCGAGGGTTACCATGGCTGTGATCAGAAGATGCATGACCAGTATCATTTGCTTATATCAGGGTGACAGCAAGAGAGAATTTGAAATGAAGCTACCATGTGTGCTGCTGCTGCTAATTATTTACTTTGTTCGATGCAGCTCGGCACTAATTCTCACAATATCAGACATTTATAATCTGATGCTATGTAAATGACTGGGGAGAAGTCTAAAAAGCATCTCATAGCTGGCAGTTCAGGTTTGTTGGAAAAGTTATTAAATCTCAAGTTTAAAACCGAGGTGAAAAGCCTACAGCAGAACCTATGTTACTAAATAAGTGTTAGGTGTGTGACTCTTCCTAAGGATCTTAAACTGCGCATGAAGACAACCTGATAGGTTTAAAGAGTGAAAAATATAGTCCCAGAGACTTTTTTAAAAGTTAGGTTCCTCTAATACTTATAAAAAGATTGGTGAAATTTCCCTTAAATTGACCAGATGTTTGGGCACAATATAAATGTAGACAGACAGTGGCATACTTGGTTTGAGGGGCCTTAACAACTAAGTCCTTGGAAGGAAGAGTTGTGGTATATTTACATACAAGTGTCTTTTATGCCAGTTTCTAGAAACAAACAAACGGATCTTCCCATCTGTTACCTGCCCCTTCTCATCCCACGCTGGTCACCCAGGCCCCTGTTCCTCCTGCACACAAGACTTGCTCCTGACTTAGCGTCCTTGCACTGGCTGTTCCTCCATCTGGAACTGCCTTCTGCCATTATCGACTGACTCTCAACTCCTTCAAGGCTTTGCTCAAATGTCACCTTCTTTAATGAGATCTACTCTTATTAGCAACTTATTCAAAACGGAAGTCCACACCCTCCTCTGATCCCAGTCCCCCTTCCCTGCTCTAACTTTTCTTTTTTCCAGAGCATTTACCAGCTTACAGCATGCTGTAGAATTGACTTAATGCATTTCCTGCTTATTGTTAGCCTTTTCTCCCCATTTTTCTCCCTGAGGATGGAGCTCTTTGCTGTATTGTTCACAGATGGATTCAAGTGGTACATAATAGGCACTCAACAAATATTTGCTAATTGAATAAATTCATGGTATGAGTGCTGGGAAAAAAATATCTTGAGTGGTAAGTTTTCCAGACCCTGAGGTGGTCTGATATAATCCAAGAGGTCTGCAGACAGGGTCTGTTCGTATCTTTGAATTTCTTTGCCGGATGCATGATTTAAGGCAAGCGGCTGAACCTCCTGGGCCACATTGCCTCCTAATAATCCCTGAGGATGCTTGTGAGGGACAAAGGAGCCACAAATATGAAAGCACTGTTTAAATACCCCTTATAAACTTTGACCCTGTGTCATTGAGGTTTAATGTTCCAAAGAACCAAGATTATTTGTATTTTCAACAAATTCTTAACCATCATCCTTTACATTGCATTTATTGACTGCTGCTAGATGACTGTGCTGGATGCCTTACTCATGTCAACTAATCACGACTGCCTGAAGTAACTACTATGAGCTCATCTGTAGTAGGAATTAGAGACCCAGAGGAGTGCACACAGTAAGTAGTAGGATGGCTGGAATTTGAACTTCAGCCTGTCATTCACAGATTCTTCATGCTTGTTCCTCTAAGAGAGAATACATGATCTTTCTGTTCTAGTCAGGAGAAGTGGGTCTTGTTAACATGCTGCCATTTGTATTCTGTCCCCCATCACAGTGATTCCCAAGGGGCATGTATCAGTATCACTGGGGAAAATCTTCTTCAGGTGTGTACACCTGCCTCCCAGGGGATTGGGACTCATTGCCACAGTTATTACTGAGGAGACTGTGGGTTTAGGTTGAAGATGGTGTCAGGGCTATTGCACTTTTGACTTGAAAACCACTCCCTAAGTTACCCTTCTCAACTTCTCCCTTCTCTGAGCCCACTAATTCCAGTCAAGATCCCAATTATAGCTAAGACCCTGTGAAGGCCCTTATATTTTAGTTTGTTTTACAGGCTTAATTTAATTCAAAGATGATAAACTGTGACTTAGAAAGAATATCCCAAGTGTTCCTTTAACTCATGAAAAACAACTGGCAAGAGAGGTGATTCATCTTATTTCCTTCCTCAGTGACTTCTCTTTCAACTCTGGATTCTGGGAACAGGTCTGTGCCTCCTCCCCAGGGCTGCCAGAGCCAGCTCTTGTGTAACTGGGGAGGGAGGAAGCACAGCCTAGAACATACCTCTACACCTCGACCTAATTGGCCTATTTTATATTCAGTATCCCTCCTATCAAGGCAGGACAAATGACACTAACAAGTAGCCAAGTTTATTTCAATTTCATCCCTCCCTTCCTTCTTTTCTGCTCCTTTTCCTTCCTGTCAGGATGCACTTGAAAATTGTGATATATAGGAAGAGTTTTGCTTCTCTGTAAAGCTAAGCATTCAGCAATCATGTGGTTATGAAGATACCACAGCCTTGATATGTAGTCATGTTTTTGTATTAGGAGAGGGTTCCCTGGGGGTGGGGCTGGGCCCAGATGACAAGGCTTGCCCCATTGGTTGATGAAGGAGCAGCCATGTGAAGACGTTGCTTTCGATCAGTTTGGTCAGTACATCTCACAGTCTTACTGCTGATGTTTGCACATGCATTTTGAACTGATTGACCATTGCAGTCACACAGTTTCTGCTGAATTTTTTCATCAGTCTTATCACCCATGCTTAAATATTGTTGCAAGCATGTATTTTGAGGAGGTTATATTCCTCCTGCAGCTTCTGAGACTTTTCTGTCACTAGGCTATTCATTCTAAGAGTTCTGTCTTTGCTTGTGATACTTCCCCTACTGGGAATCCCCACGAACTTCAGATCTTTGTATCTAAATCCCAGCCACCTTTCACAGCCTCTGATCATCTCTGCTCTGGGTAGACTTCTGGGCCCATGTGAAGGCAAAGGAGATTTCTGCCGTCTTCAAACAGTTGTCCTCACTCTATTTCTATCCCTCATGTGACATTTATATGCTGCTTGGTGTTACTAGTTTGTGTGTGTGTGTGTGTGTGTGTGTGTATGTGGGCATGTGCCCATAAATAGATTGCTGACTTGCGGAAGGTGGAGACACTGTATCTTCTGCTTATTTCATGGCGTCCAGCACCTAAGTTGCATTATCTGTTAGTTGAAGAAATACATACTGCCTGCTGCTCCCTGCTACAGGATGAAAATTAGTCAAGGAGTAGTTTAACAACTCTAGCAACCCTAGAACTAAACCAGCATCTCTTTTCATTTTCCCAGCTAGCATCTAGCCACTATTCAGAGACAAGCCTAAGGCTAGCCCCTAATAAGAACTGGTCTTTGCAAATGTCTAAGTGGTGGTGTCGTGGGACGAAGACTGGGACAACTTAGTGGTTTCTGAAAGACAAAAGGTTTTCAGAGAAGAATAAAGGCCAAGCTGCCTTTTTCAGAAGCACTCAGGACCAGATGACAGGCACATGATGGCTGATTGAATAGTTGTTCCTCGACATTGAAAGCATTTTGCAATGTGATTGTTCTGCTTATGGATCGAGTCTCAGAAAAATCTCTTGGGCTGCATTGCCCAAGAGGGAGACCTCAGCAGCTCCTTGTGCGGTTTAAGTGTTTGTGTTCACTTTAGTTATCATTTGATCATATGCCAGCATGTAATGGGGTTGTAGTGGCTTTGCACAACAATGGAGTCCTCAAAGGGCTGAGAAAACATGACAGAAATGGTGAGTGGCAGAATCCTTAGATGTCTCATTTGATGCTGTGTGATTGAGTGCATCCATGTAGAGGAGTTTTTCAAGTTGGCATCAGAGCAGAGCAATTTCAGGAAAATATCAGAGCCTTCCCTGAATGAGATGGCATGGGTGGGCAAAGGCCCTTTTTGCAAACAAGCTCAGAAATCTCTAGGCAGTGGAGTTGCATTGTTTTTCAGTGTTAGGGAACCTCACTGTCACTTCACATGAAGTCTTCTAAGATGCCCCTTTGGCATTTCTGGCCTGATACATTGCAGTGAGCTCATTCAGTCTCTTTGTTCTTCATATTTTTCTTCATGTTTTCATATAATTCTTCATATAGTTTTCATATAATTCTTCATATTTAGTGTGAAGTAGAAATGAGAAAGTAAAGGAATCACAAAACTTAATGGCCCACTGTAGAAGGAAAATGAAAGTTTGGCCAGGAGCTCTTTTTCTGAAACAATGGGGATTTCAGTAGTTTTTGATTCATCCTTCAACTCCATGGTTGACTCCACATAAAATAGATTCAGATGTGTGGGGCTTTTTATTGGATGACAGTGCTGTGGGGCCATTGACCTTCTGGGTTACTAGTGGTTGCAGTCAGCCGGTCATTCACTACACTCAGTTTACTTTAAATGTAATGAACTTCAAGTGGAAAATACGATGCTTCTTTGAATTAGCATTGGTACCCTAACCAGAGAAGAAATGTTATATGCAAGGTTGTAACTGAGCTATGCATTTAATAGCCTACCAAAGAAAAAAACTTTAAATTTGATAGGCATGTATAATTGGTACAGAATTTATCAGCTGCATAGTATTTACCAAATTCCTATTTATCTGATCAGATTGGTTATGCCAGTTATTGCAGAGAAAAGTCTTTGCTGTTGTTGTTGAACTTGGTAGACAGGAAAAAGGTAACTTCGTGTATGGAATGGTAGAGATTGGAGAGGAGGGTATTCTTGGCTTCACAAAAGGTGAAATATTTCAGATAAGATATTGTAATATTTCTGAGGGCAGACATGTATAGTTCAGTATGTACTGCAAATGAGAGTTCCTTTGTCTTTTTTAGGCTGTAAATATTTTGTGGTTAGCATCTCATTAACATAGTTTGATAGGACAATGTCATTATCTTACTTTTGTATGAGTTTCCAGGAAAGGTATTATGGTAGAAAGAAGATTGATGAAAAGGTCAGAATCTTTATCTGGAATATTCTCCTCCAGTTCTACCTCCCTGTCACCTCAAAACCCCCTTTCATCACATGTCTGCACACGCACCCTTCCATGGAGTGGTGAACTAACTTTAGTTTATCTTTTCAATTTCCTCTCAAATGTCCCTTCCCGGAAGCCTTTGCCTAATTTCCAGGTTAGGTCAGAATTCTCATCATGTGCTCTCATCATCAGACACTGTGTTTCTCTCCGCAGCTTTTATCCCACTTGTGATTTAATAATTGATTGTGTAGATAGTTGTTTATTTTCTGTTAACTCTATTAGAACGAAAGGCCCGTGAAGAACAGGTCTATTGTTGCCATGTTCTCTAATGCAGAGTGGCCTCTTAGAAGTAAGAAAGTGGTTGATGAATGTCTATTGAAGTAATGAACAAATGAGTGAGTGAATGGGTGAATTATCCTAGCTCTGCCAGCATTCAGCCCTGTGATGATATTGGGTGAGTCATCCAAATCTCTCTAGATCTCAGTATGTACATGTGTCCCTCAGAGGCACTGGACTCATGACTTCTGTATTAGATTCCTGTGCCTGCCGTAATGAAGGAGCATAAACTGGCCGGCTTAAAACAACAGAAATTTATTCTCTCACAGTTCTAGAGGCTAGAAGTCTAAAATCAAGGCACTAGCAGAAACATGCTCCTTCTGATTGTTCTAGGCAAAAGACCTTCCTTGCCTCTTCCTAACTTCTAGGGATTGCTGGCAGTCTTTGGTGTTCCTTGCCTTGTTTCATGACTGATTTCTGTCTTTGTTTTCACATGGCCTTCTTCCCTCCATGTGTCTGTGTCTCTCCTCTTCATATAAAGACACCAGTCATATTGGATTTAAGGCCTACCCTACTTCATGTGACCTCATCTTAACTGATTACATCGGCAGAGACTCTGTTTCCAAATGAGGTCACATTCTGAGGCTCCAAGTAGACATGAACTTCGGGGAGACGCTGTTCAGCCCAGTACAACTTCTAACACCCTTTCTCGGTTTTTTGACTCTGTGATTTAGCCTTCTGTGTTTCCATTCTCCTGTCTTCCCATCTCTGCTCTCCTCATGCTGATCTTAGAAACATTTCAGGCCCTGTTGGATGAGATCCAGGAATTGGAGTTGCCATCAGTAGGGCATATATCAGTATTTATAGAGGAAATGTTGAGTCCAAGTGGAGATCTTCTTGTTTCTTGGGACCCTTGTCAATTCTCTCCTCAATTTTGTCTGCCTTTCATTGCCCTTGCCTCTCAGAATTACAGTATGCCCATGTGGTGCTTTTGAATGAAAGAGTAAAAGGTGTCCCCTATGTTTGGAATTTCAGCTCCCATAACCCCTTCCCTGGGCATTCTTGTGTTGAGTACAGTCTGCCGAACTGTGCTAAGGCCCTGACCTCTCCAAATTTTTGACAGATGCCTACCTGGACTTGTGTTCCTCTGCCTTATCTCACCTTGTCCCTTCACACTTGAGCCTTCCAGGCTTGCATCTGCCTATCTGGCCTTCCTGTGACTAGACTAATCCTTGGAGTCTCTTATCCTAACAAAGACTTCCTGTTTGCTGCCAAGAGACCAAGCACTGACTAGAAAAGTGAAGGAAAAGGGGATCTAATACTTCATACACATAAAATAACAAGCTAGTAATAGTAGGTCTCACAAGCCTACTTGTGTTCTATGTTTGATAGAGAAGCCAAATGACTGTTTATTGAGGACCTGCTATATGCCAGGCCCTATATACCTATTATAAACTTATAAATATGTATACAGAGTAGGCATCTTATTCCTATTAACATATTTAAATGCAACAATCATATAGAAAGAAACAATGAATCTCTAAGGACAGAAAATTTATTGTATCATGAGAAAGTGGACTTTGAATCTTAACATAGTTGCTACTGCTTCCTTGGATATTGGGAATAAATGTTAAAACAATCATTAAAAGAGAAAATATACAAGGGAGAAGTTGAGTCTGATAAGGAACTGGTTTTTAAACTTGTAGGCTATCTTAAAGTCTATACTGGCTCATTCTCGAGAAATGTGGGCTGTAGTGTTTGGAGAGCTGGGGACATGGGACATCGTGGGCCACCAGAGGAAGTAAATCAGTTCACAAGCATCACTACATTGTAATCCCAGCTGCCACAGATAGCTCAGGATTCTCAAAGGACAGCCACAATTTTGCTCTATTCCTGTACAAGAAACCAAGGACAGGTTAAGATCCAACATGTGAACAAGTATTAGAAGAAAACAAAGTTCAAGAGAAATGGTGGCTGGGGCCCACCAGGTCCCCCCATTTCCTGACAGCTCATAAAGGGACACAGTAGTTTCCACAAAACTGTAAGGAAGAATGTTTTTACACAGTAGTTTAAAAAATCATGAATCTCGATGTCCTCAAGAAATTGAATAGATATCTAAATAAAAGAATCAAGAAAGGTTTATGCGTTCAATTCCTTTAGAGAATTATGGGAGGAGAGTTGGGAATGATCATCAACCTTTTTCTTTCTTTGCCCGTAACACAGGTGAAAGACTAAATACAATAATTACTAAAAAGAATTTACTTTGCCTAGATTTCTAGGCCCTGCATTTGGTCTCCAGAATGTGCATATTGGCTACTTTTGTCTACACTCTTCTAATAATTATTAGTAGCGCATCAACTTTTTTATTCATGGGCATTTATCAGTGCTCCTGTGTGCCAGGCATTGTGGTGACTACGGCAGAAACATCAGAGTTGTGGAAAACACTGCCCCATGCTTAAGGTGTTTACAGCCTAATGAGCAGATATGAACAGGTAAGACGGGCAGTGGTTTAGCCCCTATACTTATGAAATTGCTTTGAATGACACAAACACTAGAAGGGTTTTTGTTGTATTTTAAAACTTTTTTTTTTTATTCTCATGATGTTTATTTTACAGGCAGGCTTTCTGCAAATGGAAGAAAAAAAAAAATCACAGTGCCTCTAATACTTCCCTCTCTCCTATCACCTTTCTGACTTCTGCTGCCAAAAGTAATCATTTTTAATGAGAATTCCCAACCATAAAAACCTGACTTTTGAAAGCAGTGCTGGAAAGAGAGACCAATCTCTTGGTGAGTGTGTCAAAACAAAACAAAATGTTAAAAGCAGATTTGCGCAGTTTCCCATGAATATCTATAGAGTTTTATGAAAGTCATAGAGATGAAAAATGAAGTGCAGGGATAAGGTATCTGGCCTACCCCAACCGAACTCACCAGATGAAAGCAAGGTAGACCAAAAATCAGTCAGAAAATAATGATCATACAGCGACTTCCTCCTGATTGGTGAGGTCAGCTGGACCAGGGATGGCAGGCTGGGAGCAGTTCGGTGCTTTAGTCACCAGGGAGATGGGACGCCAGCTCTTTCATTCCCTCCCCTGCTTGCGCAGCTTTACATTCAGACCCTCTGTGGGTGGGAGTGGGCTGCCTGTCATAGCTGTGAGGCAGGGAGAGCGCTCTGTGCTGCATAGCCCAGTCTGCTTGCTGAGGCCTTACTAGGGACCAGAGACACTTCTAGGCCACCAGATGCCATGCGCCTCTCGCCAACACGTGTCACCTTATTTTCTTCATCTTCTGGGCTGTGCTTCTGTTTTCATCTGCCATTTGGCTATGAAATTCTTGAGGACAGAGACCCTGCTTCTTTCTGAGTCCCTTCTCTCACCAGGGCGGGGCACAGTGTACGTAGGAACCAGAGTCTCTCAGCAGTCAATCAGCAGTTGCTTGCTCCCTACTCTGGCTCTAGGGATCCTTCATTCAAACTTCTACTCTAGCACTTTGTATGCAGGGAACTGGTGGATATGTTAGGGTTCTTCTCTTACTAAAGCTATTTATAAACAAGGTCTTTCAGAGCGTTAGGGTTCTACAGGTGCAGGGGAGGGGTATGAGCAAGTGGTAAGCTGTCTGGGCACCCCTCCCCCAACACCTGTCTACCTTAAGAAGCTCTACTTTTACCTGTCTTCTTTTTGGAGAAAAAGAAATTTTTTCTTTGCAAGTACAGTTTCTATTATAGATACATGCATACATACACAACGCATACATGTATACATTGCATCGCTACTCCCAGGAACACTTTCCTGATAGTAGGATTTTAGTATCTTGATCAAGTTAATGGGTTCATAAGTTAGAGTTTGGTCTGGAAAACAGGACCCGTCTACTCTAGGTATTTTAAGAAGGAGGGGATCTCATACAGGAAACTATGTCTTATAGAAGCATTAGATAGGCTGGTGGAGGAAGAGCCACGGAAAACTGCATGACTTTCCAAAAATTAGGAGGGTGTAGAAATCAAAAGAGTCACAGCTGACCTCAGTCGTTTACAGCACCAAAGCGGAGAAAGTCTGGAATCTGAGGTAAATTTCAAATCTGTTCTTGCACATGGCTCTGTTTGCTATTCCTAGAGGGGGAAATGGGTTCTCCTTCTCTTCCATTTCTAAAATTGCACAAGCTGCCTTTCACCAGTAGGTTCTAAGGCTGGAGCCCTGCTGGTAGTGATTCTGGAAGACTGGAGTATTTCCTGAGCTCCTCTGGGGGAGAGAAATGCTTACTGTGGGCCAGACACCATTCTGAAGGTTTTCCATGTATGAAGTACGTTAATATTGGAACTGCTTTATAAGATGAGTTCTGTTGTTATCCTCCCATTTTACAGCTCAGAACACTGAATCACAAAGATCAAATGATGTGGCCAAAGTTCCTCATCTAAGCAAGTGGCAGAGTTGAGATTAAGAGCCCAGGCAGTCTGGGGTCTGAGTCTGTGCTCTTGACCTTGACACCAGTGATTCTCAATTGGAACCTGTACTGGGGACAGGGTATATGTCTAGATATTTTTGATTGTCACAACTAGAGGGAGGGAGTTTCTACTGGGGTTCAGTGGGGAGAGGGATGCTGCTGAACATCCTACAACGCATAGGACAGGCCCCTCACAATGAAGAATTTTCCATCCCAATGTGAGCTGTGTGAGGCCGAGAACCCCTTCTCTACACCATGCTGAGTGGGCTGACAGAGGAAAAACTTGGGGGCAGAAGAGGTTTCTACTGTTCCTTGGCATCTCCCACTTGAGATTCTCCTTTGTGCCCTGAGTCAGGACAGCCAGGCCCTTCCCACTTCCCTAGCTCTACAAAGGACTGTTTCTCCCTTTGCCGTGAATCCATGTGGATATGGCTAAGGTCAGAGGATGGGAGGCCCTCCTATTCCAGAGACTTCCAGATCCCTTTGTGTTTGGCCCACATCTTTAGCAGTGCCTAGAGTGTTTTTCAGGTACAGTGCTTTGCCTCTTCCTTCTCCTTGCTCTGTTCAGAATTGCCATTCGTCTGCCAAATATAACACAGCCACAGGAGACTTAGAATAAACTTTGGTGCCAGCTGTGGCCACAACAACCCAGCCAGCATGAGTGCACTGCTGCCCCCTTTCCACACGGCCAGCAGGAAACCAGTCCCACTTATGCTCTCTGCTGGGAAGTCTGTGGAGGGCTGCAGGACCCAGGGCCTGAGCCATGGGCTGTACTTGCTGGCCATCAAGGACACCACCCATCTTCTTGAGAGGCAGCTGGTGCCTGTCACACGTGTCCTGTTGGCATCTCTGTTGGAAGTGAGGAGTGTTCCGTGCCAGCTGGCTTGTCAGCTGTCACAGTAAACAATGAGCATGAGCCACCTTGTGTCTGCAGCACAGCTGAGGGGCTGTCTTTGCACACGGGCTGTGCGAGGGAGGTGGGCAGCCTCCTCATGCTCCATATGAGCAATTTCCATTCTGTTGTTTTCTCTCGTACATGGTGTTCTGGAAGAAGAGAGCTAGTGAGAGAGAGAGAGAGGGATAGAGAGACTGACTGTGTTTTAACTTAGATTCTATGAGATTCATCTGTAGATGCATCCATTTTCTTGTAACAGGAACACCTCTTATGTATCACGGAATACCAGCCCATCAAGAACCCTGATGCTGAGGTGCAAGGGGCACTGGGCTGGGAGTTACGACTCAGCTGGGTCAAGTGCATGACCATGGTTGAAATGCCTCACTTCTTATCATGATTTCTTCATCTGTAAAAGGTAGATATTGGAAAATTATCACCTTTAAAGTTTCTTCCAACTTTAAACGTCAGTGACTTTAGAGTTCAGTCCATAGCATTTAGACCAAGGTCAGAAACTTCTCCATCCCCAGCCTGTAGTCTTTTTGACTATGTCATGGGATTCACATAAATAAACATGTGGAGCCAGTACTCTGAATTGCTCTAGATGGAGAGACGAACATGGACTCCTCTGAGAGTTACCCCAAGCCACACGCATCAGTCTTTACCCACTGTGTTAAAAGATGTCAGGTTAAGGATAAAAGAAGCTAGAGTAACCCATGCAGAATTCTGCAAGCGCTGCCTCTTTTATCCAGGGAGGTTTTGTGGGGGGCTAGGTTTAGAACATACACTGGGACCATTTTGGACAGCTCTGTCCACCTCTTCATCTAAGAATAGAATGAGAGCAGGGAAAGGCACTGGCCACTGCAGTTGGGATCAATGCTTATGTTGGAGGCTGATGGCAACTTCTGAGCCTATCTGAAACGCTGGGCTTGTCCTGGCTGAGCAGTTCACAGTTACTAAACAAATATAATTGTAGGGCCTACTGTGAGCAAAGCATCATGCTCTGTGCCCGGCTATGGGAATGGTCCTAAGGAATCTCAGAGTATACCTTTACAAGCCTTGTGTAAAACGAGGCCAGTCCCATCTCAGCCACTCCAAGGCCTTTTTTACTCAACAGACTTTCCAGAGACCAGGAGGATTTGTTAGAATTAAGTTTAGGTAGGGCGAATTTAAGAAACTGTGGAATTAAAGGCTTCTTTGGGAGTTTAGGTGCAGAGGGAGCAAGAACATGCAGCCTGGTATACACAGAGAAGCCCTGACGAAAGGCTGGCCTTTGGCTCCAGAGTCTTGACCGTCTCACAGAAGGCTGGAGCGACACTCCTAGGGACATTTGGTACATAGTGACATCAGGGGTAGGCAGTAGCCTTAGTCTGTGATTGCTACCCAAGTCTTGATGCCTTCAAATCAAGAGTATGCATATGTACTTCTTGATTTATAACTTGTAGGTACGCACTTTAAAAATGATACCTGTGTGTGTTTTCTTTCTTTTATAGCTTATGTGTATGTTTGCCCGTGAAGCCATGTATGAATTTGTGTATATCATCAGTTTTTTCAGTATCTGAAATTCTACCACTAGATACTCATTTTCTTTAGTTTCTTTAGGCTTTTTTCTTAAATTGTTAATGAATCTCCACTGAAATTCCTACTATCCCTTGGATTGTTAGTACTGTTTCTTTATTAGTGGACGTTTTAGCAGGAATTGATACATTTCTTAGTTTTGGCAGAGAAAGAGAGGCTGGCATCCAGAGAGAGGGCTGCAGCTGGCACCAGGGTCGGGGAGGGGTCCTTGAATGGGAAGAGGGAGAGGGACACGGACAGTGCTGGACACTATTTCTCACATTAGCCAAAGGGGTGGAGGTAGGGGTCATACCATCTAAAGCTCAGAGCTTGGCTGTTTTGCTGTCCAGTCAGAAGGAAGACAGCCAGGGCTTTTTGTTACCACTCACCCTAATCCTGGATGTTTGTCCCCTCTTTTAGGAGCCCCTGAGGTAGGACGACACCCACCAGGCTCAAGCAGAGCTGAACCAAGCACTGTAGGGCCCTGTTGAGTGTATGGATTTATAGCTGGTTTCTTGCGCTTTTCTCCAAATAGTGTTTTCTTCTGGGAAGATGAGTCAGATTTTCGGTCTCAAGGCTTATTCTCAGTAAACAGAACCTCCAAGTGAGTCCAAGAAATGCTTAGGGTTACCAATGTATCATTGTTTCATTTTGGCCCACAAAGAAGTGCATTAATGACGTTGGGCCTTGGCTGTTAGCATTTGCCTCTTCCCTGGGTAGCTTGGACCCAGAAGGACTTTCTGAAACATCTGTCACCTTGCAGTGTTTCTCTGGGTCAAGGAGCACCATTAGGAGTTTTTAATAGACCTCTGTCTATTTCTACATTTTACCCTTTAGCCTTTACTGTTACTGAAATCTAATGACTTACCCCCAAATCTTAGGCTTTAGAAGAAAGATTATGGTTTTTAGAACTAGCCAAACTGGTTTTTCAATCTAATCTCTATCATTTTCTGCTAAATAAACTCGGGCAAGTCTTTCAGGCCCTCTAAGCCTCAGTGTTTTCATCTACAGCATGGAGACAGTGACTCTTAGTTCATAGGATCTGTCTGAGCACTTCATGTACATAAAGTGCCAGGCATTTGGTAGTCAGGCAACATGCCTTGGTTCCCCTGCCTACCCCATTCCTCTCCCACAGGCTATCCTAGGTCATCCAACGTTCCTTGTCTCTAATATGCTAGAGACATGACTTGAATTCAATGATAACGTGTTTTTTATAACCTGGCCTACAGCTAAGTTATATTCTCATCTGCTAGTATCCCTCTTTGCTCTATTTTCAAAATTTCCATACAGATGGTTACATGTGATTTAGAAATAGTCCAGTTTTCTTGAATCATATGACTAACTTTAGTTCAAACCAATGCTCAGAATAACTCATTAAGGGAGCTTTCATGCTATTTACCTGTCAGGCAAGGAGTGTGAAAGAGAGAATTTACAGCAAAGAACCTAATGCTGTCGATCTAGGCAGGAGAACATGTATTCTTCCCAATTATTTTGGCAGCTTTTGTGGAAAGTCTGTTGAAAGCAGGGAAGAGAGGAAGATAGCTCACATGTTTTTGTTCCATGATAGCTGTGAATTGAGGAGTGAAGCAGCAGGTGGGAAGGACCTGTGTGGGTCTGTAAAGATGTTATGTCCATGTGCCAATAAATACACAAAATACTCATGACTTTACTCTGTATGGTCTCACATTTCCACTCATCCCAAAGCACTTCAGACCATAGTAGTACTATCCTAATTCAACAAATGGCTGAGAGACAACTGAAGGGAGAAAGCCCACAGAGCCCCAGATACAATTCTTTGCCTGTCACATGTATGTTCTTTCTCTTCTGGACTAACAGCTTATACAGATGTACTTCAGTATCCTCAGGGACAGTATCATCTTTTTTGTATGATGTACCATCATGAATTCAGCCATCCTATTCTTGGCAGATGTTTAGGTTGTTTTCAGATTCTTTAGCTATTATGATGTTTGACTGAAAATCATACTGAAGACAACTAACATTTATATAGTACTTTGTACTTGCTTGCCTAAACCCTTTACATGTATAGTTGATTTAATCCTTTCAACAAGTCTATGAGGTAGGTACTATTCTTATCTCCACTTTATTAATGAATAAACTGAAGAATAGAGATCCAAGAGGCCAAGGTCACAATCAGAAATCGGTAGAAGCAGAAAGAAGCAGGATTTGAGCTCATGGCTGCTGTGGCCATGCCCTTATTCACTACACTACTCTGTTTCCTGTTAGCCTTTTGTGTGTGTTGCTGTATTTGTGGCTGTGTGCCATACACATCCATACTTTTCTGGCAGGACATACTTTTATTTTATAGGACATACTTTATTTTATATTTTATAGATTAAATTCTTAGCAGTGGGATTGTTATGTAAAGGGTATTTGCATTTGAAATTTTGATAAGAATTGCCAAATTGCCCCACTTCTACCTGGCAAAATAAAATGCACCAATTTACCTTCTTGTAACAGTTATTTCAAGACATATTTATTTGCATTGCTGGATGCCACAGAGAATACTGAATGCAGAAATGACACCAAAATGTGTGAAGGTAGAAGCTGAAGTTTGAATGTTTCTGATGGCAATTCAGAATACACCAGATAATTCACCCCTGGGGGCATTGTGATTCAAGGGGTTAGACCACTGCCTGTAAATTGAGGAGCTGTAAATTTTAATCCTACTTTGACTTTGCTTTGGGACGTTTACTTCATTTTTTCATTCAGTCACGTTTTAAATTTGTCATCACAGATATAATACAAGGTAGAGGCAAGACTCAAATCTAAGTATGTTTAAAATCTATATTCTAAATCTAGTCTAGTAGAATGGGATTACTAAACAGTATCTCACAGGGTCATTGCAAGGAATAAATGGGTTAATGTGTAAGGACTACAAAGTGTCTGTTCAGTAAATGCTAGTCTCCATCTCTTTCAGTGTTCTGTGAAACCATGTAACTAATCCCAGTGCTCCCCTTTACAGTCTTTCACCAAACCAGTAAACCTGCACAATGGACAGCTGCTCCTAGATCTGCTTAAGAGATGCTCATTGACACTGAACTTCCTCAAACTGTGCTTGTCCTATAGACCAACAGTCTCTATTCCAGCTATTCCAGCTTGTATTCACCCAACAGTATCTAGCTGGATCCTCCTTTAATTCTTCATCTTTTGCATTACTTTGTTACTAGCTGTTAATTCATTCTCCAATCTTGTCTCCAAAGACATTTTTGGTATTTGTGGACGGATTAGAATAATTCATGTATTAAATTAAATCTCCCACTGCCCCATCATTTCTTTCTAGTGTTTTATTTTCCTTACTTGAAACAGCCCCTACTCTGTTGACCTATCAAATGTCAAGGAGTCTTTTTCTTGTTTATCACCCTTGTTCTGGTCTTCAATCAATCAGTCAATACAAAGAAAGTTTTTTGCTCATGTTTTTTATTCGTTCTCTCATTCCCCCCAAAGAATTTGTAATTCCTCTTGCAACCTGTGACATATATTTATTGTTAATGTCTATTACTTAAGCAGAATCTGAGCTTCACTTAGAGACAAGGACTGTGATTTCTCTGTCTCCATTTCTAGCTCTATGCCTGCCATTGAATATGTCATCCACATAGATTGTTGACTTTAGCCTCTAATGTTTTGGTACACTGGGACACCATAGTAATAGTCATTATAAATGGAATGTTCTAATGAAAAAACTCATTTTAGATCTCTCCCTTAGCCATTAAAGATTTACCCAAGAACTTGAACAAATCTCAAATCTTATTAGTTAATGATAGGAGCATCAAAGAGAGAATTTTTGAAAGTTGCTAGAGTAGTTTCATTCTCAGAATAAGCTTCTATCTACTTTGGCATTGATTTCCTCTATTCAGCTCACTATAATCCAGATTTTTGCTCTCTAAATTTTATGTTAGTTTCCAGCACACTGGAGAACTTTATTTGGAACTAGCAAATGAAACCTCCTTTAGTAATGGTTTGAGTTAATTTGGTATTTGTGTTTGCAGAATAGTGGTGGAGAGACTTAGAGACACTCAATACATTGATGTTAGAAGGATTGATTGGGAACTTGGAAGTCCCAACTTGATTGTCCTTGCAAGTTATTCATTGTGTATTTATAACATGTAATTCTGTAAGTTTCAGGCAATGAAGGTGAATGCATCTGTTCTTCAATGTTTCTTTTTCAATTTACAGTTTCATAGCAGTGACTGAAGTTTGGGTTTGGGTTGCTTTCTTCCTTTTTTCCCTTCCTTTTCTGTCTCCCTCCCCGTCTGTTCATTCCTTTCTTCCTTCCTTCCTTCCTTCCTTCCTTCCTTCCTTCCATCCTTCCTTCCTTCCTTCCTTCCTTCCTTCCTTCCTTCCTTCCTTCCTTCCTTCCTTCCTTCCTTCCCTCCTTCCTGTATATACTACTGCATAAAATTAAGTGCTAGGGAGGATTCTGTTATACTTTCCAAAGCCTCAACGATCTGGTTGCTTATGGTACAATGGGAGCATCAGAAAATTTTCAGCTGCAAGTAACACCAACTATACTACAGTAGCTTAAACAAAAGGAGCTGCTGTTCTCATAAAACCAGACATTTCCAGAGGTAGGCAACTGCTACCTTTGGCTCTGTGACTCAGTAGTACCAGAGCCCACATGTCTTAATGGTTCTCTTTGCCTTTAGGTCATGATAGCAAGACAGCCTCTGCAGCTCTAACTCATACGCAAGGTCGGGAGAAAGGGAAGTGGTCATACTGGTCATATTTTTCCTTTTCATCAAGGAAGCAGAAGTTTTCCTCAGATTTTCTCTTTCTCCCAGCAGACAACTATATATGCCTCATTTTCCTGAGCTGGGTCATTCTGTCATCCCTCATTGCAAGAAAGGCAGAGAAAGAGTGTTTGACTTTCTAGCCAGTGCTGTGTGAGGCAGCAAGGAAGAATGAGTTGGGAATGGTTTCAGTGTAATTAATCAAGAGGGGCAGAATAAGATGTCTGTTGAGAATGATAATACATTTGTCCACCAAAGAATAGAGGCCAATGAGGGGAGAATGAAGCTGCATCCAAGTGGCATAGCCATATTATGTAGGTGATCTTTACTTACTTTTCTGTGTTTGGTTTGTTGAAAACTAGTATCTGAGAGGTGGATCATTTTAAGTAATCTCTGGCATGTAATATTTATAAGTGGCAGATCTGAAAACTCACTGAATGTCTGAAGCTAGTTAGAAATTTTAACAAATTAAAAGAATGCTTGATTTGGGCTGTTTCTTGGAAATGTTTTCCTTCTAAAGAAAGTGAACAGCAAGTTAACATGTTTACAAACAGAGATTAACATGCGAGAGACCAAAAAGAAGTACTTTCATTAATATCTTACAGTTCCACACACAACTTATGTTATTGCTTGGTATTATGTTGTATAATGAACCCAAGTTATAATTGGTTGGCTGAGCTTAATCTTTTCTGGAAATTCCATCAGAATAATTAAAATATCTCCATTAAGATACACATTTGGTGTTTTTTTCCTTAGATAAACTTTAGTTTTTGACCAATAGATACAGTTTACAGCCTTAAAAAGTCATGGATTTGTAAATGCACTGAAAGCATGATTCATTGCCAAAACATTTATTTCTTTCTTTAAATAGGAAAATAGTTCTTATTTGTCCTTTAGTTTGTTCATTCACTGAGTGATTCATTCATTGATTCATCAGACATAATTGAATAATCTGCAGTATACTATACACTGCAGTCAGCATAAAGAAAACAGACATAAGCAGGTTTTTTGAGGGTAGAAAATAGGGCCTATTCCTAATGAATTCAGTATCCAGTACAGTCATGACATAAAATTAACACATAGGAAATGTTAGTTGAAGTGAATTGAAAATATAGTCCCTGCCTACAAAGATTTCACCAGCAAGCAAGGAGGGACATATAAACAGATAAATTGAAATAAAGCTTTATGAAAGCACAGAAGAAAATATCCATCAGAATTTCCAGGGAAAACTTGACTAGGATCTGGTATTTGCCTCATTTGAAAACAGGAATTGGCTAGGTTGAAACAGGGTGAGTGAATGCCAGGCAGAGGGAGCTGCAGGTGCATAGCTTAGGTGTGTGCCTGGAGATCTGATAAATCAGGTGTCCCTAGAATACAGGTGAATCGAGGGAGTGGTGAGGGGAAAGATGGTGGGAGATGAGGTTGCAAAGGTGGTTGGGGGGCTGATGGGGTAGACCCCATCATTTTTCTTGCTAGGAAGTTGGATTTTATTCTGTAGACAATAGGAAGCCACTAAAAGCTTTTGGGTAAAGGACTAAGAAAGTTATCTTTCCTTTCTTTCTGTTAAACCTTTTGAAATTATAAAATGTATCTTATCTACCAGAAAGTGAATATAACATATTTGTATATTTCAAATTAAAATGCTAATAAATAAAATAACATTGATTATTCTAACATCCAGCTTAAGAGACAGATGATTATCAATTTCTTAGGATCTCCCTGTGTCTATTTTACCAATCATAGCACCTTTCTCCCCATGAGGGGAGATTACCATTTTAATATTGTATTAAATAATTATCTCTCTTTTACTTTAAGATTTACCACATGTATATATATCCTTAAAAATATATTATTTGGTTTTAACCTGCTTTAATATAATATATTTAAGAGAATCACACTGAATGTGTTTCTTTTCTTTTTTAAACTCTGGGCTTTTTTTGGTGGGGAGGGAAACTAAATGTGTTTCTTCTAAGATTCTCTTTCTTGCTCCATTTTGCTTTTGAGGTTTATCCATGTTGATCTGTAGGCCTATGGATCATTAACTTTCACAACTATCTTATAGTTATTAAATGATTATACCAACTTTGATCATCCATTTTACCATCATGGATATTTACATTATTTCAAGTTTGTATTATTATGAATAGTGCTGTTTAAATTATTCCTGTGCTGTTTTACTGGAGGCATGTGTATGAGAGTTTCTCTGGGAGATAAATCATGGATATGTGTATGTTTATCATATATGTGTATGTTCAATTTTGACAACTTTTTCCACAGTGAATGTATTGATTTATACTTCCACTAGTATGTGAATTCTTTCCTCAAATCCTTACTGAATATTGTCAGACTTTTTAATCTTTTCCCCATTGTTGTATATAAAATATTTTCTCACTAGAATTTTAATTTGCACTTTTCTACAGACTAGTCAAGCTGAGCCTCTTTTCTTATGCTCATTGGCTATTGGTGTTCCTTCTACTATGAAGTATTAGGTTTTCTGCCTTTTTTAAATAGGGTTGTTTATCTTTCATTTATTGATTTGTAGGAGTCCTCCATTTGTTCCAGATACTATCCTTTGATGGTTATCGTCTTCCAGTTTGTGACTGGGACTTTTATATCCCCTTTAGCATCTTTTGATGAGCGTTCTTAAATTTAAATTAAACATTAATTTTTACATTATGATTTGTGTTTCTTATGTTTTCTCTAAGACACCTTTCCTACTTTATGAGCTTCAAAATATTATCCTATATGTTTTGCCTAACTATATTAACCTTTTGTCTTCCACTTTTAAGTTCTTGATATATTTGAGATTTTTTTTTAAATGGTAGACTCTATTTTCATTTTTTTTCCCCTCTGGATCATCAGTTGTTCTGGCAGCATTTTTAAATAATCTGTACTTCCCTTATAATTTGCACTGCCAGCTCTGCATATATCAGGTTTCTTTATCTGAGTGGGTTCTGTGTATGGGATCTATTCTTTTCCATTGGTGTATTTTTCTGTCTCCATGCTTAAATATTAAATTACATAATGATTAAGTCTTATTTGATAGAGCAAGTCCCCAAACCTAGTTCTTCTTTAAGCCTGTCTTGGTCTCTTGTTCTTGGCTGTTGGCTTTCCTTTATGCATTTTAGAATAAGCTCATCAAGGTCCTTGAAAAATCCTACTGAGATTTTGATTAAAATCTCCCTGAATGTGTAGCTCAATTATAGGATCATTGACATGTTTACAATAGTAAGTCTTTCGATCCATAATTATATTTTGTCTCTCATTTATATCTTCTTACAGCTTTTTCAGTAAAGTTTTATACTTTGTTTATCTAAAAATCTTGTTATTTTCCCCCATGGTGTATTTTTGTTGTTATGTGTTTTTGTTGTTGATTTTATAAATGATAACTTTAAAAATTTTTGTTTTAAATTCATGATTGCTGGTATTTAGAAATGCAGCCTGGTTTTTCTTTTTTTTTAAGCACTCTATTGGAGAGTCTAGAAAAAAAAAAACAATCTCCTTCATTGCTAGTGAGAATGCAAAATGATTACAGTCTCCATGATGGAAAATTTCATGATATCTAACAAATCTACATATTTATTTTCCCTTTGACCTAATAGTCCCACTGCTAAAGTTTTATCTTGTTGAAACACATCTACAAATATGTAGCAATGTAAGTATAGTTATTTGTTGTAGTATTCCTTGTAATGGAAAACTATTGGAAACCCAAATGTTCGGTTATACAGACTGAATAACCATGGCATATCCATACAATTGAGTATACTGTGAAGCTGTAAAATCCTGAGTAGTATTACTATAAACTAGTATGGTGTGATAACCAGAAATTTTGTTAAGTGAAAAAAAAGCAAGGTACAAAAGAGTATGTGTTGTATGCCACGTTTTGTTTAAGAAAGAGAGGGAAATAAGTCTATGTATGTATGTAGGTAGGTAGGTGTGGTTGTGTATTTGCTTAATTTTACAGAAAGAAATGTAGGAGCGTAAACCAAAAAGTAATGAAAATGGTTGATGAGATGGGGTGAGTGGTAACTGGGTGGAGGGTAATAGGGACTGGAGTGTACTTACTTAGTTTTCACTTTTGAACTATATGCATGTTTTACCTAATGAAGATAAAATTACAACCATAAAGGATGAAAAATATCAAACCTTAAAACTGAAAAGAAACAAAAAGAATCCTAACTGTGTATCAACCAGGTAAGATAACCACAGAATAAATAATTAATTCACACTATTTTTAAACATAGTATTCAGAATATATGTTCTCATGGGATATATTCTAAGGACAAAAAGAACTGCAAAGAAATCTTAAACTCTGCTTAATAGATTTACTTTTAGTGCAGTATTTGTATTATAATTATGACAAAATATTGTAGGATAAAGTAGATAAGTAAATATGCTGATATAATTATGACTGTTTTTATTATGCCAAGAGATGTAAGTATGTAATAAAAGAAGGTTAAAAATTCTGATAATAAATTTGAATTGGCTCTACCAGATGAATTTATTATTTAAATCATATATTTCCTAGCTCTGTGCATTGAAAAGACCTGGAAAATGACATACTATTAGTAATAAGCACAATCAGCACACAGATCTTGGTATCTAAGTATCATTCCCAACTAAAAAGAAACAGGAAGTCTTACAAAAATAGCTGATTCCAGAACTGGAGCAGGGAAGGACCAGCATGAGCCTGGATCATCTTTTGGGACCAGAAAGCAGGGAAGCTCTCAAAGAATAATCAAGATTAGGTCAGAAGAACACAGGAGCTGGCCTAAATGAATTTCCCCAGGCATTTGGGTCAATTTAAACATCAAAAAGAACAGTGACAACAATTAATTATTATATAGTGATAAAAAGGAAATAAATGAAACTTCACTGAACTTTTTAATTTGAAAAATTTGTAGATTCTTTAGGGATTTTTATGTATACGATTATATAATCTACATATGGTGATCTTTTGTCTTTTTCCCTAATCCTGGTACATTTTCTTTCTTTTCGTTATTATACAAATTAGAACCTCCAGTTTGATGTTGAATAGAAATACTGATAATTCATGTCCTTTTCTTATTCTTATTCCCTTAAGGCCATCTTTTAAAATATTTCACAATTTAGCATGATATTTGCTGTATTTTTTTAAACAGGTTAACTGGTTCCTTTGTATGCTTAGTTTGCTAGGTTTTTATCCTGAATGCTGCATTTTATTAAACATTTTTATATAGTGGTAATTATATTGTTTTCTTTTTAAACTCTCAATGACATGATTAATGAACCCTTACATTCCTAGGAAAAATGTTCAATTTGGTCATGATATGTTGTATTTTTTATGTATTGAATGAGTTAATAATGAGGATTACCTAAAGTTTTCATTTCTTCTTCTAGTCTTGTCTTATTTCTGTTCTCTGGTAGATTTTATGTAAGTGTGAACTTTTCTGTTTCTTGTATATTAGTAGAACTCAACTGTTAAGTCATCTAGACCAAGTGGGAAGATTTTAAGTGTCTGTTTCAATTATTTTAATGGCTATAGCATCATTCAGGGTTTCTGTTTCTTTTTAAGTCTGTTTTGGTCATTTGTATTCTTCTAGACACTTGTCCTTTTCATCTCAGTTTACAAATTTATTGACATAAAGTATTATCACCTTTTAAATCTTTACTGCATCTGTAATTATGTCTCCTTTTCTGTCTTATTATTAATTTGTGTCATCTTCTCCCACTTTATTAGGCTTGCTAGAGATTTACGAAGTTTATTATTCTAAAAGAAGCAATTTTGGACTTCATTCATCCTCTATTTTGTTTTTGTTTTCTGTTATTAATTTTTTATCTAATTTTTTTCCCTTCTGCTTTGAGTTAATTTGCAGTTTTTTTCATAACTCTTAATAGTTTCTTGTTTGCTAACATAAGCATGTCAGGTTATGAATATCACTGGAAGAACTGTTTTAGCTATATCCTACAAATTTGGACATTATAACATACATTTTTAACTTAACAAAAAGTAAAGTCAATCAATAGTTTTACCTTTTCCCAAAGGATACTCTAACTCCATTTCCTCACCAAAATTTTAATGAGAGGATGCTCCAGAATTTATCAACCTTTATTTTTTTTATCCTTCAAATTAAATCTTGGTGTTATTATTTTAATGGCCAATTTGTATTTACCCACATGTTTCTATTTTTTTCAGTCCCCAATCTTTCTTGTATTTAGAACTTACTTCTGAGATAATTTTACTCTTTCTTGAAGGATATCCTTTAGAAGTTTCTTTAATGAGAATGTCCCAGTTTTTGTATTTCTGAAAACATTTTTATTTCATTTTTGTTCTTGAAAGATATTTATACCTTATGTTCAATTTTAGATAGAGTTATTCCTCATAGCAATTTGAAGGTATCATTCTCTGTTGTTTGGCTTCTGTTGTTGCTTTTGAGTCTTAACTGCCATTCCTTTGTAAGTAATCTGTTTTTTGGACTACTTTTTTTTTTCATTTTTTTCTTTTTTCTTTTTTTAATTGAAGTATAGTCAGTTTACAGTGTGTCAATTTCTGGTGTACAGCATAATGTTTCAGTCATATATATACATTCATATATTCATTTTCATATTCTTTTCATTATAGATTACTACAAGATATTGAATATAGTTCCCTGTGCTATACAGAAGAAACTTGTTGTTTTTTTTTATCTATTTTATATATAGTAGTTAATATTTGCAAATCTCAAATTCCCAATTTATCTCTTCCCACCCCCTTTCCCCCAGGTAACCATAAGTTTGTTTAGTATGTCTGTGAGTCCGTTTTTGTTTTGTAGATAAGTTCATTAGTGTTATCTTTTTTCTTTTTTAGAGTCCACATACGAGTGATATCATATGGTATTTTTCTTTTTCTTTCTTACTTCACTTAGAATGATGATCTCCAGGTCCATCCAAGCTGCTGCAATTGGCATTATTTTATTCTTTTTTATGGCTGAGTAGTAGTCCATTGTATAAATATACCACAGCTTCTTTTTAAAAGTCGCCTCCTTGCCTTTGCTGCACTGTGACTCAGGATAAATTTGTTATTTGTTCTGCTTAAAATTCATTAAGATTCCTAAAACCTGGCATTGTGTCTTTTTCAATTCAGGAACATTCTTATTCATTCTTTTTCAAAATATTGCCTTCCCTCCATCACTGTGCTATCATCTCCTAAAACTCTGATTATAAGGCTACTGCATGTTTTCTATTTTCCTTCTTTGTCTTTTAAACTGTCTTTCATAATTTTTTACCCCTTTGTTTCTCACCTGTGTCCTACCTAATTTATACACATCCATTTTCTAGGTGATTAAGTCTTTCTTCAGCCATGTCTTTTTCATTGTTTAAAACGTAAATTAAAGCTTTATTTTTAATTATTACATCTTTCATTTTTAGAAGTAGTTTTTATTTTTCAAAACAGCCTAGTCAGTTTTTAAAATTTCTTTTTTCTTTGGCATACGTATTTTTTTCTTACTTACTTCTTAAACATTTAAATCATACTTATGAACCTGATATTGCTGTGCTTGTATAGCTGTTAATCTTTTTCAGAGCTTGTTCTCTAGTGTGGTTTCTGCTGACTATCACTCAGTGGTAAATGTGTACTGTGAGCTCACAATCTTTAGGATTTGGTCTTTGCAAATTCTTTGTGGCCTAGGTTGAAAGTGCATTCTTCCAGGGAGTGTTTGCCTTTGTTACTGCTGAAAGGTTACAGACTCTATCAACTCTGTATCACTTTAAACTAAAATGTTTGAGATATCTTAGGCCATACAGGTTTTGTGGTTAGGAATTCTTAAGGGAACTTTCTCCTGCCTTTTCAACAGCCAAGAAAGACATCTTTGCCCACTGTCTCACTCCATAGGTCAGGGTTTTTTTTTCTTCCCTATTTCATTTGCTGATTTTGTTGCCATTCAGACACTCCTTCTTTATGAATGGATCTTTTTCTGAACTCAAATCCAAATCTGGATTCATGCTTTGTTGTTTTTCCCCACCTGGCCCCTTAGACGCCATGCTTTAGGGTGCCTAGGATTAGTAGAATATCCCCAGCACTTGCTTACCCTTGATTGCTGGGGGTTTTGTTGTGTATTTCTGACCTCTAAAGTATTCCCTTACTCTATTGCCAGGTCAGGCCTGCATTAAAAAATACATTCTTCAAAAAATTTTAACCAGCGTTTTCAAATGTGCTGCCTCACAAGTGATTTCTCTGAACATCTCATTTGCGGTATGGCTGGGGACAGAAGTAAATAGGATATCAGTTTTGATTTTTAGAGACATGTAGGTGGCAGGGTTGAGTATAGGCTGACATCAAGGAGAGGATAGGTGCAAAGAGACAGTTTTTGGTTCTGATGATTTATTCACACAATAGTGCACAAATCCTGTGTAAATACTTAGATCACATTATACAAGCAAAGCGTGTAAAACAACTCAAAATGAAGATCTTTAATACTCATTAGTTTTGAAAATAGTTGTTTATCCCTTGTGGTGTTTTAAACTAGGTTTGTGAATCAGAGTGTATTTTCACAGCCTAACCTTATACTTGCCAAAGCTTGTGTGGGAAAAAAGAACTCCAAATCGAGGTATACGTGTCAAAATTGCAGTCTCTCCTGCCAGCATTCCTTATTTGCTAAACATTTTTCAACATAGAGGGGGCACCTGAGTACATGCCAGGCCATGGACTGTGCTGTGAGATAACAGCTGAAGCAGCTTTTTATTTCTCAATGGGGAGAGTAAAGAAAGATACCGTAACGATAGACCTCTCGCTGCATCCGTTTCATAAATCCAGCAGGTGCATCTCTAGAACAGTATTTCTGAAAGTGTGGTACAGACCATGGAACCTGTCAGAAATGCAAATTCTCATATCCAACCCAAGACCTTCTTAATCAGAAATGCTGAAAGTGGAACCCAGAAGTTTGTGTTTATCAAGACTTCTGGATGGTTCTGATGCATACGAGAATTTGAAAACTACTATTCGTAAGAAGGCTGGGTTGAGAAAGAAAAGAAGTGATGTTCAGAAAACAGTCCATCTTCCACTGGATTTCCCATAAATACTTTCAAAATGAGGCAAAGCGAATTATTTACAACTACAAAAAAAGTGGGAGCAAACTAAATGTCTAACAGGACAGTACTAGTAGAATGAATTATGGTATAAGCATTTGATGAAATTATGCAGTCATCAAAATTATTTAAAAGTATTTAATAATGAAGAAAATGTTTATAATGGAATGTTTAAATACATATTTGCATGCATATACAAACATACATTCTTATAATGACATATATAGACATTCATCAGGACCCTAGGGAATTCCTTGCTTGTCCTTGGAAATACATGAAAATGGTGTTGGTATTCCATGGATGGTGAGATTAGAGGATATTTTTACATATACTTGTAATATACATATATATTAATACTTTTATGTATTTCAAAATTATCCATGATAGACAAATATTAATTTCATAAATATTAGCAATAAGGAAATAAAGTATTTTTAAGTTGTAGTCAAATTACATTGAATTGCAGGCTTCAGAAGATTGACGATTACACCTGCTTTATTGCCGTTCTGTGAAACAGTTGGGGGAAGAAGCAGTACAAAGAGATCCTGATCTGACAGATGGTATGAGGCCGTGGCAGAGTGAGGTGCATTGTCAATGGGTTTTACTCTGGGGATATTTTCAGGCCAGTTCATGACACTGTTGACTGGCCATAAATCCTGAAATTTTGAGAGCTGGAGTGAGAACACAGGAAATGCAAAAAACTTTCTTCCCCATGATCCTGTAGCTCAGAAAATCCCCAACATCTGGCTCACGTGTGAAGCCAGGAAAGATATGATTTACACTGGCAGCCAGCCTTACTGAGCGTCTTAGCTGGTTGGCTTCATGTCATACAGGGAAAACATTCTGTGAGGATTTGCTAAGGATTTTATTCCCAAGTGGAAAATCTTCATACACATCAAACTAAACTAAGACAATTTTGTCTAGCACCTCCTAGGGGATGAAAGTGTTTGACCTTGTCAGAATTGGTCAGAGATTATTGGATATCACACTGTCTGGTCTTTTGTTTTACACTGACTAAATTAAACCTGAAATAATATTCAGAGAGCAGGAATACCTTTACAAAGACAACAAGTCCACTGTTAACCTTTATTTTAACCTTTATTATGGAAATTCACAAAAATTGTCATAAGTATGATGGATAGTTATAATGAATATGCCTATTACCCAGCTTTAATACCATAATACCACTGCTTAATAATGGAAAAAATGTATCTATTCATATTGAGCTTCCAGGTGAATAATCTTACCAAGTCTATTCATAGATGATCATCTCTTTTACTTTGAGAGAGATTTGGTTTGGAACCTCTATACATTAATCATTTACTCATTGGGAGAGTGGACAATGCAGTTTCTTTGAATACTTTCAGGAGAACTTTTAACAAGTCAAAGCATTTCTTCATTGTTCCCTTTCTCAAAGAAGCAACTAACATTAAAGTATACAGACAGCTAATTTTCACTAATCCTTTTTCTTTGCTTTTGCACTTGTACATTTTGAATAGCTGAAAACAGAAAACACTTTTTCTCCCCAAATTACTTTTGGAAAACATGTTTGGTTTTTTTTTTTAATATTAGGCACTAGCCTAGGCACCATATAAAATTAAAGTGAATGCCACTATTTTTGTCCTCTAAGTGTCTACATTCTAACATCATTAATTATGGTTGTGACTTTACCAGACAAAGCTGCCCTAAAGCGACATTTTCAAGGGGAAGTCCTATTTTCTCATTGACTTTATAGTATAAAATCTGACTTCAGTTCCTCTAAAAGTAATTGGCCTTAATATACATTAAAACTTCAATTAAAAATTCAACCCACATAGTCATGACGAACTGTATAATAATAAAATATTACCAACTCCCTGGGTAAGCTACAGCTAAATACAAAAATATAATTAAATTAAAACAAAAATGAAACTATCAGTAATTCCATTTGTCACCATTTGAAGTATGGCAAATGAGGATATAGCAAATGGAGTGAACAGAGTCCAGGACTTATATAATTTTACTAAGTGTTCCCAGCATATTAACTTTCAAGTGAAGTCATAACTTCAGCTGTTACATCCAGATTTTTTACCTACGTGATTCACTTTGTTTTACTTCTGCTGTTCCTTGCATATAATAATCTCCCTGCAGATTTGAGCCTAGTGACAGCTGCGGACTCCTTGGCATCTTCATTAAAGAAGGTTTGGGAGGTTTTAAAAGTAAAAACCAAAATGGACATTCAACGTAATAATGACTACTGATGTACCAATTTGTACACTGCTCTCTAAGGCATCTCAATAAAATACTTACGAATTTTAAAGGCTGATATAATTTCGTATTGCAATATGTGTTATGTGCCACTCCTTTATAATACCCTCTGTATACAAGTAGTTACAGGAACTAGGTACTTCTGCTGATATGCTGGGAGCTACTTCTGCTTGAGAACTAGTTGGAGTAAAGATAATATGAGACTCCTGTCAAGTTCCATAGCACTCATTTTCTACACCAGAAATGTCAATCTGATCCCTTGCTAAACAAAACTGTTTTATTTTGACAGTACATATGTCAAAGGACTCCTTTGTTGTTTGCACCTGTTTTTCAAATTTGGGGGGCATGCAAACTGCCGGGGATGAAACTTTCTTTGTTTGGAAGGGGTGGGATTAAGGTCAGTTCTGTCATTTAATTTGTATAAAATTTAACATATTTTAAAATAATGAAATAAACATGGATATGGTTGAGTATTTGAAAACTAATTTTGGCTCTATGGTTGGACAGCTTCAGGTCACTTATGTATGTGCTTCTCACTCTTCTGTGTAGCAGAAGGCATGGGCTTAGGCAATGGTCAAGGTGCCAGGAAATTCCTACTTGACCTACAGAGCCAGAATATTGTAAACTCCTAGTTGACAGGAAGTTCTTTCTTAGCCACACTGTGTTGGGTGTGTATTTGTTTTTCATTCATCAGTCAACCCTACTGAGTGCCTACCATGAGTCGGGGACTATGCCAGATGTCGATCAGTCTTTGGTGAATAAAACAAATGTGCCATTGCCCTCTGGAATTTCAGACCTACTGGTATCAGTAATTGCTAATTGACTGATAGGATGTTTACTAGCATCTGTCTTCCTCCTGATTGATTCTAATACTGTGTGAATGTAACATTCCCTCCCCCTTTCTCTTGTAAAGCAGTGGCTTTTCAGTGATGATAAACAAATGATGAAAAACTACACACTACGGCAGTTTGCCCAAGATCCTCTCCATGCTGTACACCTGGTCTTGGTTGCCACATGCCATGTTTGAAAATTAACTTCATAGTATAAATATTACTTGGTTTCATCTTTCAAATTGTGACAATATTCAGGTTTTTAAAATGGAAATGTTTATTGAAATAATTGTAGGTTCACATGCACTTGTAAGAAATAATAAGGTAATAATAATCGTAAGAAATGTACGTGTGTGAAGTTCTATACAATTGGCTCTTGTGTTCGTTACCACAGTCAAGATACTGAACGTTTCTAACACCCCAAGGATCTCTCCTATTTCCTCTTCATAACCATAAAAACTTGCTTTCCATCCCCTATCTTTAACCTTTTTGGCAACCATTAATGTGTCTTCTTTTGTTAGAATTTTTTCACTTCAAAGATGTTACATAAACGGAATTACACAGTGTGTCACCTCTTTGGGTTGGCTTTTTTCACTCAGCATAATTCACTGGAAATTTGTCCAATTTGTTATATGTATCAATATTTTATTCCTTTTTATTGCTGAGTAATCTTGTATGGTATGTGTATTCCACACTTTGCTTAACCATATACCTGATGAAGGACAACTAGAATGATTCCAGTTTGGGGCTATTACAAATAAGACTACTGTGAACATTTGTGTACAGGTTTTTGTATGGACATAAATTTTCATTTCTCTGGGTAAATACCCACTTGTACAATTTCTGGGTTGTATGATAGTTTTTTTTTTTTTTTTTACATTTTTTTATTGAGTGATAGTCATTTTACAATGTTGTGTCAAATACCAGTGTAGAGCACAATTTTTCAGTTATACACGAACATAAATATATTCATTGTCACATTTTTTTTCCGCTATGAGCTACCACAAGATCTTGTATATATTTCCCTGTGCTATACAGTATAATCTTGTTTATCTATTCTGCATCCTAAAATCCCAGTCTGTCCCTTCCCACCCCATGCCCCCTTGGCAATCATAAGATTGTATTCTATGTCTATGAGTCTGTTTCTGTTTTGTATTTATGTTTGTTTGTTTTTTGGTTTTTTTTTTAGATTCCTCATATGAGCAATCTCATATGGTATTTTTCTTTCTCTTTCTGGCTTACTTCACTTAGAATGACTTTCTCCAGGAACATCCATGTTGCTGCAGACTGCGTTATGTTGTCGATTTTTATGGCTGAATAATATTCCATTATATAAATATTCTATATCTTCTTTATCCAGTCATCTGTTGATGGACATTTAGGCTGTTTCCATGTCTTAGCTATTGTAAATAGTGCTGCTGTGAACATTGGGGTGCAGGTATCATTTTGAAGTAGGGTTCCTTCTGGATATAAGCCCAGGAGCGGGATTGCTGGGTCATGTGTTAAGTCTATCCCTAGTCTTTTGAGGAATCTCCATACTGTTTTCCACAGTGGCTTTCCTTGCTTCCCTCTCCCACTCTTAATGATTTAGATGTCTTCTTTTACAATTTTGTGTTTATTCTTTTTGTAATTCATGGCAGTTATCTCCTTTCCAGTTATGAGTTTCTCATTTTTGTAGCATCCTGCTTCTTTTCTATTTAGAGTAGGCCTGTCAGTATTTCTTTTAGCATGGATTTAGTGTTGCTAAACTCTTAGTTTTTGCTTGTGAAGTTCTTTGTCTCTCCTTCTATTCTAAAAGATAGCCTTGCTGGATAGAGTATCCTAGGCTGCATCTTTTTTCATTCAAGACTTTGAATATATCTTGCCACTCCCTTCTGGCCTGTAGTGTTTGTGTAGAGGAATCAGCTGAGAGCCTTATGGGGGTTCCCTTGTAACTCACTCTTTGTTTTTCTCTTGCTGCCTTTAGGATATTTCTTTATCCTTGACTCTGGCCATCTTGATTATGATATGTCTTGGTGTGGGTCTGTTTGGGTTCTTCCTGTTTGGGATCCTCGGAGCCTCCTGTACTTGGATATCTGATTCCTTCTTTAGGTTTGGGAAGTTTTCAGTCATGATTTCTTCAAATACCTTTTCAATTCCCTTTGTTCTTTCTTCCCCTTCCGGAACCCCTGTTATGCGTAGATTGGCATGCTTTGTATTATCCCATAGGTCCCTTATATCGTTTTCATTGTTTTTTATTTGTTTTTCTCTCAGCTGTTCTGATTGGGTGCTTTCTGTTGTCCTGTCTTCTAGGTCACTTATTCGTTCCTCTGCATTATCTGGCCTGCTTTGTACAGCCTTTAGGTCAGAGCTCATCTCAGCAAATGAATTTACTAATTCTACTTGGTTCTTCTTTATAGCTTCTATTTCATTTTTGACATATTTTCTATCTCTAAACACTATTTCTTTTAGTTCCTTCAGTACTTTGATCACTCCTTTTTTGAAATCTTGATCTAGTAGGCCATCAATGTCTATTTCCTTGATCGTGCTATCAAGGGATTTCTCTTGATCTTTTAATTGGGAGTGGTTCCTCTGCTTCTTCATATTGCTCATGTCTTTCTGGCACTGTGGCTTAAGGAGTATCAGTTATCTAGTTCTCCTGGAGACGCTGTGCTCTTAATGATTTATTGAGAGGTCTTTGTGTCTTCGCCCTGTTTCACGAACTCAGCTTGCTGTTTCCAGAGGCCCTCTGTTGGCGCCCTTGTCTGTGCCACTCCCAGTGGCTGTCAGCTAGCAGACTGCGTCCCTTCCCAACACTGGGTCAGGTGCTGAGCTCTTACCCGGTGGGTGGGCGGGCAGGTGGGTCACTCCCCCTCCCGATGCAGGAGTCAGATGTTGCACTGGGGCGAGGCAGGTGGGCGGATCGTGCCCCCTCCCAGCACCGTGGTCAGGTGCTTCATTCCTGCCAGGAAAGCAGGTTGACTCCCACCCTCTCCCAGCGCCAGTCGCTCCGCTGCTCTGTGCAGCTGCCCCCTCCCTCCGGTCGGCACTCCAAAGGCGGGCTCGGGGAAGACCACGGAACAGCCCCCGCCCCTGCTTCGTGCCAAAGCTCAGCTCCTTGTTTGTCTTGGCGGCGCGAGTTCTCTGAGGTGCCAGGGCAGAAAGATCCTATCTGCCTCGGGCTGTAAACAAGTCTCAGTCCTGCCTAGGAGGTTGCGGAGCCCCCGGTGTGGATTCAGGGCTCGGCCCCGCCCCCGCCCAGGCGCTGCGCACAGGAAGAGAGGGCGGCTGTGGCTGCGCCCCGCCTCTCTTCTCGCAAGAAGCGCCAGTAATGGCGGGGCAGGTCTGAGGAGACAAAGGCTACTGCGCCCCTCACCCCAGGGCACACCAGCCGTGTTGCTTCGCTTTTTTCGCAGTTTATGGGGGACTGAGGTTGTTCTGCTCTGTATCCCCTCCCAGCCATGGCGCACAGCACCCTGCAGTACCCCTGGTGCTGCCTCAGTGCAGTCGCCCCAGTCCTCTGCCCAGCTCAGGCAGCCTGTCCCGGCCCCCAGCTGTCAGCTCGCATCTCAGGCTGGGTGTCTTGGGGACCCTTTGTGCCCATTTAAGTCAGTTCTGTCAGTCAAGGGGTGCTTGGGGCAGATCCGAGCGTTGGAGGCTCCCCCTCCATCCCACTGGCCTCTCTGCTGGAGAAGGGGAGACCCAGCGAATGAGCGCCAGTCCTCCTTTGCCGCTCCTTCCCCGCGGGATTGGTCCTGCACTGTTTTGCTTTTTCTTCTTTCTTTTTTCCTTTTCTCCTACCAGATTTTTGGCGTCTTTGTCTTTCGAAGAGGGCGATGTTCTGTTGGTGTTTGGCAGGTGCTCTGGTTGGCTGAGTGGGTCCATAGATGTGAGTTTTGGTGTATTTGTGGGAGAAGGTGAGCTACAAGCGTCCTTCTACTCCGCCATCTTACTTCATATCCTGTATGATAGTTTTGTAAGAAACTACTAAACTGTTTTCCATAGTGACTGTACTATATTACATTCCTACCAGCAATATATGATCCAATTCCTCCACTTCCATGCCAGCATTTGTTGTGACAGCTTTTTTGTTTTTAGCCTTTATGATAGGCAACTAGTGATATCTCGTGGTTTTAATTTGAATTTTCCCGATGACTAATGATGTTGAAATTTTTTCATGTGCTTCTTTGCTATCTTTATATTTTTTCTGTGAAATGTCTGTTCATGTCTTTTCCCATTTTCTAATTTGATTGTTTGCTTTATTGTGTTGAATTTTGAGAATTTTAAAAATCTATAACCTTTATACTAGTCTTCCGTTGGGTATGCATTTGCAAACATTTTCTCCCAGCATAGCTTGTCTTTTCACCCTCTTTCCATGGGCTTTCACAGAGCAAACACTTTTAATTTTGATGAGGATAAACTTATCAATATTTCTTTTTTAGATTGTGCTTTTGTTGTCAAGTCTAAGAACTCTTTGCCTAATTCTAGATGCCAAAGAATTTTTTCCCATGTTTTTTCCTAAAAGCTGTATAGTTTTATGTTCTACACTTAGGCTTATGACCCATTTTGAATTGATTTTTGTATAAGGTACGAGATTTAGGTCAAAATTCATTTTTTGTCTACAGATATCCATTTGTCTATGGTGTTCAGCACCATTTGTTGAAAAGACTGTCCTTCCTTCTTTGAATTGCTTTTGCACCTTTGTCAAGTATCAGTTGAACATATTTGTGTGGTCCAGTTTCTGAGTTCCCCATTCTGTACCATTGATCTATGTGCCTATCCTTTCATCAGTATCATACTGTTTTAATTACTATAGCTGTACAGTAAGGCTTAATATAGACTAGAGTGATTATTCTCCCTTTATTCTTCTTTGTTAGGACTGTTTTAGGTTTTCTAGAGCCTGTGTCTCTCCTATAAATTTCGAGTGAACTATGGAAACCTCACTTCCATTTAAATCCTTTTTCCTTCCCCACTTTTAAATATCATTGTCTTAAGTATTAGAGTGTTATAATTTTTGTTTCAGTGATCAAATGTGATTTATAAAACTCATGAACAAATAATAATCTGCTGTATGTAGCAGTATTTCTACTTTTTCTGTTGTACCTTCTTTCTCATACCGTGCTTGCTTCTTGGGGCACAAGTTCCATTGAAGTTAGTGCTGCATTGGGTTGAGTTAGTAACATTAGGCCCACAGGACCTTACTCAGGTTGATGTGTAATAATCTGCTAACTCATCCCCCGGTGCTTTGGTTGTGTATGTTTTATTGGATCTGGTCCTGTTTGCTCACCTCCACAACCAATCCATCTTCTCTTTCCCTCCCCTCCTCAGGCCATAGTGCCGCCCGAGTGAGGTTCATGGCCTGCCCATGTGGATGATCTCATGTGAACAAGTAACTCACCAATTTGAAACTCCTCCCAAGTCTATGCAAGAGGCGTTACCTTGTTGACCAGTTGTCATGTTTTATTGAAAATTGGTCCTGATCTCAAGACTTACTTAATTTTTCACTGGGAGACTAATCTTACGCCTCAAAATACAGCAAGCTGTGAGGAATCACTTATGTTGATTGGGAATTCAGTGGTACATAAGGCAGTGGAATGAAAGATCAGATGGTGGATTAATGATGAGATATTCTGTACTTTACAGTTTCCAGTAAATCTACTTGAGAGATCAGAATGGGGGCAAGCAATGGGGGTAGAATTCTTTGAATAGTTTATTATCACACAAGGAAATTTCGGTCCATATTCAAAATTTGATTCTTGTAATCATCAAAGCCCCAGAGCAAATTAGCAGCAGCAGCACCCACAGGCTCCACTTTACAGTCTTCACTGACTCCTCGGCTGCTGAGCAAGCCCATTTGGCTCTGCTCTGCTCATGTGCAGTATTAGCAAAAGGCAGAGGGTCTCTTGTCATGGGACCTAGTATTGAGAATTTGTTTAGTAGTTTTAATTTTCTAGAAATTATTCTATAACTTAACTAAAAATACTTTCTTTTCCTTCAGGGAACTTATTCTTGACAATTCCTCACTTAATTTTTTTTAATTAACATGACTGATTTATTTCTTTTCTTTTTCTCAGAAAATGAATTTATAATTGATGTGGGTAGAACAAATTATGCAGTTTGTAGTTTAGTAACATTGCAAAGTTTTGATTTAAATTGGAAATTGCAAAAACTAGAAGGAAACATTAAGAAGTAATTTTTACAGAATTAGATTGTTACATCATTCAGTTGTTTGGGTTTGTTCGTAATACCCCTAACACAGATGACCGCTGCTTCCATCAAGTGTTACATATCAATAAACTCTTCTTTTCCAGAGCATTTGGAGATTTCTTACAGGAAAGCAGATCTTGCTTTCCTTGCTTAAATGTTTAGTTACTTGAACAATCTCTTGCTATTACTAGTTGACACACTTTATTAAAAAAAAAAAAAAACAGCAAACCTGATAGTAGCTGATATATATCCACACACACTGTGGTAAAAGGTGATATTATAGAGAGGAGTATACACTTACCTTCTGGCCCAGAAATCAATGCTTTGTAATGAATGATCCCTAAAATTGTGGAATTCTCTTCCTGACACAAGAATTACATCTAATTTTGACTGAAATGGTGAAAAAGATTTTTCTTAGTGAACTAAGCTTGTACTTGGTACATTAGGAGAGTGTACCAACTACAAGAGATTGTTGTTCACTGGCTGAAAGAGCCTCAGTCATAGCCCTTCGCCTGAATATTGACTCTGATCTCTTTTAATTCAGGAAACTTTGGATGCTGTATCATTCCTGATGATATTTAAGAGCCAGTGACCCTATAGTGACCTAGGCCTTAATTGCCCTACCTTCTTTCTGGCTCGCTGCCTGAAGGCTTCTATAGATGACAGTAAAAATAAAGGAAGTTAAGATGTAAGCCAGTTTCCTTTCTGTTTCTGAGAAAAGCCTTGGTAAAGAAAAAAATTTGAAACTGTCCATTAGTTAAATATGTCAGTGGATACAGATTATTTTTTCCAGGTTTAGCCCTTCTGACTGAGCAAAAACTGAAGGAATGTTATATATGTATAGTTTGTGCTTACTTAGACATTAAATTTATAGAGCATCTTTGCCTGCGTTCATAAAAGGCCCCACTTTTATCAACAAGCAAAAAAAAAAAAGAAACTTCTCCCTTGTTTTCCTTCATGGGCCACTTGTTAAAGAGGAATGCAGTCAGACATATAAACATTGTAGTATGTAGCAGAACATTTGATCTTTACAAGTCGGAAAGACTAGAGTGGTAACAAGCTGTGCAGAACCTGGCAGAGTAAGCATGACTTTACTAGAGTAGGGGACCTGGGGGAGAGATGGAGTCTCCATGCCAAGATCACCCTGGATAGGAGCCATATTTAATATGAAGGAGGGAAAAAGGAGACAAAAGGAGGCAGTGTAGTCAGTTGATTCCTTTCTTAATTTATACAGCTGTGTAGAAAAAAAAATGAACTAAAGGTACCCCATGCTGGTAGAAGAAGGGCAAATCATGGGAAAGAGTACATTTCGGAATGTCATGTTCTTTTCTGTTCTCTGTGTTAGCCAGTAAATACAATAGCACTACATGGAAACAACAAAGGAATTAAAATGTACCATTTTGAAAGGCATAATAAAATCAGACAGGCCAATCCAGGATTTTTTTTTTTAAGTGTCAGGAACTCCTTTTCAGGTGGAATATGATTAAAGCTGTTCTGTGATTCCCTCCCTCCTTCTGTGGCAGACATGCAGAGCTCAGAGCCTACCAGAGCTCTCTAGAAACTTTTTAGATGTCTCTCAGGGTTTAGGATGTCATTCTGTGAAAGAATTTGCTAGCAAGTGATTGGGAATCCACATGGGAAGGATACAGTCTTCTGGACCTGCTTGGTAAGGTGATATGATAGATGACATCTCAGGGCAAGGATTAGCTTATGTGTGATGCCTTCCAAACCCCAGAAAACCAGACAGCCGCATCATGGCCCTAGCCAGTGTTCTTGGGGTGGACCTAAGTTTGTTGTAAATCATGAGTAACAAGGTTCTCTTACAGAGTCTCTTGTTAGAAAACATTCAAGAAGTATGAGTAGGCTAGCTTCCATCCATCCACCCATCCATTCAACCATCCATCCAATGAGTTTTGAAGTCCTTATTTGTTCAGGGTGTTGGGAAGATCTTTACACCAACTTTATTAAAGTCATCCAAGAGCCACACACAGCTCTGGATTAGCTTTAGGTCACCCTCTGTTAATGACCCAAGAGAGAGTTCTAGCCTTCCTCCACTGGAAGTACCCCACCAAATTAACTATCAATGAGACACATTTTCAAAAGAGTGTGTAAGGTTAGTTTCTACATACTTGTTGATTTCCAGAATAATAAATATCCTGATAAACTGACAAAATGATAAGTGGTATGACTCTGAACCAGCTCTAAAATGGACAGACGACTCTTCACGCATCTTGGGAAGCAGAACTGCACCCAGGCAAACAGGACAACAATCTCCCTGGCTCCACTGCTTTGTCTCAGCCACTTGTAAGTGAGCCTTGGCAAAATAGCAGGTCTTTGGAGTTTAACTTGTCAATTGCTTGTCCCTCTTTTTCATTGCATTTTACCTTTAGGATCGAATTCTTTGCCTGCTGCTCTTTCCCCTCTCTATTTAACCAAAGCCATTTGTTTTATTTGCCTCTTTCCAAGTCCCTAACAGCAACTCTGACACCAGCCCTCTGGTCTTTGACTGACAAACATTTACTTTGCACGGGTTTCTGTATATTACCTCCTACTTGCATTTTAATATTTTTCTTTCAAGTGTGGGAGAAAAGCAAACCTTTGGGATCTTGGAAGGGGGCTTCCTTCCAGAAATAATTCCACAGTGGACCTACTTTCCCTGTTGAGGATCCCAAAAGTTTTCGGTTGTCTATGGATTTGACTCCCTATTCTATATGTTCAACTTGTGGCCCCTGTTCCTCCTCTGCAGGTAGGCCACTTCTCACCCTCCCCCAGCCCCATACACACTCCAAGTGCCTGCCCAGCCCTGCCTTTTCCCAGGGCTCTCCTTCCCAATGGTGGTGAACTTTTTTTTGTTATTCCCTGTCCTACCAAATTGTTCAAGGTCTCCTTAGTCCTAACTCCTCCGTAACCCTTATAATCTGTCATTTCCTTTCTCTCAACTTCCACTACCTTAACCATAATCTCTCCAAATTCTTAACATTTAACTATTCTCTCCATGTTTCATATGTTCTAATTTTGTCTCCCCAACAACATTGTAAGCTCTTTGAGGATAGAAAGAAGGTCGTTCTTTAAGAGTGCTCAAATAGTGGCTCAGCTGTGCCTGGTAGCAGGTACTCACTGGGTACTAGTTGATTCGAATGCTGACTCCGTGGCCGTGACACCTACTTAATGCCTCCAAAGATCCTGGGTATTGATGAGGAAGAGAAACCAACATGTTAATTTGTCTCCATCTCTCTAATCTCTTTGGAGGCCCTCAAGAGAAATAAGGAAAGTTATTTTTAAGTAGTAATGAAGAGATAAATTCTTGGACCCTACTTGAAAGTCAGGAGATTTAGAATTAGAATTGAATTGTACATCGCTCATCAGGATCCATTTTGATCCCTTTAAAACATGAAAATTTCTCTTGTAAAATTAAGCCAGGCAACTTTTAATAAGATACACCTGTAATTTTCACATCTCTTATATCTTTGATTCCTTGAGATATTCCTTCTTTCTGCGTCATTTAAACACTTTCTCTGTGTGGCATGTCTATTGCCTGTAATTTTTCAAATTCATCTTTGCTACTAAATTATAAATTTGGTGAGAATAGTAACTGTGCTTCTTTGCTGTACATTGTCCCTAACACTACTCACAGCCCTTCCTGTGAAGGCAGAAATTTTTAGAGTATAGTGTCTCTGAGTGTCTCGAACTCTGCTGATTTTATAATCTACACGCCAGCAAGGTCAGTGTTCAAACTACATTTTTTAATTTTGGAAGCCACAATAGGTGCCTGGAGCTAGTTATACTCCATCCATGAGGCAGGATAGAGAGGAGATGAGAACGGAGGAAGTGGAGGGAGTTTGGAGTAAGGAAAGCAAGGATACATTGCAGCATTTTTCATACCATAAATAGTTATTGAGTGCCTACTGTGTGTCAGGACATCTGCTAATAACTGAGGGTAGTGCAGCTATAACCGACACACACAAGGGCCCTGCTTTCATGGAGCTTGCAGCCTCCTGAGAGAGACTAAGAATACAGAATTATCTACTTAAAATGGATTAAGAGTCACAAAAGAAAAATAAAAGGGTGCTTTGAAAGTATTAAGGGGTAGGGGGCTTCTTCTCAAGAGCTTCACTGAGAGATTCATCAAGATTCAGCTGGCCTGAAACTAATCTAAAATGCTTTTTCTCAGCGTCAGTGAGAAACACCATTCTCACGTCAGGAAGAATTTTCCAGCCCCAGGAACCAATGGCATATTTATAGCCTCTTTTACATCAACTTGTCAAGCAGCATCTTTAACACAGCCTGCTCCCTAGAAACATCTCACACTCGTTGCAGGCTGTGGCGGCACTGAAGCCAGACATTCTGCAGTCTCCATTTCAGTTAAGCAGTGGATGCTGGGAGTTAGTATACTGTAGCATACTGTTAGCGCAAGCAAGTGTCCGAGTGAGCCAAAAGACAATAGCAGCTCTGATTCCCTGGAGCCTGGAAGTACTTCTCTGGCCAACTAGTCTCATACATAAACCTCTAACCTTGAAACTAGATGTTGGTAACTGATTGAGAGGCTTAATTCTGTGGTCTTATTTGCGTTTTTTAAATGTGATGATAACAGGCAATTTTTTTAACTCTTAATACACCTCCAAGGGTAGATTGTTAGAATTTTTGTTGAATAATAGCATGTCAGGTCTAACCCACAGGAGTGTGATGATGCTTAATGTTATTGGGAGGCTTCATGTTACAGAAATGTGTGCATGAAAAGGGGTTAGGATGCATTTTGCTGCAGAAGAATGACATTATTCACAAATGAAACCTCAGAGTATTAAAGTGAAGATCAATAAAAGGTGAGCCTTGGTTATGCAGTTCAGCCAAACAAGGAGTTCCACAATTGATGAGCTTGAATTAGCTCCCAGTAGCAATCAAGGCTATTTGCTTTTGTGCGTAATTCCACACAGGAAAGCTCAAGGTAAGAAATTGTATTATGCTCATTATGAAAATTCACAGTAGTCCGTAGCCCATCCATAAGCTTGATGCCAGTTTTCTCTGTGCAGAGTGGGAACTGTATTCATGTAACACTGCTTTAGCCATCTCAGATCTTTTGTTCAGAGGAATGAGCCTTTCTTGGGTGTTTCTTGGGCTGTCCTTGAGTTCTGAAACCTGGATCCAGCATGATTGCATTTAAATGGAATAGCCCTCTAAATCATAACCCATGTGAGTTCTGGAATTAGGAAGGAGTGACTGGCTCAATGAGTTAGGAAAGGCTTTGCTGAGGAGGTGACCTTTGAACTGCATCTTTGAGGGTGTACAAATTATGCCCAGAGCACAGAGGTGGACACAAGAGTTTTCTCTGAAGAGGAGCAGTATGTGCTGGAGCACAGAGGTGCAATATCTGTAGGAATCCGTTACTAGACAGTCATGCCTACGGATAAGAACATGGCAGGGGGCGGGGTGGAAGAGGGGGACGTGCCAGCTTTAGGTGCTTGCCTCAAGACTTTCTCCTGAAAGAAATGAAGATAAATGCAGCCCTTTAAAGAATTCCAGTGATAGAGTCACATTTATTTTTCAGAGAATTATGGTGACAAGCAAGAAACCAAAGACGGTAAGAGATGTGATGAAGCCAGTGTGAGAGGTGCTGAAAACCTAAGTCCTTATGTGGCATTGGGGAATGGAGGTAGGAACAAAGTGAAGAGGAGCTTAGGAGAAGTCTGGGTCAGAACCCTTCTCAGGAGAGAAAATAAACACTCTGGGGAGATACATCATGTCCATTGCAGGAAGCCGGATACTGAGAATGTTTGCAGAAGCTGGAATCAGCTGTGACTTGCAATCCCTTTTGGACCTTGGGACTTGGAATCTGGAGTCTTTTCTTGAGCTCTAGGACTGACAATGAGAGAGTTTATTTGAGGCTTATTATGCAATAAGCACTATACTAAGCATCATACTGGTGCTATATAATTGTATCCTTACTGCAGAACAACCATATAATGTAAGTATTAATATTATCTGCATTGTGTGGAATAGGAAATTGAGGCCTAAGAAGCTAAGTAATTTGCCCAGGCTTCAAGCTTGGGTGTCAGACTCTAGAGCACACCCTCTACTCCTACACCCACTGCCCAATAGAAAGATTTCTTGGTTTCCCCATAGATATATTAAAAAAGAGAAAGTCCCAAATAGAACCTCCTGTCTCCTGGTTGAATCTCTCCCTTATCCTTTATTTTCTTACCTTATAAATGACAACAGTGTTTTCTTAGTTACTGAAAGTGGAAAATGTGAAAGTCCCTGACTTGCCTTGTCTCCCTCTCTCTTGTCCATTACCAGTTAGTCACCACCCTTGAACTGTTTCTCCTCCTAAATACTCTACTGTTGAGGTGTTACTTCACTGTGAATCAACCCTGCCTCTCAGGCCCTCTTTTCCTTAAATGCTTTGCACAGTCTGAATTCCTGTCTCTCTTATCTTCTCCATTGGATTGTAAACTCCTTAAAACTAGGAACTATGTTTTATGCATGTTTGCGTGCCTTTATGGCCTCTGCCATTCACTATCTATGTCTTAGCAGCAATAGAAGTGTAAAATTATTTTCTAATTGATTAGAGCCTTTAACTATAAAATGAAACTTTAGTTGTGTTTTACTATTCATTTATTTTTGTGTTAACCCAAATTGGAAGCATAGTTGGGGATGTGTGTGCTGCAGAATAGCTGGCATGTGTGAGTTCGAACTAGAGAACAGCAGATGAAACCAAGGGGCTGGGCATAGAGTTGAGGATTGGTTTACAGGCATTTTCAAAAGGGCATATTTCTTCAGGGAGGCCTTAGGAAAAACATGTGGGCTGCATCTGTGACTCGAGTGTTAGGCAGTTTCAAGGGCCAGTGTGGAGTATTAAGTGCTACAAAGCTCCAAAGCCAGCCACCTCCTTCCCCCATAGATAAGAGCGCAGAAAATCAACTTCAGGGGATGTAAGTTGGATTACCAGGCATTCCCCAGGAGAGGATCTTGTCTCTTTTTTCCCTCTCATATTCTTCATCCTAAAATTGCAAGTGACATAGTCTGGGTTTTTAATTAAGAAAGGAAGTGAATTTCATATTAAATTACTTTAAAATTTGCAGATGTTGTTTTCATAATGAAATAGCCCAGTTTTATAAACAAGTGAAATTTTAATTTTTTCAGCTTTTCTCTCCTGTATTTAATGATCATTTTAAATCTGTTGTCACTTGATCTCCATTTTTGCCTTCCCTGTCATTTTTGAAAATTTCTATGTTAGCATCCCTTGGTGGGGTCCAGCATTCTGTTCAATCATTAGAAATAATTTTGGAGTCATCACTGTACTAAAAATGCCCTCCTTACACTACTTTTCTTCAAAGACAACCCCAAAGTAGCCGCTTTCAGTGGAACGAAAAAGATGAGAAACCTGCTCCTTTACAGCTATTGGTGCATCTTAGAACCAGAGCTGGCTACCCACTTCTGCCAGCAAGCAACCACTTCTGCCACCAACCTCTTAAAGGCTGGCCCCGAGGCTGACCTTGGATCTTGCAAGTTCTTGAAATGTTGGGCAAGCTCAAAAATTGGCTGTGAACAGCTGCTGCCCTGGAGGCTATTTCCACTGTAAGCCCTATCCCAGAATTTTGGAGGAGCACCAAGTAAGGTCAGAAGGGACCTTACATCTTTCTCCAGAAGCTCCAAAACAATGGTGTGCATCCTTTGAGGGTATGGCTGACTTTGGGACTCTGATAAAGACTATGAACCTCTCCTCCTGCCCCATCCCCAAATGTAGAACTGTGTGTGGACACACACACTTGCACAGCTTTGCATGCTATTTCAAGGGGTCCATGGATTCTCTGAATTCATCCACAGAGTGTAAGAATCAGTCTCCCTAACCTAAAGAGTTCAAACTTTTGATGAGTATTGCCTAAATTTGTGTAGTACCGTATGGTTAATGACACCTTTGGCATACATTATGGTATTTGTCCCAAATATACTCATGTGGTAGCTATACTTCTCCCATTTAGTAGATATAAAATAGAAAATAATGGCAATAATAACATTATTATTATTATTGATAACACTTATTTGTTGTGTGCTAGCTACTGTTCTAAGCACTTCACATCCATTAACTCCCCTTAATGTCCTTTTGAAGTAGGAACTATTGTTAGCCCTAGTTCAAAGGTCAGTAAACAAAGGCAGGACAGTAGGGGGCTCAAAGGATCAACAGGGGCCTTGAGGACTGTGCATGGGATTGAATGGAATCTAAAGCATCTTTTAGAGTTTGTGAATGAGTCTTAATTTTGTTTAGTACGCTTTGCCTACGATGAACAATCTTCAACCAATTCTTTAACAATTGAATTGCTTACTCAAAATGCAGTGCTGGTGGGAGGCTGTCCAATACTGGTCCAAGTTTTAATAGATAACATGCCCAGCCCCTGGCTGAACTGGTCCCTGTGGTTTCTCTAGAGAATGACCAGCTCCTGGATTTATCCTTGTACTCATACTATACTTCATGATGAAAAACTAGTTCTCACAAAAGAAGTTAGGGTGAATGAGGAAGGAAGAATGAATATTGGACAGCTAAAAATGATAAATGGACTGGTGATCTGTTATTTTTCCTTCCAACCATGAAATTTTGTTACCTGGTGATTCTGTGCTACCCCTTGGTTGAACGATTGAATGAATTAATGGTGACTGAGTCCATGCCAAATATCCAGTGCCAGCAGCTGGAACTGGTGCTGAATCTACACCCTTGGCCCAAAGAGCCCACCACATGAAAGGAGACAGGAAGCCAAGCCTGTTTTCCTTACAAGAAAAAAAAAAAGGTAGTTGAGCTAACCATCATATTAATATAAGCTATGTTCATGGGAAAAGAATTTTATGTGTGGGGTAGTGGGCCATAGTAAAAACTTTATTTTATTTTTAATTAAACGCTGGTTTCTCAGATGCCCTTGGGCCACACTAATGTGTGAAGTGTAAATTCGGAACTTTGGGGGTTTTTACAAGGATTTATTTTGTAAAAGCAGCTCTTTGCTCTGCTGTAGTTTTTCCTAGAGCCTGATCACTTTAGGCATAACCAACACTCATGGGGCTGAGTTTTTTACTTAGCACATCCCTCAACATCTATTCATGTATTTCGGTCCAGAGCTGGTATTTGTACAGGCAAGGTCATGAATATAGACTGTCTCCGACACATACACACTCTTACACACTTTCCACCCCTTTTAGCGTTCATAGTAAACACCACCCTGACGAGGCGCCTCAGCTAGGCAGGCAGACTGCTGTAGTTATGGTGTCATTGATCATGTGGAACTGGAAGTCGCATGGCAGAGTAGAAAGAACACAGGCTGTCTGCCCTGAAGCCAGACATCTGTGGCATCCGTCAAAAACTCTGTTCACTTTTTTTAAAATTCTCTTCTCTGTGTTTTATTTTGGATGTCCTCTATTGCTCTGTCTTCAGCCTCACTAGCCTTTCCTTCTATAATGTCAAATCTGCTATTAATCTCTTCTAGTGTAATTTTCTTATGAAACATTGTAGTTTTCACCTCTAGAAGTCTGATTTTTTTTTAGCATCTTCCATATCTCTTCTTAACTCTTTTAATATAAAGGATATAGTTATAATAACTATTTTAATGGCTTTGCCTGCCAACTCTAACATCTGTGTCAGGTAACAATCCATCAAAGCCAGACTGATTTTTTTTCCACATTGTGGGTCACATTTTCCTACTTCTTTGCATTTCTGGTAATTTTTGATTGGATACCAGACAATGTGAATTTTATCTTGTTGGGTGCTTAATATTTTTGCATTTCTGTAAGTATTCTTGAGCTGTGCTCTGGAATGTAGTTAAGTTGCCTAAAAAACAATTTGATCCTTTCCAGTCTTGCTTTGTTAGGCAGCCCTGGAGCAGTGCTCAGTCTCGGGCTAATTATTCCTCACTGCTGAGGACTAATAACCTGAGTATTCTACCCAACGTCCTGTGAACTCTAACTGACTGATAGGCGTAACTGGGACCCTCTGTGAGTGCCCAGCACTCTTTCCTCTAACTCTTTGGTATTTTCCTCATACTTAGGTAATTTCTTCACATGTGTGTACTCACCAGTTATCAGTTGAGCACTTTAGGGGACCCTGTACAAATCTTTCCTTTCTAAGCTGTTTTCTTCTGTGTACATTGATCTGTTCTGTCCTGTGAACCCCAGCTGCCTTGTACCCACTTGCTCTGTTTCCCTGACTTAGGGACTCTCCTGCCTTTTGCCTGGCTCTTTCTTTGCTGTGTTGCCACCCAGAAATTTTCTTAAGGCAGTAAGCTGGGGCAATAGTAGGCCTCATCTCATTTTTTCTTTATCTTGCAGATCCCTGCATTTCATTGCTTGGTGTCCAGTATCTTGGAACCTGTTGTTTTATATATTTTATCTGGTGTGTGTGTGTGTTTCAGGTCAGAGAGTAAACCTGTCCATGTTACTCCATCTTGACTGTAAATTAATGGGAAGGAAGGCATATGTGGAGAGGGTACCACTCAGGGATCTTATCGTCTCTTTGAATACTAGGTACTAATTTCATTTAAAAATAAAATTTCCATAGTAAGTTGTTTTCATATGGGTTAATGCTCACTCTTTCCTTCCTTCCTTTCTTTTTTTTAATGCAATAGTAGTCAGCATGTTTAGAGTTGCTTATTTATTCACTTTTCACAAATACTCATTGAACATCCAGATGCCATATGCTTTGCAAGGCACCAGCAGTATAAAGAGTGAGTGATGGTTCCTGCCTCAGACTAACCATAATGTGGTCATTGATTGAAAATTTCCCCAGAGCACTCATGAGCCAAATTTTTGCATGTAGCCTGTGAATTGCCTTTTTGAATGAGAGAAACAGAGGCTCTTAAAGGAGGAGAGAAAAGAACATTTGACTAACAAGTCTTTTGAACAATATATGGAAAATAGTAGTACTCAATAAATATGTATTATTTGAATGGAAAAATGATAAAAATTATCTGTGAATTTAATAATCATAATGATAATTTTAGGACCATATTTAGCTCAATAATGGCTTAAAGGGATTTAAAAATACTTTTCCATCTCACTTACAAAGCAGTTTAGTTGAAATTATGTATTGCACCATTGATATTCTGTGGGTAGTGTGCTTGGCACTGAGGCCATAACATGAGTGAGATATGCTTTCTGTCTCCTGAGCTTATGGTCTAGAACTATGTGAAGTACTGGCTATATCAGAGCACCTAGGAGGGTACTTAACCCAGGCTCATTGAGTCAGGGAGGGCTTCCAGGAGGAGGTGATGGCTATGCTGCAGCCTGAACACATACCTTTGGTGAAGAAGAAACTTTAGAATGAACTCAGTTCTTTCAAGGCCTAAACTATAGCTTCGGAAGCGAGTCAGACTTTCAAGTCCACTGTATCTTCTGACATAGGTTTCATTTAAAATTGTGTGAGCCATGAAGGTGAAATCACCTTCCAATCATGTATAGTGCAATTTTCTGCCAGTACCTGGTTGAAATAGAAAGACGTAAAGTTCTGTTCCATTTAATACAGAATCCACTTTAAAAGTATCCCAGCAGAGGGCTGAGCACAGAGGGCTAAGGTCTTAACAAATGCTTGTTTAATTGAATTGAGGACATAAACTCTGAGAGGTGGCAAGGAGAGAAGTTGGGGAATCTACTGCTCCCCTCCTCTCAGTTCTGGGCTGCTGCCCGAGTTCATCTTTCTTCAGTTCGTCCAGCTCTGCAACAAAGGAGTGCTTCAGTTCAGCAGAGCAGCATAGAGCTTGCACGCATGCTGAGCAGGAGGGCTGTCGAGAGAGACCGTGTAGTAAATACAGAGTGCTCATTGAAATGCCAAGTGTCACTACTTTGGCATTTAATTATCTGACTTGCTGGCAGCTGGAAGTAGGGAAGCAAGCGGAAAAAAAAAAAAAAAAGAAGAAGAAGAAAGGCAGTGAGGAGCAGAAGGCAAAACTGGACAGTGATCTGATGCAGACAGTCAGCTAGGAGCAATACTTTCCAAGCACATCCTTAAAAAACACTCACCTTGTGTTGACTGTTAGAATTACTTACATTGTTGAGGAGAAATCTCAATTAAAATGCCTTCTGATTTTTAAGAAATCATCATTTTGAACAGGCACAATCAATGAACTCTTAAAGTGAAGATCATTGTAGGTTATGTTCAGTGTGGGCTGTCAAAGGTGTCTAAAAACACAGCAAGGTCATGTGGGAAAGGCAAAGCGATGCCAGTGCTGTGGGAGCTCTGTCAAATTGGAACTAAAACAACTTGGCAGCCTGCTGGTCCAGCTTACATCTCTTGTGGAGTAGAGAGATGTGGACTCTAGGAGTAGCAAACAAGGATTTTAATCCCAGCTGTGCCACTTATGGTGTGAACTTGGCCTCTTTGTGTGTTATCAGTTCCCTCAACACTTAAAATTTAAAACACTTAAAGCTTCCTATAAGAAGCTTTCATTATTTGGGGACTTATGCTAGCCTAAAGGTCACTTTCTTCAGTGCCTAGCACAGAGCTGTAACACCTGGGAATATGTTTGAAATACCTTTTGTTGTTGTTGTTTTAAAACAGCAGATCCCTTTTATTAAACAAAATATTATACAGGGCACTTGTGTCTGAAATCGTAAGGAGGAGCTAGCTGCTCAAAGGAGTGAGAGTGACCTCTCCCAACTCTAGACACCTTCGGGTCTTAGTTTACATGTCACCTTTTTGGGAGACCTCCTCTGACCCCATTCCACCTAAGCACCACACCCTCCCCACCCCCCACCGCCACCTCTGGCTTTCCTTTCCCCTTACTGTGTCCTGTTTTTCACTGTGGAAGTTACCATATCTGCTATGCTGTGTATTGACCCGTTTGGCTATTGGTTTGCTCTTCCTCCACTAGAGTATATGTCACATGTAGTGTTCTCTGCTAAATCTCTAGCAGAGAGGTCTCCCTAGTACCTGGAACAAAGCAGGCACTTCATAATTATGTTTTTCAATGAATAGTGCATGAAGTAGTGACTGATAGTGTCACATATGGTTCCTATTTTGATAGTTTAGTGTTGTGGAAACACAGGTAATCAGGCAACCATTGAACTTTGTGGTTAAGTGTTGTGCTGGGTGAAGTATGGAGTGTTGTGGGGACATAAAGAAAGGCATCTGATCCAGACGTCCAGGAAGGCTTCCTGGAGGAGGAAGCCTGAGCACAGAAGAAACTGAGCCTCATAGAGGATAAACCAGTGTCTCAAAGTCAGTTAGACTGAAAAGCATTAGAGCTGGTACAGAGTAATGACATGGCACTGGCACAAAGGCATTGGTCTCCATTCTAAACACCTGATATTTGGGATCTGCAGAAGTCAGTTTCAGGACTTCAGTCATGCCAACAGGGAATCAGTACAACCAAGCCTACATCGTTGAAGATTGATCAAGCAGGATGCTTTACCTGGATTGGGTCCAGAGAACATTCACATTATTCTGGAGAATGACAGACAGCACTCTTGAGGAAGTGGAGATGAAACTGTGGATTTGTATGACTCTGAAAGTGGTAGTAGCAGGTTTGGGAAATTTTCAAGATTTGACCCCGGAGAAGTTGCTTCTAAAACAAACATTCCATGACTGGGCATTAAAATGGCAGTTGCTACCTTACATGGAAAAAAATTTTTTTAATGCAGATACTTTGCCCTAGGGGTTCCAGTTCTAAGAATTTATCCTAAGATACTTTAACATAATAGTCCAATCCTGTGTGTATATGTATAGTACATGTTCATGTAGGGAGAAAACATGTTTATGTATTCTATATTATTATTAATAGTTTTATACATATACACATATCATTGCAAAATAATTGGGGACTATCTAAATGTCCAAGAGGGGACTGATTAGCTAATATTAGCAATCCATAATGGAATATTATGCAGTTTTTAAAAATGATAATTTTGAGATATATTTACTTATATGGAAAGATAATTATGTTATTAAGCAAAAAAAAAAAACCTTACAGTATATATATAGCATGATTTCATTTTCTAAATAAAAGTGTGTGTGTATATATACATACATTTATATATTTCCATGGGATAAAGTACAGAAGGACATACGTCATGATATTAGCAGTGTTTATGCAAAGAATACATTTTTATTCAGGTAATAAGAATCAGTGGAAAGAAATACAGTGGTAATTATATGCACACCCACCCCTTTAAGAAATGACTGGGCCTTTGGCAGTAGTTTTTCTCTCAGAGGTCATCACCTCTACCTTCTCGTGGGCTGAGGAGTATTCCTAACTGCATGTGAATTTCTCTGGAGGGCTTCTACCTTCCTCCCAGGTCGAGTCCTCTTCTCCCATGAGGTTTTCACAAGAAAGGCCTGCTTGTCAGTACTCAACCAAGATTGCCATTTGTCTCTCAGGTTTAGACCAGCTAAGGGGAGGGTGCACCCAGCGGCGTCAACTGGCCTTTTGCTGTCATGAAATATTACTGTTTTACACTCCAAATAAAAGTTAGCAGCATTTCATTGCTGCATGGTGTGAAATTAGACCTCCTAACCAGCTGGATGCAACAGCCTGGCGTAGAAATGGTAATGACTACTAGTGTTCTGAGTTCAGTTCAATTAGGAATATTTTTTCCTCCTTTTTGGTGAAAGGGGTAGTCAAGATGAATGCCTCACAAACTTCTGAAATATGTACTTGTATAAAAGAACTATTAAAGCAGAGTAACATCTCTATGATCTTTGAACTAAGCCGTCATTCTGCCATTATTGATGTAGCTGCTTTAAGCCGTCTAATTAAAATCAGAGTGACAGATTTGTTATTGAAAATCTGAAACCCAGCTCACATCCCATACAGCACATCTGAGCAGGGTATATATCTGCTGTTTTGATGGGCTCTCAAAATTGCTAAGCTGTGCCGGGTGCCAAAAGGAATTCAATAAATCTTTTCTTTTCTTACTGAGCAGCTCTCATTAGTCTTTTTAATAATAGCACTAGTGGATATCAACTTCAGTTCTCCAAAATAAATTAAGTGTGTCCATTAGGGTTGTAAGTATAGCATCAGATATGAGTTTATTCTGCTGCAAAGGGATGGCCGGGCTGATAGAGCCAAGAGCCCTCCTCTCGGCCCTTTACATTTCAAATACCGCTTTGTGCATAAAATGTGGATCTAATATCTGAGCTGGGGAGTGGTGGCCTATCAAGGTCTTTTGTCATCTGAACTGACAATATTTCTCCCCTCTTGGGATTCTGAGCATACGGTATCAAGTGGTGTAAATTCTGCAGATACTAAGTGAAAACTGGTCACCAGCGAGCAGCCTGCAGTCAGAGCCTGCTAAACAAACTGCATAAACCTCGGAGTAGGAGAACATGACAGAAGGCTGCGTTATCTGAAAATTTAGCTAATTTTTTTTTTTAACTTGCAGAAACCATCTGTCATGGTTATTCAGATTCGAGGGCTAAAAAGAACGGAAGGCATTGCTGGGCGATTAAACAAGTTCTCTCAAAATATTTTCATACCTTTCCCTCCTGTCAGAAACTTTTCTCTTTTTTTAAACTAAAGATGTCATTTGAGTGGTTTTTTTTTTTTTCCCTTAAGTTTCTGTCTTCCATGCCATGGGAAAACCTTGTTATTCTATTGGTACTAAAGAACGGAGTGGGATGCAAGTAGATGAGTGTGTTGTGTATAAAGTTTATTCTGGACTTCTGATCTCACAGCTTTGAAATGCCATTCTCAGTCCTGATTGAGATGTCTGGATATTCTAAATTAATCCAAAAGAGATTTCTGCAGAGGTTGGCAGAGGGTAACATTTAAGCAGAGTTCTTTTCCTCCCCATGCCCAGGAAAGGAGGAGGAGTTACTGAACAGAAAAAAGGAGCAAGGGGGCAGAAGAACGCATTTCATAGCAAGAATCCACCAACACTCTCTTGTCATTCATTATTTTTTCAGTTCCTCCTCTAATTTGGAAGAGAAATTTTGTTATTTATTAAGTCATGAACAGTAGCAGATTTTGGAAGCTCTGTCCTCTTAGGCAAGTGTAGAAATAAGAAGTTTGAAAATATATTTACATCTAAGTATGTATGGCAGGTAACCTCCCTCCTTTCCCATCTTCTAACTTCATTATTAAAAGAAAAAAGAAATTCATGTGTTGATGTGAAGGGAATTGGGTGTCATTTCCCTTTAAATAGTACAAAACATATGGGGGCAGGATTGCATTTGTCACAAATTGTCAAAATATTTTTTTTTAAGAAACCAAAATCTTCTAGGGATGATTCCAAATGTGCCTGATTTCTCTGAGCAGTGAGCAGCGCGACCTTTACATTAGCAGATATATTTATAAATACACATATGGCCTGCCAGGACCTGATTGGCTACTGATCTGGTGAGCCAGCGACAGAATTATAGTGCATCACCTACGTGGAGTTCAGCTTTTTTTTTTTTTTTAGTTACTGATTTACCTTAGAGGTTTTCACTTGCAGTCACCTAATTTATCTGTGTTCATTGACAGGTACAGTTGGTTAATGCATGCTGTGTCAACAGAGAGGTTTTGAAGCTTTTTGCGCGCGTGTGTGTGTGTGTGTGGAACCTTTACACGATGAGAGCTGGTGATTCCCGGTGAATCTGAGACTTATCAAGATGGACAACAACCAAGGGCATAAAAGAGAGCCAGATATGTTGATTTGGTATGTTGATGATATGAGAGTGTAGGTAAAGCCTTAAGTATTACTGTTTCTAGTCTATTTTAGGCAGTTGGAGAAGTTTAGAACTAAGCACCTGTAAGGAACTTTGAGCTTCTCCAAAAGAGATGTCCTGCAAATACAAAAACAAAATAGAGTGTCCCATGGAGAGGTCGGCTAGGTTCTAGAAATTGCCAGAAGTCAACTGTATTCCAGGCTGTCAAGAGCCCCTAAGGCTACCTTGACATCACAGCAAGGGCTCTTACTAAATAGGGCTCTAAAAGTATTCATCATATATTTCAGACAACTCAGGGCGGTGTTTGTCAGTCTTTTAAACCAAATGCCCTAGTTTGGTAACAGACACAATAATCCCAACCCTCCCCTGCCCGCCTGTGCGGGGCTGGGGAGAGTACTTATTTTGCATCTCTCCTCTGACTTCCCACTCCCTCTCCTGTTGAGAATCTTCTTGGCTGCTGGGTTAGAACAGGCTTATCTCCACTGGCCAAAAACTTTTATAGAGCTGGACTCGCCAAGGTTTGTGTTACAAAAATGACAGATATCTTTCCGTATTCAAAATATGAGATTATAATACTTAATGCCCTTTTTAAAACTATGCCACAACCCCAGGAGATTCTAATATTCTTCCACCCCAGCTGGGAATCTCTGATTTAGGAGGCTTCTCCCAGCTGCTGCTTCTTCCACACCCTCCATCAGCATCAGCGTGCTTTCTAAGCCCAATGCCTTTTCTTTTCATTTTTTCTTTTTCATGTTAACATTTCTGGCTGCTTTTTGGTTCTTGAATATTCACCTTTCTCTAGCTGATGACATTAAAGGACATTTTCCCCTATCCTAAAACAATGAAATTGCCTGAGTGAACTGCGTACTTTCACAACTAAGTTCATTTCTTTTTCAGCTTCACAGGCACAGTGAAACCTGTAAATAGGGACCTTAATTTTCCCTCAGCTGCAATCTATAGTCTTTAACACTTCTGAGGTGGAAAAAACAAATGAATGCTGTTCTTTTAAACTCATGATAGTTTCACTGTAAATTCCCCATGTACCTTCTGTCCTCTTAATAGTGAGTGATTGCTTTTTCTGAAGACACGAATGGAGCTGATTGACTTTTAGAAAATAGGAGAGGCCACATGTATCTTTAGGGAAGTTTTCTACCCACATTCAGTGCCTTAATTGCATTAAAATCACTAAAAAACAAAAATTTCAAATAGAGCAGGGATCCTTTATGGAAGTGACTACCTACCTCATTTTATGTGTGGACCAGGTAATCCAGAAGCTCTCTTGAATAGAAACATGTCATCTCTGCATCAGAGGGAGGTTCTGGATCCAGAAACTAATTAGCAAACAAGAAAAAAGATTAAATTAAATCATGGTTCCCTCATATTCATGGATTTTTTTGGAGTGCAGTAGAAACCATTCATTAATTTATTCAAACCCAGTTCTTGACCTGCCACTGTATATAATTCATAAAATTTCATGTTGGGAAAGAAAAAAAAAAGGTGTAAATCCAGAACTCTTTACTCTATTTTCATGTATGGTTGAGAAGGTCTTGAAGAGCTTTACACATCTCACTTGCAAAATAAAGTAGAAATGAATGAGAATTTGTACCTTATGTCCACTTATTTTTTGCACTTACAGGAATCACAAGTGATCTGAGCTCATAAAATGCTGATTTTTGTAAGAATTTTTCTTTCTGTTAGGATATCTCACCTAAGTCTATGAGGCTTCAGATCGATTACAATAAAAAAAAAAAAAAATTTGGTTAGCTTTCAACAGCAAAGTTCAGTAAACATGTAAAAGTTTACAAAAATAAAATATTGAGAATATTTATATTTTTCCCTTCTTAATTACATATTTTGAAGGGGTGTGTATTTTTCAAGTTGTTCTTTCATGACTCTCATTTTATTTTTAACTGTTATTTGGAGGTTGCCTTCTTGTTTTGATAGTCTTAATTTTATGTTATCAGAGATATTTATTCCCAGATTCAATTTGCTTCTCATTTTAGAATTTCCCAACAGTTTTGTGTGAAAATTATTCACATAGTAAAGTATCATTCCTCCATAGTAGGAGGAATAGGCTAGGATGAGCATGGTCAGTAAGAACAGGTAAATTATTTGTGTAATAAAGAACTTGACCTTGCCCAATGAGTGGTCCCTGTGCCTTCGGCTTCTGGGAGGTAATCTGCATTATACCTGATAGGAGTGTCTTTTTTAGAGTGGGATTTGGCCACACCAGATTTTAGGATGAGCTGACCACATGAGGAAGACTAGCCATGTGGTTTAGGGTGAGGGCTTTGGGCCTTGTGATATCAGTCAGCCTGGAGGCTGAGATCAACCCTGAGAGCAACCAATCAATCTAATCAATCATGCCTATGCTCCAGTAAAAACTCTGGACACTAAAACTCAGGTGACCTTCCTAGATTGTCCAGATCAATGCAGGGAGAGTAATGCATTCTTGGGACAAGTTTTTACATTTGGAGCCCTCTCAGACTCTTTCCTTATATCTCTTCCCTTGGATGGTGCTCATCTGTATCCTTTCTCTGAGTGATCCATAATTCTGAGTATAATAGCTTTCAATGAATTCTATGGGTCCATGTAGCAAATTATCAAACCTGAGGGTCTTTGGGAACCTTCCAAACTTGCTGGTGGTGTCAGAAGTGAGGGCAGTCTTGTAGAGGATTGTGCCCTCAAATTTTAAAGTTTGGTTAGCCCTTGCAGTTAGTGTCAGAAGCAGAATTCTCTAGAATGACCTTAACTCACTGAAACGTGGTTTGGGAAGAATTATTACAATACAAAAGTCAAAATTTGCTTTCCTATAAGGAAGTCTCCCAAATAATTTTAAAACAATGAATAAATAAATACATATATATTTACTAATACTAGTAAAGTAACGGTATAAGCTAAACCCACAGACGGGAAGGATTTTCAAATAGCAATACAAGCTCAAATCCTTAGAGTTGCTTCCCTACATTTCATGTTATTCAGTAAAGAAGAGCACTTAAAGACAGCTCATCTGAGAAGTGACCCTGTAATAATCCACCAGAAATCAGACAGAAAACCTTTCTGAAATGTCAGTCCAGGAAAGAGCAATAAAGAGACTCAAAAGATATAACAACAAAATTCAAGGTAGGTTCAGACCTTATTGAGATACTAATTCAAACAACCTCTGTTAAAAACATAATTTTGACACAATTGACAAAATTTAATTTTTAAATTTAATTTTAAAAACTTAGACTGTGCTTTAGAAAATCCCAGGACAGTTTTGCCAAATCTGATAATGGCGTTGTGGTTATGTAACAAAATATGTGTATATTTTTAAAAGGTATGTTGAATTGTGTAGTATTGAAATGGTATCATATATGAGATTTACTTTAAAACATATCAGAAATGAAAGAAAAAGGGTTAAGTAAAGCAAATGTCGAAAATCTTAATTGTTGAATGGTAATGAAGGGAATTTCAGGTTCATCACCCTGTTCTTTCTACTGTTGTTGATGTTTAAAGATTTTTTAAATAAATTGTTTTCAAGTATTAAAAAAAAAAATGAACGAAACCAGAAATAAGGTGGAAGTTTTCCAGCCCAAAATACTGAGGAAGAAGCTCATGCTTCCTTGGGGAGCCCCTGTCTAGGACATCATTATCTACAACGCAGTGCCATTGCACTCTAAGAAGCTAACATGACCTCCAAAACTGATCAAATGTACTCCCCACTTCTCCCCCATTCACAGGATCCACAGGTAACCAATAACCAGAATGTAAAATGAGGGAAGTTTTAAGTTATATTAGATAGAGAAAGAAAGAATTGAGACGGTTTGTCATATGCATGAATTTTATCCTAAAACAAAGAATGATCTCAAACCCTCAAAGTCATACAGTGGGGCAGGGGGAAAGGAGTTATATCCAGTTTCATCCTCCCCAAATCAGGCACTACTCTTGAAAACAGAACCTTTTTTTTAAAATAATGTGCAAGTTCAGCATTCCATAGAACAGCATCCCTCTCTATGGCATCCTAATCTAGATATGAAAACCAGTGCAGATATAAAATGCTAACCCATTACAGTATGTTCCATAAAAGATAAGTGTCCTGATACACCTTTCCAAACAGAAGCCTCTACTTGTATTGTGAATGGCAGGAGCATGCCTACTTCTCAAGTAGTTTCTTGTTGGCAAACAGGTGCCACTCAAAACATCAGTACTGCAGTACTGCCTCCAGGGAACATTGCTGACCAGAAGGAGAAGGGTGAGATGTAAATCAGCTTGTCTCTTTCCAACTCTGGAAATAGTTTGGCATTCTAAAGTGTAGTAGGATTTAATTGCTGGAGCCACATCATCAGTTAAATATATAACAGTCCTTTTCAAGGACCTATTATTATAGGCTTAAGTGTAAATATACTGAAAAGAGCAGTTGCAGTACACCCATCAGATAACCGTATGCCTATTATGCTACTGTGTGTACCACAGATTAATTTATTGTGTTTAGACCCAGCTTTGCATCCTGGCAGTCATGGTGCCAACAGAGCCAAAGTGTGTCAGTTACGTCTGCATCTTAATTGTGCGATAGATCTCTTTTCATTTCCCTTTCTCTCTTCTCACAAACCTGTTATTAGTTTCCCCAAATAGCGTATTCAGAATTTTCTCATTTCTGAAGAATGCCATTTTTAGGTGCAAATGATGACTGCATAGAAATCGAATAATGACTCCTTTTGTTACACTGGGTCAATTTTGCCATGACCCAGTCTCACTTTGTGTCAGTGACACCATTAAAACACAAAATAGAATTCAGCCTCAAGCTCCTTCTAATGTGGGTGACATCAGACAGATAGCATGTGTTGTTTTTGTGCTGACAGGAAGGGTCTGAAATGAGCCCCTAAAATGTCCTCACTTGAAGGGGAGTACCATGGCTACCTTGCCATGACTCTGTTCATCCTTGATGATGGAAACCATAAGGCTCCTTCCTCCCCCTTCCTCCCCTCCTTCCTCCTTCTCTTTCTTCCCTTCTTCCCTCTCTCCCTCTCTCCCTTCCTTTCTTCCTTCCCATCCTTTTGTATCTTACCCTAGAAGACCAAGGTCGTATAGCAAGACAAATATAGCCAAAACTTTGAACCTCTGAGTCTACTATGAACTTAGGTAATGCTCATCTTCTCATCCTTCTCTTTAATTGTCAGCTTCACATTAGGATGATTACTTGATAAATATTCTCAGAAATTTAGAAGAGGTTGAACTAGGTTGACTGGAGTGAGAGTTTGGTGTATATTTTGATGATCAAAACAATCTCAATTTCTGCTGCCACAAATAATCTTGCATCACCATGTTCTAGGATGGGGCTTCTCAACCTCAGTACTACTGACATTTTGGCCTGGATAATTCTTTGTTTGGGGACTGTCCTGTGCATTGAAGAATGTTTAGCAGTATCCCAGGCCTCTACCTAGTAGACCGTAGTAATGAATCCCTCCCAACACACATATACTGTCAGTTGTGACATCTTAAAGATGTCTCCAGACATTGACAAATGCTCCCTGGGAGGCAAAATTGCCCATGGTTGAGAATCGCTGCTCTCGAATGTAACACTGGTGGTCTCTTGTTTCCAAATTTTTTAAGAGGTTGGCTATGGCAAACTTTCAGGCTGATAAAATGATAATTTCTTCTTCTCCAAATAATGCATTTGTTTTCCCAGGTTGACTAGGAAAGAGAAAATTTTGCATTTTGAATGCCATGTTCCATAAATTGTCAGAATTTTCTGTTAAAAAAGAATCAAAACTGTTTATCTTGTCATGACAAAAAGTGTGTAAGATCAAATTACTTTTTTGTTTTTTCACTATCAAAGTGTATTCTTTGTAACAATTTTAGTCCCAAATCTTTATCAGCATTAGTGAAACAGCAAGGGTCTTGTTTATTCTCTACTTTAGGAAATCTCTGAGCTTAAGCAGAGGGATCTGTGCCATGTATTTGGTGACTGTATATGTGTACCAGCTCTGAAAACCACCCTTAATAATTGTTTTTAAATTACCATATGTGCCAGCTTTTTACTTAAGCAGAGATGAAAGCTAAAACTAAATTACTGGCTTCCTGGTTGAGAGTGAGGGTATGTGAATGCAGTGCATGCTATTCATTTGGAATACAAAATTACTGTACAATTCTAAATAAAATATTTTGTCATAGGTGGCATTTATCCACCAAATTGCAAGACATATCCTGAAACAGGAAATAACAGAATCAATTTAAAGCCCCTCATCCAGCTTTCTTCCCCTAAAAGTATACTCTGAAAATGCTTCTTTTTGAATTTTTCTCAATTTCTGGACAGAGATGCTGGATTGCCTAACTTTCCAGTCATCAGGAGGGCTCTGAAAGCAACCATTTGGGCTTCTAACAAGGCGAGCATGGAACTTAAAAATGAAGGACCCAAGTTATTTTGGTTAATTTATACACAACAAGCTGGGTCCTTCACAGTCGTTCTGTTTGGTTGCAGGGGGGAAAAATATCCAGAAGAATCAAAGAGCTATCCTGCACTTTCAGAAGCTTTTACACAGCTAAAAAATGCTGTTTGCTATGAGCAACAACCACATAATGGTTCGTAGCTCTGGATCTCTGCTTTCACGGAACTGATCCCTATCACCTTATATCAATTCTGATCGAGTCATCAAACAGCTGTGCATCTGGTACGTGCAAGAACAAAAGAAGATCTACTTTGGGGGAGATATTGGGCATTAGTAAATCTTTTCCCAGGATCTACTCTTCTTTGGAGATATTTCTTGTCAGGTAGAGGGAGTACGCAGGATCTGTTCACTTTTGAACTTCTGCATTTCTAACCTGAATGTGGATTCTAAGCAACCTTTTATTCAAAGAAAGAATGATAGGTTGAAAAAGAGATTGATATTCCAGCCTTCTGAGTCTTCACTTTGTGCTGACAAATTAATCGTCTGTTTTACCTTTTTTGAACAGTGAGGCTCTGTTCCGTTTATCAGGTCACATGCATTTCATTACACTACACCTTGGTGACAAAGGAAGCTTAGGGGTAAAAATGAATCCAGAGATGAGTCAAGTGTTTGGCTTGAGTTCTGTGTCTCAAAAACAGACAAGTCATTGGTCCTGACAGTCTGTCCTCTGACACATGGAAAAGACCTGTGGCAAGTCACGTTGATGGAGCCTCACACATTTTCCAAGGGATGTTTTGTCTCTAGACTCTGTGGAGTCATATTTAAATTTGCTCACTCACTCATATTTAAATTTTACCCAGACAGCCCTGTCTAAACCCCAGTGGATGGAATAACTGCCTAAATATATCAGATGTATTTAGTAATTCAGACTTTTTTCTCTGGAATTAAAGATTGAATTTCTTTTAGGAATAATGATGAAATGTTCTGTTTCTTGATGTATGTGGCAGTTACATGAGTGTGGTCAATTTGCAATAATTAAGCTGTATGCATATCATTTGTGTGGTTTCTAGATATAATACTTACATTAAAACATTTATTTTAAAAAGAGTAATGCCAAAGTTGACAAGAATAACAAAAGTTTATAAAAGGGGGAAAAGACTTATTCATGGGAAAAAAAAACAGAACCACAGAACCACAGCACCTTAGTGAGCTTCCAGATACCGTTTGTGTGGTTTAATCAGACGTCTTTGCAAATGTACTTCTATTAAGCATTTTTATAGGAGGTTTATCACACAAATATGTATTTTTCATATACATATAGTCACAATTTCTTTTTGCGATGCTGAAAAATGTTATCTCCCTTTAAAAAAAAAATCCTTTGTCACTTTACTGATAAGATTTCTGTCTTATTTAATTAGACTATAATGGGTATTGAGACTAGTACCATTGGACTGTATATCACTTCATCAGCATCATAATGAGTCTAAGCACTTACCGTATCTCCACTGCTCCATTCAGTTGGAATAATTTTGAGAGCCGATAAAGGTGAGACTTCACCCTGAATACCATGCCACTCTGCTGCATGATAACGTCAGGTTGTTGAGGTCTTCATCACCTCACACCAGCACTGTGAATTTAAAATCCAATTTCAAAACCTCTTAAGTTATAATCCACAGGTCTCCACAGTCTATAAAAATTTAGCCCACACATTTGGTGAAACCATATGAATTTAGATTTATGATGAGGAGGGAGGAATAAGGAAGCAAATAGGAGTTAATGGAAAATATAATTACAGGTTTTAAAGATAAAATTTATGGGATTTTTCTTTTCAAACAGCAAAGCAATATTTGCTAACAACAATGAGCCAAGTATTTTCCTCTCCTCCTGCCCCTTATCACCTTCCCTCTTAAAATAATATGTTAACAGTTTGGTGTATGTCTGTCTATACATTCTTGATGGTTATAGAAAAATACGAAGATATGCACACATGATTTTTTCTTTTCTTATTGCAAAATGAGATCACACTACACATATTTCTCAGCACGTTGCGCTTCTTTTTTAGCAGTGTATCACAGACATGTCCCCAAGTCAGTTCATGTAACCCTAATACATTCTTCTTAATATCCACATCACAGCCTGTAGTGTTGATGTATTATAATGAGGAGTCAGGCTGTATTTTTCTGCCCCTATAACAAATAAAGCAATAAATACACTGTACATTTATTCATAAATATTGATATTGGATAGAGGACTTTTAAAGAAAAGTGGATTTAAAAAACTGTTTTCAGGTGCATATAGTAACTGAAAACAAGTTACTCAGGCACAGGCAGACAGAGATCCTTACTGGGTTTTTTTACTAAATGCCCAAGATGAATTGCACATACTGAATCAATTGTGTACATGATTCAGGAGTCCTCAAAATGTCAATTTTTTGGCAGAAAATAGGTTAGAGATTGCCTGGGGCTGGGGTGGGAACAAAGATTAACTGTAAATGGGCTGAGCTGATATTCTCATCTTTGGGATCATGAGAATGTTCTAAAATTGGATTATGGTGAGAGTTGCAGAACTCCATAAATGTACTAAAAGATCATTGAATTGTACTTTTGAATTGAGTGAATCTTATGATATATAAATTACACCTCAGTAAAGTTGTTTAAAGAGGTAAATTTTTAAAGCAGTTAATGGGACATCTTTTTTATATCATCAGTTGGCATTATCTGAGGAAAAAAAAAGCTTTCCTTCAGTAGAGTCAATTTCAGCCCACCAACACGTGTTTGATTTATTACAGTCTCAGAATTCTTGGACTTTGCTCAAATTATCTTCTGCATTTAATGGAATAAACTTTTTTTGCTCATGCTGATTGCAGTACTCATTTTCCAGGGTGGTGTTTTAAAAAGCCATGATCTTATTTAGACACTGATGAATTTTATCAATCCTGTTCAGTCATTCATTCAGCAGTTATATACTGAGTACCCAGTGTGTACCAGGCACTGTCCTAGTCATTTCAAATCTATCTGTGTCCAAGAAAGTTGAAGATCCCTGCCTTCTTGAAGCTTATACTCGAGCTTAAATCTAAGAAAGGAGAGAAGACCATTATTTCGTGTTTTAAAGCAGGGCTCCCCAAATCAATTACCAGATTTTTCTTGTTAAAAATGCAGATTTTGGTTCAGTAGGGATGCTGTCTGGAATTCTGGATTTCTCCCAGACAGTCAGGTGATGGTGATGCTGCTTGTCTGAAGACTACACCGTGAGGTCGAGGTTTTAATATACAGTTGACATGTATATACACAACAGCCATGATTATATGAGGTTGTACTGTATTTCATAGCCTGTGTTCTCCTCAGTTCCCTCCATTTCCTGGGGTCCAGCCAAATAAACAGCATAGGTGGGAGTGGGAGGGGTGGGGCACAATAGCCTTGATCATCACCTGGGACCTGTTCAGCGTGTTTTTGCTGGATGAGAGAGGTGCTGCCTGCTCCAAGGAGTAGAAGCATAGCTAGTTGTGGATGTGGCATCTCCTGGCTCCCCTTCCTCTGCACTGGCCTTCCTGTCCACATATTTGGTCTAGAGGTTAGGGAGCTTGAATTTTTTTGTAGCTCTTTTACAATTCTTTTCTAGATTCTTGATGATTAAAACCTGGGAAGCTACTAAAAGTTATCAATCATTGTATAGTGATTGAATTAGGAAAGAGGTAAGGTATTTTGAGTGCCTACTCTGTACACTTAAGCATTCTGTGATGCTTAAAACTTAGAAAGGATCTGTTATAATTTTCATTCTTAAACGTGAAAACTGTGACCCTCAGAGTATTTTGCTAATTTTTTTCTTTTTCTTTTTTTTTTTTTTTTTTCAGTTTGTCCAGAATGGGTAGTTAGAAGAACTAAGATTAGAATAGAATTGTTTGTACCTGACTTCTAAGAGGCAACGATAGGCTTAACCTCATACTCTGCTGGAGAGTTCTTAGTTAAGGAAATTTTCTTGTCTCTTCAGATCTCCTTCAATTTCACAACTTTTGAAGTCAAAGCACCATAATTTTCTTAAAAAAATCACTTCACCCTCATGCCCCACTGCTACTCAGAAACTGAAAATACAAAGGCCTTGACATTGTCTATTTTAAATCATTTCACCTGATAGCCTTTTGTGAAGACAAAATATAAAAGATTCTGTTTCTGTCTCTTGTTCTTTTTAAATATTCCAGCATGACAGGCAAGATATGTTCTAGACACGGGCAACTTTAGAAATACAGAAACATCATCTGTTGGAGAGTAATTGATCCTTGTTGTGTGCCTGATAATATTTTTGGCTAGTCCTCTTCAGAACATCAGATTTAATTAAACATAGACACTAATTAAAGTACAGAATGTGTGATTAAAGTCCTGGGAAATTAGAAAGATTTCAAATAAGTAGAATTCTCTTCGTATGTCCCCCCCCCCACCTTCTTTTTTTTTTTTTTTGGTAATTTCTTGACCTTTTGTCAAATACAGTGCAAAGAAAATGTAATTAGTGAAGTGTGTTTTATATGCCCACTAATAGATTTTTTCATTGAAACATAACCTTTATATGATGCTTCTGTTATTACTGGCTGTCAGGTGAAAATTAAATGAGCTTGCTCTGAGCTTCAGATTTATCTTTCTGTCTACAAAAGGCTATGTGAGAGTTTGAGTCGATACATAGCTTTTACTGATGATTCTGTAAATTAGTCCCATCAATCTGTGGTAAATAGAATCCATCCTCTCCATGAAGCTGGTGGCCTGGCCGGGCCAGCAGTGATACTTTGCAGCCCAGCACTCTCTCTTCTGCTGCTTGGAAAGTGCCTCTAGCTACCAGGAACTTCTACCAGTTAGCGCATTGAGGCCGTTGTTTACTTAAAACATGCATAGCAGCCTGAAGCATTCACACACCCTCACCAATTGGAGAAAGCACCCAGTTTAGCAGTGTTCCATTCATTTCAGCTTCATGGCAATCATTCAAAACCGCAACTGAAAACTGACTCAAGGGATACAGAAGGCGCTTCCGTGCCCTTTTTCCGAAGAGCCTGTTATTTTATATGTTCTGCATTGCAAACATTGTCCTTGGTTGTCTCCCCAAGGGACAGTCCCCACTAACCAAAGCTCCCAGCAGTAGTCTGGGTTGGGAAAGATAACACCCCTTGCTCTACCTGCATTTCTAAAGCTGAGCCAGAAAGCAGAAGTTGACTCTTAAATGGCTTTTCTGCTCTGTGTGTGTGAAACCTAGGATCGAGGAGGAAGCCCCCTTTATCCATCAGTCAGTGATCCTCAGATGTGATGTCTGTATCAAAGGATAGTCCCGAGTTGCTCAGAGCTGACTTGAACTCTGGCTGAGTCACCAAGGACTTGGAGATGGGATCCCACTTGGCCAAGCACCAAAATGTCTCTGGTTTCCTGCGATAACTCAGACTTTACAGGGGAGCAGAGTTTGACTTCACATCTTATGAGAACAAGCAGCACATCTCCAGCAGGGCCAGAAATACTGCGGGAGCAGTCCTCGCCTCGCTGTTCCAGCACTCTCCCTGCCAGTTTTGTTCAGAGCTCCAGAAGTGCAGGGGATGTGTGAACACGTCAAATTAATGAAAAACAAAGTTAAACATTTCAGGACCTGCAAAAGGGTTCAGTTCCAGAAATGAGCAAAGGTTTGGGAAGAGCCTTATTTTTTTAGTGAGGTTTATTCATCCTCCATAGACATAAAAATAAGTCTTTCAAAGAACATGAATATTTGAGGCATTTGGCAACATGCAGACTCTGGCAACCTCTCCTTATTTATACTATGTAATTATACTCGCCTTTATATGTGTGTCCTTTTCATTATTGAGCCCAACATGGTCTTTTGTGAAATTCCAGTTATTGATTAGCACTGGCAACTCTGAAATGTAGCTTTTTATACATCAATAAATCTCTTTCCCCCCTTTTTAAAATCACAGCAGATCTTGTTGGACATTTGGGGAGAAAACAACTTAAAATTCACATCCAGATCTTGGCTGCCAATTCAGGACTTTGTTACTATGAAGTTTGCCAAGTTTTCAGCTTACTCCTCGCTGAAAGTACAGTTTGAGGGTGGGGGATCCCTGTTGCTAGAGTAAAACTGGAGTGACATCATTAGAACTCAGCTAAATCTGTGGCTCCCATGAAATTCTGGCCTCCACATCTTCCCCCAACCCCTTTTTTTGTTTCTTCTTCTTCACTGCACCGAAACCCATCTTACAGTCAGTTTTCAAACTGAAAGCAAACAAAAACAGCCTGACGGCATGACATCAGTGACCAACTATGAGCCTATCAGGTTTGTTTGAATAAATATAAATATACAACCAAAGACTTGGCCTTTTTTCAAGAGATTTAATCCTTTTGCCAGTTGTATTCTTAAAATGTTAGTTTTCATTAGGGAACTGGTACCCCTTCTAAAAGGAGAAAATTAGTATTTCTGGGGAAGACACTAATGAGGCATGAGCTGGTGCATCAGATATTTCCAGTTTCTATTTACTGAAGTTATCATTGTATCTAATCTGTAGCGCAACCAAGAAAATTTAGTAGCAACCAATTATTCTAAACTCAGTTATATTTAGGGTTGAATATCTTTAAGAAGAAAAGAACCAAAGCTTTTTGATAATGCTAACTTCATATTACACATTTATATCAAGGTACATTGAGATCATAATTTATTGAGGATTACACTAGTCCATGTATTAAATGGTACCCTTGAGCATGAAAGTGTTAATGCAACTTTTCCTGCTGCCTTCTTTGCAGTCACTACACATCCCCTCATTCTTTTGAAATTAATAGACTTGTTCTTACCTTTGTCTGATTGTGCAGAGATTTGCATGTAGACCTGCTAAACTTGCCAACTGTAGCAAATGGTTAGTAACTATTCTCAATATGGGTGAGCCCACAAAGTACTGTTTCAGAACTGAATGCTATTTCCTCACAGCAAGTTTCCTTCTTCCTGTTGAATGTTGGCAACCTTGATTTTGGAATATTTTTGCATTTACAATCAAGAAACTTTCAAAGAATGTTATTCTGACTGGCTTATTAGGAGCCCATGATTTATGGCATGTTTGATTCCACCAGACCTCCATTGGATGGTTGCATTGGGAGAACATGGAATGTGTGCGAATTTTGTCAAAGCCCAAAATAGCATATTTTTGTCACATCTCAGATTCAAGCCTGTATTCTGAGCATTTATTCATTTTACTTGTGTATACACACACACACACACACACACACACACACACATATATATATATATATATATATATATATATTTTTTTTTTTTTTTTTGGTAACACCAAAGTGATTAGTTTGTAGGCTTTGAGACTTGTGTCACTTACAGGGTCCTGTTTCCATATCTTCTGGGGTCAGAAGGCTAGTAGAAGCCATACAGCAAGAGCACAGTGGGTTCTCAGGAACCATTTACTTTCTTGTCATGCAAGAGCCTGTGTAGGGTGATCCTTGTGCTGTTGTCAGAGCAATGAGGGTCAGCCGTTGTGGTGACAAATTAGTTTTGACAAGCTTAATGACCCCAAAGAAGAAAAGTCTGTGGCTCTGATAGCAACTGGGGAATAATTGGTGAGCTCAGCCAAATGGGGAATGTGTTAAAATTCCCCAATTCTCTATGGCAGGCCAATTACACCATTCAGCAAAGGGGTGGAAGGTTGCCATCCGCTTCTTTAGCCTTACAAAAGCATCAGCAGGCTATATTTCAATCAATTGAATTTGATTTGGCGGGACATCAGGACACTGAAAGAAACAACTGGATCTTTCAGACTATGTTCTTACGAGAAACTTGGGCAAAGAACAAAACGCGGATTTTTGTAAGGCACCAGTGGATAACGCTGATCTCACAATTGGCAGGTTCTGCTCGTGCACTACAGGCTAGCTTTCTCTTACTGGTCTGGGGTAGGGAGGCCCTGTGAACATAGATTCCTTAGAGTGCATGATAAGTAAATGATTGTCAATTACCAGTCCTTCCAAACACAATCTTTTCACTAACTTATTCAACAAAAATTTATTGTGAACTTACTCTGTGTCAGGGCCATTCTGGGGTTAGGGAATAAGATGGACAAAGCAAGAAAGACCCCTGCCTGCATGGAGACTACATTCTAATGTTATAAACAAATAAGAAATAAATCAGATGATTACCACCAGATGGGGTCAAGGGATGGTGCAAGTGCAGTGGAAGAAATCCCTAGTGAATATGGCGGATGTATTAGTTTGCTAGAGTTGCCTTAACAAGGTATCACAAACTGGGTGACTTAAATAATAGAAATTTGTCATCTCACAGTTCTGGAAGCTATGGGCCTGAAATCAAAGCACAGCAGGTTGATTCCTTCTGAGCACCGTGAAGGAACTATTTTCCAGGCCTCTCACCCTGGTTTATAGATGGTTGTCTTCTCCCTCTATTTTTACATCACCTTCCTTCTGTGTGAGTCTCTGTGTCCAAATGTCCCCTTTCTATAAGGACACCAGTCATATGGATGAGTGTCCCTTCCCCCATGACCTCATGTTAATTTGATTACCTCTGTAAAGGTCCTGTCTTCAAGTGAGGTCACATTCTGAGGTACTGGGGGTCAGGACTCCAACATATGAATCTTGAAGGGGACACAATTCAACCCCTAACAGCAGTTCTGTTACCCAAAAGAAAGTGCTCAGAGAACACATCCTGGAGGGAGTGATAATGGAACTGAGACCTGAGGAAGAAGGAACCAGTCCTGGGAAGAGGTGGAGGCAGAGTATTGGGCAGAAGAAACTGCATGTAAAAAACCCAGATGTGGGAAGGGCTTTCTGTGTCTTTGGAAGGGTGGCTAGAATGCTTGTGACAATGCAGGAGGGCATTAGGTCAGAGATGTGGCAGGACCAGATCACACGGGCCTTGTTGGCCAACTGAAGGAGGAGTTTGGATCTTATTCTGAATATGATAGGAAGCCAGTGGAGCATTTTAGTCAGAGGAGCTATGTGTTGTACTTTTAATTTTAAAGCCTATATTATTGAGCACCTACTGAAAACAAAGCAGTGTGTCCAGTGCAGAGTGGGCTCAAGGCTTTTCTACAGTCTTCACCACAGCCTACCCTGGACTCTGACCCTGTATTTAATCACCAGACTTCTTGCTGCATTCTTGTGGCCTGCTCCCACATTATGTTGTCTGTTTTCCCACCTCTAGCCTTTGCCAGTGATGTTGCTTCTATCTGTGCTCACTCTGCACATTGAACTCCTATTCGTACTTTCACACCCATCTTGAAAACTACTTCTTGTATGGTATCATCCCAGATTCACACAATCCATCTCTGCCTTTGCTCATGTCTTTGATTATATCACATTGTATTGCATTTCTTTGTTTATGTGCCCACCTAACCAAATGCTGGGTTAGCTCCCTGAGGGCAAGGACCCCAACTCCATTCATCTTTGTGTGCTGAGAGCCTATCTCAGTGCACAGCTTAGAGTCAGAGCCTAACACCTTATTTACCAAATGAATGACTAAATGACATATAAGACGGCATTGTGCTGAAGAAGGGAAGCCATTAAGAACTCTTGGACTAGTGGAGTAGAGTGGAAAGAACGGGGGCTTTATAGGTGCATCAACCTGAATCTGAGTTCAATCCTTACTAGTGTTACTTCTGTGCATTGTTACTTAACTTCTTGGAGCCTCCGTTCCTTCACTAGTCAAATGAGTCTAACGGATTCATGACTTTTTTTTTAAACAGAATTAATTTAGGAAACTTTGTGACTGCACCTGGCCCATAGCCTGGCACAAACAAGATGCTCAATAAAGTAATGCTTTCCTTCTCTTCTCATCTACAGAAAGCCTTACTGTTACTGCATGTGGGGAAAAGCACAGAAAGATTCATGAAAACTCTGAATTGGGCAGTTGTTCACTTGCGGGCTTGGTAGTTGTATACGTGGCAGATGTTTACCTCAAAAATATGTTTTTGGGGAACTGAGAGAGTGGAAGGCAGTGTTGCAACATTCTGGTGGAAAATCGGGGATTTGGAGAAATTGAGGAGTCACAGCTTTTCATTACCAATCAGCTTTTTATAAAGAACTTTTTACAGTGTAACATGTGCTGCCACAGAATACCAGCACTGAAGGTCTGATTCATTAGCCGTGATAATCCCTTTGTTTGGGGCTTTATTTCCCATTCCCAAGAGGCTGCCTGATTTGTAACATGGGCATTTCAGGCAGAACATTTTGCACAGTCTTGCAACATCTACGGTGTGAGTCTTTGTGTGGACCTGAGCAGATGATGTAAATGCTTAACTTTTAAGACAAAAGGAAAAACATTAAGAAGCTCTTTCCTTTGTGCACCCGAGCCATAATGGGAATGAGAATTAAAGAAACCTCACCGTGAAGTCTATCGGTGCTAAGATTTCTTTGTCTGTTTTCCAGAGTCGTGGTATATGTATGTGCCTAATAGCAAGGTTTTAAATATGGCTTCTATTTAAAATCACTGTTCTCTCATGTTGCTTCTGGGGTGAGGATCTAATTTTCTATGTCAGTGCTGCCCTGGTGGTATATCCTTAGGGCGGCTCGATAAGTCTCTTGGTTGACATGTGTGCACTATGCAAATTCCATCTCGAGCTTCATCTTGAACTCCCTGTAGTTTGGGTCTTTGTTCCTTGTGCATACACAGTCTCAGTGCCTTCTCCTCACAGCTATCTCAATAGTAACTTTTACAGTCTTCTTTTAAATGTGCTAATTATAAAGGTGAAAGCAAAGACATTAATTGGCTAGGCAGCTAAACTGGAGAAATGTTATTCAATCCAAATACATTGATTACTGTGTAAACGAGAACAGGTTTGATGTGTAGGCAGCGTAAAAGGCTCTGAGGCAAGGACTCCAAACCCACTGCTTGATGATGATTTTATCACGCATTTCCATTTGAGACCCCTCGGCCACACCTTCAAAGAAAGAACAGATATATTGATACGGAGCCACTTTGAGATTTTCTTCCCGTGCCACAGCACTGCGGGAAGCGGGTGGCTTAGAGGCCTGGTAAAGATTTTTCAGGTTTTAGTTCCAGCTGCGTATACGGTGTAGTGAGTTCCAGGGCAGGTTCTCAGGGACAAAGTTCTTAGATGATGTGCCAGGGAAGATGCAGGGGCTTAGTCAGTTTGTGACTGCAGGTATAGATTATTCTTGTTATTGATGTGTCTGAGAGTCAAGGCAGAAATCTCTCCTTTTGGGGGAGCTCTCATCGTTTCAGCATTGCTGCAGAAGAAAAGGCCAGATAAAAGCTAAACATTCAGAATTATTAAAGCATGGTCAGTCCACTCATGTACAAAGCTGTTTCTGTAACAGAATTACTGTTTGGGGACATTCAAAGTTGGCTCGAGGAAGAGGCCATTTTGGTGATGAAAGGAGAAAAAAATATATCTGGTCCATGGGATCAAAAGAAAAAAGAAACTCTATGTAATAATGTCTTCTGGTGCACCCCAAAACTAGAGGTGAGCTCCAGTGGGTTGAGTTACTTAAGAATGGACTGAGAACCAGAATGATGTCTACAAGCCCTTTGGCTTTCTGGGAAAGGCCTTTATTTGATGGGCCAAACATATTCTGCTTGAGGATTGGATCTCCACAGAATGAAACAGGCCATCAAAGCCTGTACCATGGTGATCAGAAGGCTTCTGTCCAGGATGTTTCTGTTGATTTGGATACCAACTATAGTCTCAGTCCCAGGGCACTTGGTTGTAACATTTTAATAGTCAGTCCAGATTTTTGGCAGGCTTTTGTTTAGTTTATTTTTCTCTAAGCTTGAGACATAAGGAATTGAAATTTGAGAACATTGCTGTGTCTTGGAACTTAAAATTTAAAAAGCTTTTGGAAATGATTTTTCTTTTTTTCAGCTGCTGCATTGAAGAATAGAATTTAACTTTTATAAATGACTGTTGGGTAATGTAACCACAATTTTTTTTTTTCCCATGGACAGTGTAAGCAGGTGGTTTGACCAGAGTTGAAGAATTCTTTTCTTTTTTCTTTCCTTTTTGCCAAATCTAGAGGATGTAGATGGTGGTAGGAAATGTTTATGGGGAAAATGGGCTATGATATGGTTGTGGCCAATGGCTTGTGCATTTATATTACCTCATTCAGGTTCCTCCTCTTTCCCATAGTTGCCATTAAAGGAAACTTCTCTTTGCTGATTATACTGACACCTGCTTTGCTTGTTATGCTCCATCTCTTAGGCAAGCAAACTCAACGTGGGGATTTTTAAAGAACTCAGTATATTATTCAATCGCCAGGTAGACAGTCTATCCTTACATATAGTTTATCAGTTATTTTTCCCTATGACTTTTGAATCCCTAAATGCTGGGAGAGAAAATTAATCTGACATTTTGGTACTTTTTATGCTTAACAACTTTATTTGGTAACAATCTGTTTTGAGACCCTACAAGCATCATAGATATTTTCTGTTCTTTAATCCATTGCCAACCTTAACCATTGCTTGTGACCCCTTTTTTATTGGTATGATGCATTTAAGTTTTCAAGGTATTATATACATTATCTCTTTGAACTTCACAACAGCTTCTTGAAGCAGGCCATTCTCTGTGGCAGAAATTCCTTCTTGGACACCATGATATCTTTATCCTTATGTCTTTCATGGAATTCAAGTGTAGGGGATTTTTGTTGAGAACACTTGGTTGAACTAACTTCCTTCCTTCCTTCCTTCCTTCTTTCCTTCTTTCCTTCTTTCCTTCTTTCCTTCCTTCCTCCCTCCCTCCCTCCCTTCCTTCCTTTCTGCCTCCTTCCCTCCCTCCATCCTTCCCTCCCTCCCTTCCTTCCAGCACAAAATGACCTTCAGCTTTCAATTTAAATCCTGAAAGAGACAGGCAGAAAACCACGTGTCTTTGTGGGTGTGGTGATTGGAGATGGAAAGAGTTGACTTTCTCCATCTTCCCTTGCTCCCACTCTGAGAGGCCATGTTTCTGAGACATCTGTCAGATGTACAGCTCTGCTTTGTGCATCATCTTCATTTGAGACAACTGCTAGCTTCAGCCATTCATGTTCTCTCTCCCTAGCCCATCCCCGTGTCCTCTCCATGTCGTGAATCCTCTTGCTTTTGCAGAACTTCTGCTCACCAGGTGGGTCCTTCTGAGCTTTCATGTGTCTATTTTATTTATTTATTTTTACCCACAGGCTTATTCCATGTTCATCATTGTCTGAATTGTCATGAATTTTGGATTTAATTCCAGACAGTCACAGGCATGTTTTCAACTGAGCAAACCAAATGAAGTAAAAAGCCTCATTCCCCTTTTACTTTATTCTCATTACCCATCCCAGCGGGGAGTATGAGTAAAGAATGCATCCTCTAGATCCTGAAAGAATTTCTAATATTCATTTTTTTCTCCATAAGATACAGAGCTTAATCCTTTCTTTAGACATTTTCTTTTTTCTAAATAAACAGGGCCTAATTGGAAAAAGCTGAGAGAGCTAAGCAGAAAAGAATAGAAAACATTTACTGAGCTTGGAAGTGCATATTGAATACTGCGGGAAATTTGCATATGGATTACGTGGTGAAAAAATAGAAACATTCTCAGCCCATTAGTTACTGTGATGGACTCCCACTGACTAAAATCCAAGTACTTTTGCCTTGTTTTCTCCAACTGTTCTTTTCTGTAAGCATTTCTCTTTAACCACAGGGCAGCTATTCTGTTACTGCACTTTGTACTAGGGAAAAGACAAAGTAAAGAACAGAGCTGTGCCTAGAATACGAGCAGGCTGTCTCTGATTTAATCCCTGAACATTGTACCATTATTTCTAAGCTTTGGCAGGAGGGTTGCCTCTATGAGAGGGGTCTAAGTCACATTTTCACCTCTACAGTTGTGACTACTCTTGATTCTAATCCTTGGATTCCTCCTTAGTGCCTCAGTTTCTCCAAATGCAAAGTGGAGGGTAATGTTTAGCAGCACTAATAGAAGCAGGAGGAAAAGAATCAGTGAATATTTATAAAAGTAAATTGAGTCCCTGGGATATAAGATCCCTCAGAAATTCAAAGCATAATTAAGATAGGGAGAACAGATTAGCGTTAAATGTATGTGTGAAACACATTTTACATTTCCTTCCAACAAAGACTGAATTTAATTTACTCTAAGTAAAGAGGAGAAAAAAGGAAAAAAAAAAAACCTGTTATTGTGAATTAGGATTCTAAATTTGGATTTTGATATGTTGATTGGTGTACTATAGACATAAAGCCACATGTTGACTTTTTCAGCAAGTACATGCTGTGTGTGTGTGTGTGTGTGTGTGTGGTAGAGGAGGGATCTACATAAGAAGCAAATCTAATTACCATTGGCAATACTCCTTCAGGAGAGCCACATCAAGTACTAGAGAAAGAATTGTTATCTAAAAGGTATTTAAAACTCTTTACCTTTAATCTATAGAAAAATCATTAAACATGGATCAGCTCTTTGTATTGTGGCTGAGGCCAGACCATGTGAACAAAGAGATGCTCAGACACTGCCTGCAGAAAACATCTACATTATTGTGTCATTGTTTGAGGAAACAACCCAAACTCTGTCACTTTACAAAAGAATCATTGACTATTAATAGATGTGGAAGTTGGTGTAAAATAGAACAAAATATCAGTATCCATCAGCCTGTTCCAGGCTTTCACAATGGCTTGGAAACTGCTGGAAAGAAAGATTTGTGCAACATCGATCACAGAAATGGAAAGAAATCCTAGTAGATAAGCAGGACCCTCTGTGTTTAAAAACAACAAAGTGCTGCATGTGCACTAATTTGTTCAAAAAAAAAAAAAAAACCTAAAAAAAGGCAAATATTTATGAAAGATTTTATCATAAAAGTAGATAGTATAGAAAATCCAAGTTCACTTTTTTCCTGGCCAGATTCTTTTGACACAAGTAAACCTTTCACTGGGGTAATGAAGACATGACTAAACTTTCTGAAGAGACAGAGTTCACCAAAGAATATATGTAGTACAGACCCCAAGTCCCAGAGAAAACCAAGAAATGGTGATCCTTCCTCCTTCCAAGCAGACATCTGTATGAATATCTAAACCAGGAACCGCCTAGGTAATAATCACAATGTGATTTTTTAAGATTCATCTGGGAAAAAGCTGTGTTTGGGTTGTCAGTTTGACCCCTGGGAACTTTCTATACAAAGTGCGGCCTCAGTACCATTAGCATCTCTTGGGAGTATTTTTAGAAATGTAGACTCTCAGGCCCCACTCCAGACCTGCTGGATCAGAGTCAGCCTCATAATGAATTCCTCTGGAGATCTGTGTATACATTTAAGTCCAGGAAGCACTATCCTAGGATTCCACTTGTTATGTGATTGTTTCAGGTCTCATGTATTACCTCCACACAATAATGGATAAACTTTTGGTGATTGATTTTTGATCATTAAATAACTGATGATTGAGAGTAGCTTTGACATTTGGATGATCTGACTTAACATTACCCATCAATCCCAGATTTTTCCGCTCTCATTCATTGGGCCCCAGCAAGTTCCATGCACCGGGCTAGGCTCTGAAAACAGAAAGATGGACAGGATTGATGCCAAGCTCAGGAGATAACTGTTATGCAGATGATTATTTAAATTGTTACTTAATGGCAGATGAGTAAAGAATTATGAAGGAGAAATAAAGTGTGTAAAGAAGATGCCAAGTGGGTGAGCCCGGTGGCGTCCAGAAGATCAGACAGTGCCATGGGATCCCCTTAGGCGGTCCTACCCTTTGGAAGCTTCTGGTTCAAGGGGACCTCTTGAGTAAGTGGACCCCAGGTATGCAGAAGAGCAGCAAGGTGGATTTCCATTTCCCAATAGTAAGGTGGCTAAGAAAGAAGGAAGCTGCTGCCTTTGAGCTAACTTTTTTCCCCTTGAATAAACATTTTTATTGGCCATATGATTTTATTTTTTGAGGTGCCAAAAGCTTACATCGTTTGCTCAAATTAGAAAAATAACAAACACCGCAAGTCCAGAGAGCATGCAAAAAAGAGCTCTAAATGGGGCAGTAGTTCCAGCTCTGCTTTATTGATTGTCGTTCTCCAGATTCTCTTGGCCTGGGTGAACCTGTGGCTAGGCAGCTTCCTCTTTTCCTTCTCGCCCTCAGCAGGGTTGTCTTAAAGTGATCAGCAGTATCCCCATCTATCTTTACCATGGCTTCAGCTGACCTCAAATCAGCCAGAGGGCCAATGTTGTTTTTTCCTGCTTCTCTCTCTCCTCACATTCCTTCTGTTTTTCTTGTTGAGGTTGCTTTTCCATCTCAGTCATTTCAAGTTTGAATTTGATTTGCATATCTAAACTGCTAATTATACCAATTACTTGCAGTGCTTCTGCATTCCAAAAAAGAAGTCTGAAACTGACCCCTTTCATTAAAGTCAGTGTCAGTTTGCCCTGAAATTTGGAGCTATGGCGACAAGTCTTTTTTTTTTTTTTTTTCCTTAAAAATGTATTTTTAAAAGGCCAGCTGCCAACGACTGTATTTTTCAGGTCCCAAATGCTCATGTTTCTGGTTGTGTTTTTCTGTAGTCCAGCATACATTCTTTAACTAAATACTACTCTTGAAAGATCAAAAGGAATACTCCCTGCTTTCATTTTGTTCTTGGCTGTAGCTCATGGATGTCTTCTTTTTTTTTTTTTTTCTTAATTTACAAAAAGCTTTCTTTTCTTCAGAAGAAAAAGATGTGGCTCTGTGGATCATAAAGAGATCATTAGTGTTTACTAATACAGTCTGTTCTTAAGTTGCTTTACTACCATGTCTTTTCAGTGTTATTTACTGAGCAGCTGAAATAATTGGGCTTTGAATTTTTTGGATTACTATAAAGCAAGACCTATTGTCACTTATTGCTGGGTATAATTGCACCATATGTATTTAGTGCAGCTATTTATTCATCTCCCTGGTGGATAACTTTGTCAAAGTGAATTGAGATATTTCTGTGTGTGCAGTTGGAATCTAGAAAACATTTGCATTTCATGTAGCACTTAAAAATATTAGAGGGCTTCACAAATATTTTTTTTCTTCAGACCTGAGGGTCTGTTCTTTAAATTCTACTTATGTTTTATTAGTCTTCACTGTTAGAACAAGTACTGTTCATGTGAGTATATAGTTATCTTGAGTGGATTTTAAGCCCTAGCAACATAGTTTTAAAAAGAGGAAGGAAGGGAGGGAGGAAAAGAAAGCGTTTTAATATAAATAGCTTGTATATTAATATATAATAACTAATTTGTGCATTATTGAACAAACCTGCATTGGGAGTTTTCTGTGCACATTAGTGCATCATGAAAAGGACCAGCCCGGTCCCTGTCCTAAAGGAGCTCAACCGCCGTGAGGATGTTGTAAGGCATATGTGTGGGAGCCTAAACCTAAGCTTGGGGATGGAGGCTGCTTTCCTGAAAAAGGGATATTTAAGCTCACTTTGAAAAAACAAGTAATATTTAACTAGGAAAATAGGAGGAAAATGTTTTCCCAGGCTAAGGAAATACAAGTGCAAATGCCCTGAGGTAAGAAAGGACACAGCATCTCCAGGGAACTGAAAGACCAGTCTGGCTGCAGCCAAGGGAGCAAGAGGGAAGAAAGAGGAGGTGAGGAGGAGGGGGGAGAGTAGGCAGGAGCCAAACCAAGCAGGACCTTGTAAGCCATGGTTAGGCTTCGGTCTTCATCCAAAACCAGTGGGAAATCTTTGAAGAGTTTACCACAGGGAGTAACATGATCAGATTTCTAGTTTTCATCAGATTACTCCTGCAGCCATTTTGGGCAAAAGTAGGTGGAGGAGAGTCTTTAGGAGATTACTGAAGTAGACCAAGTGGAAGAGGATGGTGGCTTAGACTAGGGGAGGTCAAATGTTGATGGAGAGAAGTAGAGATGTTTGAGAGATACCTAGATACTAGAGATGGGTGTGTAGGAGAGAGAGATGTCAAGGATTATTTCCGGGTGCTGGGCTGCACCGTTGAATAAATAGAGAGCAGGGAGTGAAGCGCTGTATGAGGAGAAAAGTCATTGTTAAGTGTTGGAATATTTACTTTGAGGTACCTGTGAACCATCAGTATGGAAACATTGAATAGGAAGTAGGGTCTGGAGCTCAGAGGAGAGGTCCAGGCCAAGTGTAACAGTTGATAACCCTGTGCCTTCTGATATGATACAGGTTGGATTTTTATATCCAACAAAGGAAAATAGTAAAATGAACTATTTTTCTCTTTCTTGAGGAATTTTACTTCAAATGGAGTTAAAAATGCTATAACAAATATTTAGGCAAATATTGAATCATTAACCATTTTTCAAAAAACATTTACTGAGCATCTAATACATATTAGGCACTTGTTATATTATGGGAACTTCTAAAATATCATTCTTTTCTCCATAAGTAAGGTTACTTTGAGGAAAGGCTTAGCCAAGTGGGCAACTAAGAAGGATTAAGTTTTGTCACCACTGGTACTAAGTTGGTAGTAAATTCAGGAGCTTCTTCATTTGATGAAATGAATGAGGGTTCATTCTGTAAAGTATTTCACTGTTTGGCTGAATGTGCAACCTTGAAGTCCTTCCAGAATGCTCAGGTTGACTATTTCATGACAGGTCTGACTTTGCATTCGTTTCTCAGCAGCCTAAGCGTCTGAGTGGTTTACAGATGCATACCACTTTTATTTTTTAATTTGAGAATCACAGTTATTAAAAACAAAAGAGTATGCCAAGAACGTAAGACTCATAATGCTTTATAGTCATTATTAATGACTTCCCTCTATGCTCAGACTTTGGTGAGAATGATTGGTATAATTTAGGATTTTGACACTATTCACTATAGCAAATTTAAGCTACTAATATTTTTCACTTTGTAAGAAAACAAAAGAAAAAGCATGTTTGGATTCCTTCCAAAACACATTTTTTTCTTTATCTCTTTAACCTCTTGAGAAGTAACATTACCTTGGAGTTGCACAGAGGAAATCTTTGTTAAATGACTGAGTCCTTTTGATCATGATTCTAGTTGTCGACCTGCCACTTACTGTGTCTTTGGCAAGTCACTTGACCTCTCTAGGCCTCAATTCTCTTCACTTGTAAAATCAGGGTAATAGTATTCGATAATTTGAATACATGTTAAGATAATGATAATGATGGCTAACTTTCATTGGGAATTTACTGTGTGCTAAATAGTTTCATGTCAGGATTGTTGGCTCTGTAAGATGACTAAGGAGATAAAATAAACATCTTAGAAATAATATGTTTTACTCATTTTAAAATTTCTTTGGAGAATAAGAAACAATAGTAGTTTAAATTCAGTGAAAAGATCAACTACTCTAAATAATATGCCAGTATTCTCATCAGAACAAAATATCCATGATCCACTTCAAATGTGACAATTTAGGTGAAATTTTACCATTCTTCTGGTACATGGAGTCAGGTTCCAGAAAGAGGAGGAAGTTATGTTAAGTAGAAGAGTCAAGGGAATTGAGATTACAATTCTTAGCCAAAGATTTACTTAAGAGTTACAGGGATCAAACTCAGCACATGCATACAGTGATTGAATACCCCATGGGTCTCAATATGTAAAAGGTCATACATGGAAAGGGTTAATGGATTTGATGATAGTTTCTTGCCCATGCTTAAACCATAGGGATATATATAGGAAGAAGGGGCAAGATGTAAGAGTGATTCCGTCAAAAAACAAGAAGGAAAAGGGCTCAAAGAGGAGTTAGATAGTTTAAAATCAGAACAAGGAAGAAGAGCAAGGAGAAGGAATGGGAGGTTTTCTGAGCACCTGCTATATGCCAGTGAGGCACGTGATGGGAGAGACATGTGGAAGAGATCAGTTGTGAAAGCAAGAATGTTGGAGGTGAGGCCTTTTGGAAGCAAGCGAGTGAGTAGTCTTGATGAATCTTGCGGGTTGTCAAAAAAATTGTCAGTCCCGGGACTGTGGAGCTGCCCTGGAGCATCACTCCGCACTCGCACCTCTGTAGTGGCTGCCAGGGCTAACGCATGGTTTGAGTTCCATTATTTTCATATCTGCTTCTTTTTTTAAGCAGCCAGATGCTGATGACTTTTAGCAAGTACCAGAATTTATATTTAAGCCATGCATAATGAAAATTGACGGCTTTTTGTTGAGAACAGCACGGTGTCGGGAAAATATCCCTGCCACTCTCTTTCTCCCTGTCACAGTGGTGGAAATTTTACATTTGAAAGTGAAAAGGCTTAAGATATAATTTTTTAATCCCATCTTTCCTGCCCACTTGCATCTTTTCCAGAGCTTGTCAGGGCCAGATCTGGAATAGTAAGAGCCATTAAAAATTTGGCATCCTGTGCTCTGCTTTTTGGAATAAACTCAGTGTGGGCCAATTTATGGTAAATTATTCTCTTCATGTGTGAATTTCCTTTTCTCTTTTGGCAAATTCATGCTTGCCTCTACACCCCTGCACACAGATCTTAAATACACACAGTTATTACAAGAATCTGTGTGGGATATGTGTGCAAGTGTTAGTGTGTGCCCGTGGCTGTACCCACAAGTGCATATGCACATATTTGCACCTATGTGCCTATATGATAGCAAATTGACTTAAACAGTTTGTCTTGGAAGTTTGTGTTGCTGTATGTATGTTAGCATACATTCTGTTGCAACCCGCAAACAGTTTCTCAGTCAAGAGATGACAGGATTCAGCAATCATTTTGGGAAACACCATAGTAAATAAATATATTGCTTAGCTCCTTTAAGCTAGGCACGCCAATTCTTAATAAAACTGAAGACAAGCAGTGGCATTTCTTCTCTTTGTAGTTGAAGACAACTACAGGGCAGTCTGTCCACTGCCGACAGAAAAGGCAGAGCCAAGGCCTTGCTGCAGTTCCTGTGCTCTGACTACAGAAATATCTGGAGCTAGGAGTAGTTACAGTCTTGGGTTGTATCAGATTGTAGTTTCTTCCTCCTATTCAGAGAGGTTGGCTATAGGATGGTGGGCAGAGGCATTGCGTGGGAAATTGCTTGACCAGCTTTTTGGGGATATTTGACTCAGGGCAGTTCAGGGCAGGGTCCCAAAGATCTTTTTTCCTTGCATGAGAAGCTCTGATGAGAGGCTGTTTCCTGGCTTATTTGAGGGCATATTAGCTCAGTTTAGGGCAATTTAAAACAGTTTCTTTTCCTTTGTGTATGAAGAAGGCACACATTTATGTGCCTTGAATTATTATTGCTAATAACATGTTCCCAATGGGTCTGTGTATATTTAGCTAAGATTTGGAAAAGGGTGTGGTAGGAAAACAGCTCACTCCCTTCACCAGTATTGCTACAAATTTCTCAGAACATCAATAAAGAAGTTAATGCATCACATCCACAAAAAAAATACAGCCATATGTTGTTGTTAGTATTGTTTCCCCTAACATGATTAGATATTAAAATAATTATATATTTTACAGTAATTCTGTAGAACATTAAATCCAGCAAAACCCATAAATGCATTTTATAGCTTTTGCGATGTTGACTATTTGATGTCATCATGAATGGTGACTGGCCCTACCTAATTAAAAGGCCTTAATGAGCTTATTACACAAGGAAGTCTAGGACATCAATATGCTTTTTTTACAAAGCGTTCATTTTCTCCATTTTGTTTAGCATTTATTTAGCAAGTAATCTGCGGTCACTTGAGTATATGCCAAGCACTGTACCCAGTGCTGGCAATAAAAAGATTAATAAGACTCAGTCCTTTATCCTCATAAAGCTCTGACAGCCTAGTGGGGGAGACAAACAGTCTAATTAGTGTACCTCTGTGCATTAGCAAGGCAGTGGGCAAGGCATGGTGGTGTGGGGGGAGTGATCCATTGTACCCTGGTGAAAGCATAAAGGAGGGCCTCACAGAGGAGGTGACGCCAAACTAAAGGGTCAGTAGGATGTCACCAGGCACAAAGAATAGCAGGGGCAGAGGCAAAATAGAGTTAGGGAACTGCAGCTGGCCTGGCCTGGAGCCCGATGGGAAAGGTGGGAGGACAGAGAGGAGGGGACAGACCTGGCCACATACATCCTCAGCCCTTCTGTCACAGGTGGTCTCTCTCCTCCTCTGTTTCTGTTTCTCCATTTCTCTTTTCCTTTTGCTTACTTAGTTCTCTTTTACTTCATTCATCCCTATCTGTCTTAAACTTGAGAGACCTTTGAGAGGAACTAGGGCTTTAGAGAATGTTTCTGACATTTTTAAAATGAAAAAAAAAAAAAAAGTGCCTAAAATCCAAAGGCTGATTCCTCCAACTTCCCTTCATCCTCACTCCTAGTATATAGAAAATAATTTGAGGGTGTCTTGGAGCAGACTGGGTCAGATTCCAAATTTGTTCTGAGTGTGTGTCTGCCTCCTGGCATGTGCTACGAATGCAGGAAAAGTAGGATGGAACCTGACAGTTATTGTGGACCATCCACACAGCCTCTAGAGGGCTGAATGTGCAAGAAACTCTGTATTCCCTGGCCCGCTGGTGTACAGATTGGTACTTACAGAATTTGAAAAATTGTTTTCCTAAATATAGAGGAGCAAAATATCTAAAAGTTGCTTTTATAAATATACTTTATATATACTTCATGAAATATTGTGCTTATGAAGATCCATGTATATGGGATTACATCTAACTCTGTGGTGGTCAGAAACACAGATACACAGAAAATTAAATAATTTAAGTTCTTTTAGGTATATTTATGCAGGACCAATTACGTAGCCATAAATATATTTACTCTACTGGCATGCAAGCAAAGTGCATTTACTGAGGTCTGACTGTGAACCTCTGAAGGATACATGCTCTGGTAGATATGTATTTGCAGACCGCATGGAATCAGTGCTAGCAAACAACAACAACAAAATCCAGGCAACTTACTTCTTGTTATGTTTAAACAACCCCACACAACCAGTTTTCATTATTTACCCACTCACAAAATAATTATTTGCTTGAAATTGTAGTTTTCTGGCATTGTATTGACATGACATGAATAATATATGATCCTTTATATTTGTTGAATAACTGGAGATAGCCATATGATCTGTTTTAAATTTCAGTGTTGCGCTGTGGAATATTCTTTTCCCAGAATATAATGCCCATGATGAGGTTCCATTTGTCCCCAGCTCCTTTCAATTTTTATAAACCAGACATTTGATAATTTCCATAAAAATTTAGTACGGTTCAAATGTTGGCACAGAAATGACATATTTCTCTCTACAATGGCATGTGGCTTCTAGAAACATTTTTTTCCTCTTTTCATTTTTTATGTTGCCCCCTCATTTATTTTGCCACCTCGTTTAAAGTGCCCTTTTAAAGATCAGCTGCTGCCCATGACCCAGAATGTTAAAAAAACAACAAATTGCCTTAAACCAATAGGAAACACATACATACTGCCCATTTAGGTAACCTTTGTTTAATACAGATTTCTTAATCAAAAACAAGAAACACAACAAGCCAGGAAGTTGTATTTATGAGCTAGTTAGTAGGTTCATTTTGTACACTAGAATAACAAGGAAAAACATAGTAACTGGAATCTCTTTATTACTATGGTTTAGGAAAAACATTACAGAAAGGGTTTTATATTAATTCTACTAAATGTTAATGGTTCCAGAAAATCTGGATGAATGAGTACTGTAGACCACTTCAGAATGCCAGATGAGTGGCATGCACTGAAGGAGTTGACTCACTGAGGCCAAAGTGTCAGTCTCCTCCCCACTCTGGCTGCCCCAGCCAAGCCAAGGAGACCAGGAAACTTTGAAGGCTGTCCTCGGAAATGCAAGTGCAAATCTATTCAGATACTTGGAAACTTTGGAAAATCAGTTTAGGGTGCACTGATTTCCTTGAAGTTAAGAGAACTCTCAGGATTATCCAGAGGTAATCCTACCACAGTGTTAAATAAATTTCCGATGAGGCCACTATTTCTCTGCCTAGAACCTTTGAAATATTATAAAACCGGTATTACAATTTAACAACCAAATGGAAACAGAAACTCCCTTTCTGTGGGTACATTGTTCCCTTATGGACAAGAAGGTGATTAGACTGAAAATATGAGTAAAATCACAAAGTGAGAACAGAGACATCTTCTCTGTCCTCATTACAGAATTAGTAGTCTGAATGAAGCATGGAGAGGAAGGAACTCCGTATTACTCAGTGTAACAAATTCATGAACTAGACACTTTTTAAAAGCCTCAAAACATTTGGATTATTTTCTTTTTCTCCCTTTATGTAACACTTTCTACAAACTGAGGTGGTAAATACTAAGATTTGCTGGAGCATCCAGTCCTAAGGAGAATGCACTGGGAACAGAAACCACAGCGTGGCACGAGGCGAGCCAGATGTCCAAATGCGAATGAGACTGAAGGAGAAACGAAGTCAGATGGTCCCCGTGTGCTTCTGCAGTCTTTCCGTTTTGTTCCTTGTCTTTTTTTTCCCTGACTTTTCTTTCTTTCTTTCTTTCTTCTTTTTTTTTTAAGTTTTTTTCCAGACAACACTTTCTGGAAACCTAAATTTAAAAATTAGATTTTAGTCTTCCACACTTCTTAAAACATTTGCATTCTTTTTTATTGAAGTATAATCAGTTTACAATGTTATGTCGATTTCTGGTATACAGCATAATGTTTCACACTTTTAAGGATGAAGCTGCCGTAATCTGGTTCATCAAAAGCAAGCACTTTCTTTATTCCTTCATTTTTGCTCTAATTCTTTTGTTTATTTTATCTCTTTTTTGTGCTTTAAATCCCATCCCATTACACTTTCAACCTGAGGGAAGTTTAATGATTCCAAGAACCTTACTTCTCAAAGTGGAATGTTTGAATATTCAACATTTAGAAGTATGAGCTTGGAGACAGTTACAGATGCAGAATCTTGGGCCCTAATCTGCATCTACTGAATTAGAATCTATATTTTAACAAGATGCCCAAGTGATTTATGAGCACGTAAAGGTGGAAACACTGTCTTGGAAGGAAGCTTCTAAATCTCACATGAATACGTGAGTCAGATTTCTCACCTCTTCTCAGGTGTGTGAAGTGGCTTGGGCCCTCAGCTGTGCTTTGGCTCCCTCTTTCTGATCACAGGAGAAGCCATCTTTCATTTACACCTATTGCAGGTATGTCCATGATTCAAGTGAACTTGAACTCTTGGGCTTATTGTGGAAGTCACCTTGAATATATCCACAGCATTATAAATATTTGCTGACCTTTCCACCAACGCCTTTCATCTCTGTTGTCTTTGCGCTTACGTGGAAAATGCAAACTAGCGTATAATTCATCAGTCAGTCCAGGCGCTGCACAACATACCTTAGCTTCAGCCGTTACTAATGGGATTAATTGGTCTTGACTATGAAGTTATAAAAGCTTATACCTCCAAGGGTCATAAACACTGAGCCTTAATTGAAATCAAATGTATATTTTTAAAAAGCATGTCCAGCATCATAGACTCCTTTCTGTTTTGGCTTTGTTGACACTAGTCATGGTATAAAAATCTGATCAGGAAAGGTTTGTTGTTTTTACTGCTTTGAATATGAATTTGTGCTGCTCAGCACTCTAAGTAGCTGATTAGGGGAGGGCATAATATTCTACTTGATTATTGGTTACACATATGGAATAAATCCTATTTTAATGGTGTCTAATGAGTCTTTCATTTTCAAAACCTTACATAAAAGCTTCTAATAGAAAGGGAAAGTAATATTTCAAAGGTCATCTTAATGCCACTTAATGTCAACAATCTGTAATCAAGCCAATATATAGAGATGGTGATTACAGTCCAGTTGTGATCCTTTAAATATGAAATAATCTCCTAAATTAACAAAGTGATGCAAGCTAAGGGGTTCTCTGGGTTTGAGGCAACTTACACTTTTTTATTACGGTTTGTTACTTGGAAACAGCGTTGGAGTTAGAGTTTTGTTGTTTTTTTTTTTCTCAGAATGAGGCTTTATGCAGTGCAGTATTTTCAAAACCCACGAGATTTAAAGTTCTGTCACTTACAGTTTCATGCATTGTTCTTCTGTGTGTCTGTAAAGCCACTGAAATGTATGATTGGAAAATGATGGCTCCCCTTCAGTGCTTCTTCTCAACAGCCGAATGTAATGAGCATTAGAAACGTGGGGTGTTTTGTTGGTCAGGAGGCCACCAAGGGAACTTGTAGGCATACCTATTTCAGAACTAGACATATGCTTGGCAACAGATTAAATAATCAGGCGTTTAAAGAATCTCTAGTGTGAGATCAGTGTTCTGGAATTTTGTCTCATTTGAGGTGCAAATGGAGATAACCCTGCTTTATCCTGGGATGGAGATGTTCCTTTTCAGTCCAGGGCTGTTGCTAGTCTATATGACTGTTGTCCCAATTAGAAATGGATGAATTCTGCAAGATGCTTTATTATTGCCAGGAGACTTTCTTAAGAAAATCAACAGTGATTACGATATGAATGGTATTCTGAACTCACAGGCACCTGTAGTAGCATCAGAATCTCCTGGAAGGCTTGTTAACACTCAGATGTCTGGGCCTCCACCCCTAAGGTTCTGTTCTGTGAGTCTGTGGTGGGGCCAGAGAATTTATATTTCTGACAAGTTCCCAGGATATGCTGATGCTGCTGGTCCAGGCACCACGTTTTTGAGAATCACTGCTCAAGGTTCAGCAGTATATCTGCCCAAGGTCCTGCCCAAGCACGGACCTTGCTTCTATCGTCCCATGAGTAAAGTTTGAGTTTTATTCATCTTGTTCCTCCCAATGCCAATGCATAGTGCCATGCTCATAGGGCTTACTCAGTATTTGTTAGAGAAAAAAAGAATGCTATTAAGATAAAATGACTAATGTGTATCAGACCCCTTTCCCACCACCATTCCCTCCCACATTACCATTCTGCATTTTTCTTTCTTTTTGTTCTACTTCTCCTCCTTCTACTACCCCTCTTCGATTCTGAGAATTTGTTGTTTTTCTCTCACTTCTTGTATATGGCCTGGGTTTGAGCCATAGGCAGCCTCAGGCCCGATGATCCAGAATTGTGTGTGTCACTGGAACCAGGGTTCCTAACTCCACAGTCACTCCAGGAAGGACATAACCAGAGACTAAGATATTTGTCAATTTTTGTGTAGAGATTGGTATGTGGCAGTGACCCAAGCAGTCAGGTGACAATTTGGACCTTAGATCTCAGGATATACTTTGCACTTTAGGAGTCTTGGTGAGAAAGCATTTGGCCAAACTGAAGGAAACTCTTCCGCCATGGTCCCTGCTTTCCTACTTTAAATGTTCATTTACTCACTCATTAAAGATTTGGAAAACATGAAAAGAAAAGAAAAAAGGAAGAAGAAGAAAACAAGGCATCCATTTACTCAAACACCCAAAGCATCCAGTTTGGCTGTATTTTGTAACAATCTTTTGTAGTTCTACATAAACGTTAAATTTTAATGCATTTGCATTTAATTGAATTTATAAATCTGGGGGTAAAATTGCCTGTAGGAGAGGAAATTCTTTTGTTGAATTACAGGGCTATTCCCACAATGAATGATAATGATTCATTACAAAATTGTTTGCTTTCAAGTTTCATCCAGAGACCATTAGAGAAATGAACAGCACCTAATTTCTCTTCTAGCAGAATTGTTAGTGTGACAAGTTCAGTTAAGTGTGGTTCTCTGCATACTCCTTCGGTGGGTTGGGTGTTAGGAGCCATTTGTCAATTCTTCAGTGATTTTATTGGTTTGAGGTTCATGGTTTCTTCCCAGTGAATTTCTTCAACATGAGTGAGTGGTGATGTATAAGCTCCAAAGTACATGAGGTTTCCTTTCTCTTGCCTTTATTAACTCAGTGCTGTCAAACCTCTTCACTCTTAGTCTTTTCACCTGAAAATACTAAAATTTTAGTACAAGTGCTACAAATACTTTTGTCTCCTGGCCTTTCTTGTTACAGAGGAAACATTTGAGATCAGCTGGATTTTCATGATTTTTAAAAAATAATCTTTTTGTTGTCATTTTCAGTCTGGGTGCCCATAATTTCGTCCATCTTTGCTATTTTTAAAAAATAGTCAAGAAGTTCTCAGATGCTCACTTTTCACTGATTTGCGTGGAATGCAGCAAGCTCTTTGGTCTTTGATTATTGCTTCTCTTAACAATAATAACTAGCAATTTAACTGGACACTTTAGTGGACATTTACATGGGCATTTAACTGGAGAAAGTTTAGAACACTAGTCTACAGTTAGTTTATATCTGATGAAGTGACAGTGGAGTTAGGTCTAGGACGTGTCTGGGATCCCTCTCATCACTCTGTGGTAGATCTGGGGGTCTTCTTCACAGAAACCTTGTTACGCTAATATGGTTCTCCAGGCGAGTGTTGGTGCTGAGACAATACAGTCTTCTTTCTGACCAAGATCTGGGGTGACTAGAGAAGGGAGTGGATGCTGAAGCCTACTCGGGTCTTGGTATGCACTCCTGGAGTTGGCCCCACGATGATGCCCCCCCCCCAAAGAGCGTTGGTAGGAACGAGGCTGCAGGCTTGATGGGTAGAATACCACAAGCTCATTTTAGACCTAAATGTGGTCTACCAGGTGATTCCAAGACAAATAAACTGAGCTCCAGAAGCTTGCAGAGTTATCATTCAGAATGAACCTTAAAAACAGAGGTTTGAGTGGCAGAGGCCTCTGAGCCATGAATTGGGATTTCTTTGAACCTCTGTATTCTCAAACTTGATACCCATTTGAAAACCTGAAGAAATAAACCACTTAAATCCCCTCTCCCTCTAGCGATAAAACAGTGTATGTCTTTTACTCTGTTGAAAAATAGTTGGCTTCGTCAGCAATCATCTTCTGTTCGGGCTAAATTTATTTTTATGTGAAATAGAAATCAGGAAAACACCAAAATTATTTTAAGCAAAATATCAAAATTGAAATAAACCAACATATGTCTGTGAAACATGTATAACTCTCAATCAAAAATAAGTGCAACTTTCACAAATTTCTTAAAATATTCCAGCATGCAAAATCTGGACAACTTAAATAGAGGGAGTTGTGACATGTTTGATTATTCTTTCTCCTTAGTTCATTCTTTACTTAAAGGTAAAAATTCAAATACCCCAAACCTGGCCAGCTCTGTAATCCCTTCATGAACAATATACTCCCTCATCTATTGTAATAAGAGAACCAAGTAATTTTATAACATTTCTTGTAGTAAGTTTAAGTTATATTTGCTAATTTTTAATGAAAACCACCCTAAATTTACCCTCTTTACTTCTGTCCTCATCATCAACCCCTATATTCCTAAGAAGTGAGGTTTCTTAATTGCTTTAAGCATATTATGCTGTATTCTGATAGTTTTTCCATGTTTCTAAGTTTTCCTTGCAATGGGAACTCAAATGGCATTAAATTTGTCAAAGTGAACATAAATATTCTGGGGCTTAGCACCAAAGAGAGAGTTAAAGGATAAATGCTCATCTCACATTTATGCTTCATTTATAGGCTTTCTCTAACACATTTCCTATTAGATTGGCACTTCAAGAATTGAAATTACTTTGACCCTCTAATAGTAGCTAATATTTTGCCCACAGAAGACTTTAAGTAAATATTACCATCAATAAATATTATTGACAAACCAATGAAGCATTTCTTGAAATCTTTAGCTTTTCATTTTTAATTCTTCTCTTCAAGAACTAGGTAACAAATTTCTTAAAGTAATAAGAATAAAACTATTACTTTATTTGGAAAATGGTTTAACACTAAATAGAATGTCTTCACGTTCTAAAGCATGTTAAAAACTTTATCTCGTTAGGCTTGGCATCACCCTGTATGTTAACAAGGTGACTCTTGGGAGTTGAAAACCACTTAAGACAGAGTTAAGAAAGTTTATGATCATAATGATTCAGCAGACACATATCCTTTTCATCTCAGACTCTTGGATCTTCAGGTTACTTTTTTTTTCTTGTACATCACTCTGAATTATTTTTGTTAGTTTATTAGTTGTAAAAAGTTTCTTCCTTCCTGGTTCCTTCAATTTAGACCAATTTGGAAATGGAAAAGTGTGTTAATTTTTTAACAAATCTTTAAGACATGCATTACTGTATTTTTATTAACTGAGCCAGATGGCTCACAGCAAATTTTCTCTGACATAAGTAATCACAGAAATCAGTTTGGGACCCAAATCTGGTATGGAAAGTGGCATGTATATTCAGTGGAAAAATGCAGTTCACATAAACATATGGATATTTTTAGAAGTAATATTTGTTACTGTTTGGATTTCATTTTATTTTTTTGCGTTAAGCTAAGTACAAACTAAGGACATTTATTTTTCCTGTCCCCCAACCCTGGACATTCAAGGTCCTTCTCAACAACCAAAAATTGTTTTCTTTTTGCAGTTTGAAGGTTGCAAGAAGGCCTTTTCCAGGCTCGAAAATCTCAAGATTCATTTGCGGAGCCACACAGGCGAGAAGCCGTATTTGTGCCAGCATCCGGGCTGTCAGAAGGCGTTCAGTAACTCCAGTGACCGCGCCAAGCACCAGAGGACACATCTGGACACTGTAAGAGTGGCAGGAGCTTTCCAACTTCCAGCCCCAAGTCCCGGTGTGAGGAAGTGCCCATTTGATAGTGGGATGGTGAAGGTGTTTGCTTTATGGTCTGCAGGTTATAGGGACAATGCCAAGGGCAGCAGTGAGCCCTGGTAAAGAGCCAGAAAGGGCCCTGTTTGGCTCTTTCCTCTTTTTTCTGTAGTCACAAGTTATCCTAAATATTACAGCTGCCTGGGACGAAGGGAGGCTTCTTGATTACCTGTGTACAAAGCAGAAGCAGTTTAGGGGCTCTCATATAGTAGATTTTAGTAAAGAGAATGACCACTAGAGATTGAACATTAAAATAAGTCTTCAAATATCAAGATACACTAAGATAGATAAGATATGCTATTGCTTAAACTAGGAAGCATTTTTTTTTTCCTTACCCTGATTCTTTTCCTTTTGACCTAAGAACTTTGAGGCTGCCATGATTTTTTTAAAGTGAATCTGGCCTTTTGCTTTAGAAGCTACCTGGTGTTTTCACCTTCAAGTGATCTAAAAAGAATTGGCAAATCTTTCCCAAAGGTTCAGTTTCATCACACTTGCTATGTGTTAACAGCCACGTATCTACTGACATAAACCCTATGAGAACAATTGATTTTCATTACTACACCTTAACTCTCTTATTGCTGAAACATTCTGTTCATTTGCTAATGCCCTTTCCATGATGCTTGTCTTTCATTTTCTCCATTATGTTGATCGTCGTTCTATCCATTTCTCAGGTTTTCGTCCCATTTTCTTTACATGAGGCCAGGTAGGCTATATGTAATTTTTGGTCACTTAACAAAGCCACCAGGATAAATGAATTATACACATCGCAGATCTTTTATCCTACATTCTTATAAATAATGTATTCATGACAGTAGTTTTTCAGTGTTAACATTCTGATGTCTATTATTAAACTACACCAGAATTTGAATTTTGAAAAGATACTGTTATTTTTACGCACCTTCTCATACATATTTAAGATTCTTCTGATGTTATAGTTGACATATTTATTAAATTTTATATTAGTCTCTATTAGTCATATCGATAGAAGTCATTTTAGCTATGTGTCACATAACCTTTCTAAACAGAATTATCTCCTAATATACATAAATGTGATAGTTTGCCTAGTAAATATCTGAAATATAATTAGAGTAATATGGGTGTAAGTTGGACCCTTTCTGCTCTAGCTGAATTGAATTGACAGTGATTTTAGGAATAACAGAATGAAATATTAAATGAATAACTGTGGTGAATAGCAGTATTTCTTAAAGGTAGAAATATGAAAAAAGAATAAATTATGTTAAAATGCCCTACTTTGTATGTCTAAAGTGGTCTTGGTAGAATCTAATAAATTTTCCAATTTGTCATTAAACTTTATCATGGAAGAATGAACATTCATGAGACAAGATTGTCTTGAGAAATTGCTTCTACTCTAGCTAGTTATCTGTAGTTTGAAAGAACTATTGTGAGGCTAAGTGTTATGGTTCTACAATACCTTTCTTTGCTTGGAGCTAATTTTAGCTAATCAAACTAAGAGCATTTTCTAAAATCATTTTGGAATTTTAAAAATACATCCTTTTTTAAAACTTTTGAGGAAAGCTACCTACGATAATAATTTCATGATTCAGTTCAATGCAGTAGCCTTTAAAACTTAGCTATTTTTGTTTTTAAAAAGTATTTCTCTGTTAAATCTGTTAAACCCATCATTTTAACCCAAACTACCTTCTGTTTAAATTTTTATTACATTTAACAAATTGGTAAGCTCTTTTAAAATCTTTTAAGATATTAAGATATTAAACATTTATTTTAAAAAGCAAACTGGAATTGCTTGAAGAATTTGTTATTTAAATTTAGGTCCCCATTCTCTTTCATTAAGCACTCCTTATGCTAATGCTGTCAGAACTTTGGATAAAGTATCTTTTTCAACTAAATGGATTCTTTATTTATAGGAAAATGATTTCCCCGTAAAGATTACTGAGTTCCTAATTCTAACCCTGAAAAATATTATTAATTCATTTCTATGCTAGCATTTTAATATCTAAACCGGGGAGATAATTTTACAGTACAAATGGAAAATTTTAAAAATATAGTTTGATGAAATCTAGCATGCCATTAAAGTTTACGTAATCTGAGTTAGAATGACCAGTACACCAGTACCGCTCAGACCACCCTGGCTTTGCTATTTTGGCATACTAATCCCAGCTGGCTGATGGCAGGGGGAGTGTGAAAGCTAGCTGGGAGAATGTTCAGTATTCAAGCCTTCTTCAAGAACATCTCTAAATCAAATATGAAATGACATTACACATTTCTTTTCAACCCAAATAATGGTGACCATGGTAATAATGGAATAAATTTATATAACACATTAATATTCCCAAAGATTTTTACGTGCAGCATCTCCTCTAATGCTCAGAACATGATCTTATGTGATCACAACATGACTGCCAATAAAGATATTGGCTAATTGCCCCCTAACACTGGGGCAGGATAGGGAAGACTAGGGCAAAAAGCCATGTGAACCCAGAAAAAATTCCCAGGTTAAAGAAAACCTTTGCTTATCCAGTGGAAACTTCATTGGCAAGTGACTTCAGCCCATAATTGGCTCATCATTTTGCAAAAACTGTGACCTGTTGAGAGCCTTGTTCGTGCATTGTTCATTGTTGGATCCCTAATATATAATAAAATGCCCAGCACCTTATGGAAGCAAAATTGCTGCTGGGTGATTCATTTAGTTAGTCGATCAGTCAATGAACAAACACCTAAGATAATCAAACGTACAATTCAAATTGGGAGTGTCAAACTAAATTATGTATTCATGACTTTACCTTGTTCTTGGAATTTAAAAAAATGACAACAAATAACAACAACAAAAAAGTGAATCATATGTATGGTTTCCAGCAGGGCAAACAGTATCATCAACATATATGTTGGCCCACAAAGTGATAACCAAGCACTTGAAAACAGGAACAAAATATAAGCAGTAAGGAAAAATATCTGAAAAATTTTGATGCGGGAGTCAATAGAATAGCAGATTTCTAAAGCCAGAATGCCGTTGTAGAGTCAGAGGCTCAGTTCTCCTACTTACATTTCACCTCGTGCAGGCACGGCTTTAATATCTCACCTGATGAGATACTAAGCGGATGAGTGACTGTTAATACATCTTATAAACACAGTTAATCTTGTATTTTTTTTTTTCAGTTTTAGAATAAGCAGATTTGTATTTACTTCACAAGTTAAAAGCCATATTCTTAAACCCCTGGTTTGGATTTTGTTCTTACAGTAGGCATAGTAGCTAAATCTTGAACCAATGTGTAGTACTCTCATTCATTCATTCCTAATTATCATATTCCAATCAGCAGGGACACAAAAATAAAAAGGAGTCTAGACTGCTTTCGACTCCAACCTCATATCCCCTCAGGCACATGGGGGAACCAGAGGAGCCAAAACTTACGTTCTCATCATGCTCAGCCAAGGGCTTATTCACCTAACCCACGCATAGCACCGCGACTCCTCTACAACTAATAATATTAATGTTTCTCTGCCTGATTTTTCATGTGTCTGCTGTTTGGAACCTACTGTCTTTTGCTAACTTTCCATTAATTTTGCCTTTTAATTCTCTCCCTCTCTCTTTTTGAATCAGGTTTCTTCTGAAACATTCCCAGTCTTTTCTGGACTTTCCTACTGCTTCTTTGTACCTGAACTCTTAAAGAATATGTGTTTCCTAATTTCTGACAGCACCAGAGATTGTTTTCAGGGGAACATAACTGTAAGTATGGCTGGAGATACTTAGTAATAATTTCCATATTAAACAATGCCACAGGAAGTTTCATGGTAAAAGTGCAGTCTACAGCAACCTCTTAAAAATCATCAAAGATAAGACATCTCTTTGTTTCTTGAAAGTTTACTCGTCTCTCTGCTTTGATGCAGACTTACTGGCCTTGCTAATGAAAACGCATGAGGATCACCAAGCATTTCACCTTGGGCAGCTGGTAACAGTTCATGCTCTGAAGACAGTAGTCTTTGAGTAAACCTTCCCCAGTTACCGTTATGATTTAACCACAACTGTTTCTTTTTTTCTTTCTTTCTTATCTAGAAACCTTACGCTTGTCAAATTCCAGGATGCACCAAACGCTACACAGACCCAAGTTCTCTAAGAAAGCATGTGAAGGCACATTCTTCTAAAGATCAACAAGCAAGGAAAAAGGTAATTTTAAAAGAGAATTTGTCCAGTCAGGAAACGCACATTTAAATTCCTCTCGCAATACCAGGAGCTTCTGCAGGGCACTGGTAATTCTACTGCTTCTCAAGTGTAACATTTTTTCGACTCTTTAACTAGAGAAGTCTTCCATGAAGTGATAGCAAGGCTATGATTTGCATAACTGATTTAACCAGATATGAATTTCTGGGGAAAGTTTGTATAATAGGAGTTTGAGAAAATTAGTGAAAGTCACCTAAACTGGGAAGTAACAAAATTAAGTCCAAATTGCTAAAGAAAGTTGAATTGGGGAATACAGCACAACAAAATGCCTTTCTGGAGATAAGTGCTTTTTCTTAAAATATCAACTGGCAAAAATCATTAGCTCTGATGAAGAAGGTAGGTCGTCTCTAGGAAGAGTAAGTATAGAGCATTCCTTCCTTTAAGCGTAGAAAAAACACATTCCTTAACAGGTACTATGTATGAAAGTTTGAGAAAGGAATTGAACCTGAAATTGCTTTGACCTCAGTGAGGGCTTAGTTCATCTGTCAAAGTTCATGGAAATTATAGTATCTCAGATTCGGAGGAAATGTTAAAGATCAACCTGCCAACCCACATGACTTGCTCTCCTGACCTCAGAATGTCTCCAGCAAGTGGTTGGCCATGCTGTGCTTTAACACCTTAGGAAATGAGGAGCTTACTACCAGGGGTTAGCACAGTGCCGGTTGAGGGCTCATATATGGAAATAATTTGACCTCTTCCCCATGAGTTAGTAAAATGCCCAGTTAGACGGATTTGATAGATATTCTTAATAGCATACAAACCCACTCTTGTAAGTCAATTGTGAAATCATTTATTTTTTTCTCTGTATAAATACAGTTGTCTCTTTAATTGGAATTCAAGAGACAAAACTGATAACAGATGATCATTATCAACAGATGATAATAGATGATTATTCAACATGGATTGAATTCCAGTGTTTTAAAATAGAAAAGGAACTGCTAAGTGAATTAATAATATAAATAAAATTGTAAGGAGGATGCTTAATAATCTTGAAATAATACACCATTGTTGCATACTGTTGACTGTTCAGCAGGACTACCGTCTGAAATGGTTTTTGTCGGTATCTGTGTATATCTTACAAAGTTGAAGTAATGAGTTGTGTTTGTTAAAAATAATAATAATAAACTCTCTTGCTGAGAGCTTTTCCTCCTAAATCTGACCATTCTCCATCTCCAAATTGTCCCAAATGTGGGAGATTTTACTATAATAGCAAATCTGTCATGAGATTGAAGAGCATCTTCTTGGAAAGGAACAGTTGTTATGGACATGATGGAATGTAAGTCCCATGTCTGGATAAATAAACAATATGATCTTCAACTTAAAACGGTAAGCCAGGTTGACAGTAGGTATGAAAACATAATGGATATTTTCAGGAATTATTAATGGTTTCTATTGTTCAAACACGGTATGTTTCAGCCTCTTTATAAAGGAAGAGTAGTTTTAATTGTGTGAAAGATTCTTGAAGTGCTAATTTAAAAAAGAAAATCAGACCTTAAGACTACAATATATAAATTTATAGGCAATTTGCAGACAACCTTCAATAGGCAACCCAGATAATAAGGATATACTTTCAAGGAGCAGGAGTGTTGTAATCTAATGTCAAATTTTACAATAGTCTGTCAAATTTTTTCTTATGTAAAATGATATATTGTCTCTCCAGTGATTTAGCTTTTGATGTTCACTTGTTCACTCTTTTTCCTGCAAGTGGTTGAATTAGATTTGACTGACTTTCATTGCCTAGTCCTCAGTGACAAGTTTACTGTGTTTACTTTCTGAATTTTAACCTGTCCTTTTAATCTGGAGATTTAAAAAATCCTATGTGGATCTGTGATGGACTAATTTGTGGAAATTAAAATGATGACAGTTGCTCCATCCAATAAAAAGAGTGAATCTAACTCCCAGGAGAAGCAGTGCTAATAAACCTGAAATCAGTCAACCCACATTTTTAAACCTTGCACTGGTATACTGGTGTGTAATATTTACATGGTATAATATAGTTACTAGACCTCAGAGAGATTCTAATTGCTAACTCACATCAGGGCTTGGTATTTGAAATATTTCCTGGCAGCAACAATAAAAAAAGTAAGAAACAATAACCCTTTTAAGGCAGAATTAAGATTATTTATGACTTTAATTAAAAATTGAAAACTGGCATCATTTCAAAAAGCCTTTACAAAAATGTGAATTCATCAAAAATAACCATAAAAATTCCAAGGTGATAAAGGCACAGTGGAGTAATGGTCCCAGCCCTAGGGAATTGTTTTGTTGAAAAGAATAAAACCCTTTTCTGTCACACCCTGTTAGTCATGGACTTGTTTAATATACCCTGCCTGCCTGCCTGCCTCTAATCCTCTTTTTAACCTCCCCCTAGACACTAAATGACATTATTTTGGTCTTAAAGTGGCTGGCTTTGTGAAGCCTTTCTCTGAAATCAGGGCCAGTGACAAGGCACCCTCACCCGTAAGACGGATGTTTATCAGGAGAGGTAGCGATCTCATAAGTGATGCCCTGGTGGTGGGCATGTGGCCCTTTCCCACACCTGCTGGATCCTACCGAAAACCAAGAGCCTGAAGTCTCAGCTAAATGTTATTCAAGCGGTGAAAAGAAAGAAAAAGAAAAAACTTTTCTGCAAAGGAATTGGGATAGTTTGACTCACTGCATGTAGAGAGTAACTTTTCTCTTTGTCTGGCGTTTGCACACCCACACATCCCATCAGCTGATGTACAGACTTCTTCCATCGAATGTGCTTTGCAGATCTTGAGTCCATTAAATAGAGGGCTACACAGATAAATGAGTAGCAAAATACTTAAGTCACCCGCTATGGTCTCCAGTGAGAATAGAATTTAGCCTGCAGAGCAAAAGGCAGAATTTGTCCTTCAATTCTCTCTGATAATGAGTGGTGAAATAAGAGAAAACTGAGGTAGTAAGCCACTTGAAATTTTCCTCAAGGCTGTGAGCTTTATCAGAATTTTTCATTTTCACCTTGGAAGTGCCATAAGCAGGGAGGTTTCCTTCAACTCTGGCCTACTATCAAAATGGACTTTTTTTAAGTGAACGCAAAGAATGCTGGGCCAAAAGATAGAGATGATGTGAATCTTTCATCCATTTTACACTTCCACAAAGATTCCAAACTTTGGGTGTGATTTGTTAAACGTTTGTTAAACATTCACCTTTGACCCACCGTGGTTGATGACTTTCACTTTTGTGACATCAACACAGGCAAACACAGCATTTGAAATGTATATGAATGCAACATGTATTTATATTTCCTACTTTAGAGAACAGCATTGTGTAGCTTTCTGGCCAAAATAGAGCTACTTATTTAATGCAGCTCTCCTCATGTTGAACTGGTGATTCTTTGAAATCTGTTCAGGGCCTCCACCATCCCATATGTACTCAAAAACTATAAAGAATTCCATTAAGCACAGCTTAGGCTCACCTAGCTTTGTGCAGTTTTTGGAATCTTTAAAAAAAACCTATGTGAAAAAATATATATTTTCCCCTAAACGAAAGCATATATCAAAGAGCTAGTGAGGCTCACGTTGCTGTCAGTTGTTTTCTGTCATTATCTACATGGCAGAAGGCAGGTACATGTGGGGACACAATCAGAGACCCTCCCAGATTTTGACATCATCTTTTCCTTCATCATTCCTTCCTTCCTTCTTTCCTTTCACTCTGTTCAGGAATAAATTAAAAATTATTCCAACTCTTAAAGGAATGTCAGTAATAGACACATATTACCAACATATTTTAAGATGAATTGGCAGCTCTCCTTCCTCTCACATTTAGGAAATCACATTGGAATTCAAGTAAGAATGATGCTATTACAGGGATTACGTTAAAATGGCACTAATTTTTTGTTAAGTGAATCACTAACTTCTCTACTTTAACAATTGTTGGTGACAAAGTACTTACATCACACCTCAGAATGATGGTGAGACATACTACCTGCCTGAATGTCCAGATGTCTCAGTTGAGGGTAATGGATTTCAAGTAAGGTACTGGGTATGCTTTTGTGAGACAAGCAACTTTGGTTCAAAATAGTGATGCTAACTAGTAACTACATTTAAATGAAAAGAAAAAGTCAAGTTAAGAAGTTGATAGTACTGATTTAGAGTTGAAACCAGTTGCCAGGAGGCTTCTATTTTAAGTAGATCCAGTATGAAACCAGCTATGCTTTTAGGAACATTTTGATGCCACTTGATGATTGGAGCTATTAAAAAGGAATTGAGAATTTACATTTGGGTGTGGGAAAGTAGAGGGTAAGGGCAGTTGCCCATGAGATGAAATAGTGAGAAAAAGCTTGTTCCTTTCTGGAGAGAACAGATAAGCTGCCTTGAGCTTTGAGAATACAGAAAAATACATACTTACATCTCTGGGCTAGTAGCCCAGTATCTTTTTTAGCCATTAAAGCAGTGTTTCCCTAAGTGTGTTCCTTAGAATACAATCTGCAGGGTCTCATTAGATAATACTTTTGGAAATTTTTTGTTGTCGTAAATTTGGGAAATCCTGGATTGAATACTATTCAATGGTTTCCTTCTTGTATGAGTTCTCAAAGCCCTAGATATACCAATATTCCAGAGGGAAGATACCTTTAAGCATTGTTCAAAATTACTTGGCCAACAAAACGATCTTCTTTTTCCTCTAGAGCGTCCCATCAAACTACTCTTCTGGTAAATTACTCGAGAAATACAGTTGCAAGTAATTTCATTTATTCCGTTCATCAAATATTTATTACACACCTACCATGTGTCAAGCCTTGGGTTAGACCCACAGATGCAAGCGTGTACAAGGCAGATATATTCTTTGTCCTCACAGAGCCACGTTGTCTTGATGAAGTCCAGCAACAATAGACAGATCAACAGAAAATAAGTAACAGAAGTCTAGGCAAGGAAGCAGTGAATGTGTTGATAGGGAGATTAAAGAGGGGGACCTGTTGAGGTGAGATGGTCAGGAACACATTCAAATGACCACTTTAGAAATGAGAAAACTGTATTAGCTGCAAAATTTTTTAAAGCGCTGCTTAAGTCAAAATACTCCAGCTTTCCATTCGAGTTTCTTTTAAAAGATTCTGGTACTAACTAAGAGCACAATAATAGATGTCGGGATTACCTTAGCTTGTTATAATTAAACTTCTCTGCAGCCTATCCTCAGTCACTGTGGCGTTAGAGGAACTGGATGCTAGACGGTGAAAAGCATAGCTTATGTCTCCCATCTAGGAAAATGACTCAGACGGTCAGCATTTGTGGCTCTCTGAGCAGTCAGCGCAGGTGGCACAAGTGAGGCCCGGCATCAGCGCTGAGCGCTTAAAACCCAGTGAGATCTGAACTTGCCCTCCTGAAGGTTACACTCCAGTGAGAGACACATGGAGACATGCTCTTTCTGTATAGTAGGAGAAATGCTGTCGTACAATTGCACAAAGGGTGATGCTTCTGGAACATGGTATCTGTGAGTTCCTTTGTGAATGATAGAGATTGTTAAGGAGTGAAGTCTTCGGTTCCATTATTTGAAAGCAATGGAGAGATCAGTGACGTTTTTTTATTGTTCTTGATTATATTACAATTCTTGGTCATATGTGGCAAAGTAGTTTTATTTGTAGTCTCCTGAAAATTCTTAACTGGGACAAAAAAATAAGAGTGTTTGGCACAGCTCTGGCCGACTATGTAAGGAATTAGGACCGTATGACAGGTGCTTTAATGAGCAATTAAGGCTGTACAGAGCACAGCACAGCTTCCCTGTAGAAATACTGTAACTCCCTTGTAATTGCTTTTTTGATTAATTGACCAACAGACAGAAACCTTCTAAGCTTCTCATTCCTTTTCTCTTACTAAATTTTGTGGATTCTTGATAAAAATTATTTTAGAATAAAAGCATTTAGCTCAGATTTTCTGCTTCCTAAATATATGGTGCTAAAATATCATGACACAGCTCACTGTGGCCCTTTTTTGGTTTTTGCTGTTTGTTTCCACCTCTGAAGTGCAAAGGAACACTTATGTGTCCCTTGTGCAATGACTCCTTCCTCTACTAGTTCTCTCTTGTCTTTCCTTTTCGAATTCAGTTGAGTTTTATCTTTGATATCCATGGGCAATATTTTCCCATTTGCATCTTGGCTCTCTGAGCTCTAAAGATTTATTTTCAGGGCAACTTCACACAGGGCTTTGGATAAGCCTAATGTAAAAACTTTTCATGGTGGATACTGGGCAAGTAACTGTCTTAGAGTAGTGTTTGGATTGGATGTCAGAAGATACAGCCTTCTTTTAAGCAATGCTATGAATTGCGTTGTGAATTAGCTTAGGTTACATTCCCCTTGTTTTTCCACTTCCCCATCTTCATAGCTAACTTGAAAAGCAAACATGGGCCCTCAAAGGTGAAGGGGTGACTATTTCAGTAGAAAGCATTGTAATACATACCTGCAATCCATGGCAGTCTGTTGTCACTGACAACAGAACAACAGTGTCTTTAGAAATAGTTTTCTTCATGGGAACTGAATATTCTTGCAGGTGAAATCCTCTTTCAGTGATGATTACAGCTAGTTCTTTCTAGGTCATGTGGATGCTTGGATGATGGTGCAAAAAAGATCCAAATGAGGGAAAGTATGCTGAGACCCAAACCAGAGGGAATTAAAATCAGACTTGAACTTCTGATATTTGGTTCTATTCAGAACTTATTAACCTGGGGTCCATGAACCATAAGGCAGTATGTGGATGAATGGGTTTTAGGAAGTTGATGAAATCCCAGAAGTTATGCAGAATATATTTTTCTATGGAGAAGCTCCATAGATTTCACTGACTCTCTGCAATTAAGATTTCCTGATGACCAAGAAAACAAAAACAAAAACAAAAACAAAAACCCACAAAGAGATACAAGGAAACCCTCTAGGAGGTGTGACAGATCTATTACCTTGATTGCAGTGATGGTATCATGGGTGTTTGCATGTGTCCAAACTCATCAAATTGTACACATTAAATATATGCAGTTCTCTGTATGTCAGATATACCTCAGTAAAGCTGTTTAAAAAACCCCTCATGTATAACTGAAAAATTGTGCTCTACACTGGAATTTGACACAACATTGTAAAATGATTGTAAGTCAATAAAAAAAAAAAAACCCTCTGAGCCAAAAGAAATGTAGGACGCCTCGTGACTGTTTCACATAGCTTTAGTTACAATACCCAGAAAGACTTTGCCCAACTAAGAAGAATCTTTATTTCTCATGTTCTGGAGGATTGACTCCTACTTATCCAACATGTAGTGTGTCTGATATTTTGCTAAGCACTTGGGTGTAAAAAAATGGCTCCTTTCTCTTGAAGCAATCAGAGATGTTAAAGCTAGATTTTGACAGGGATGGGCTGATTGTATAGATAGTAAAGTGAAGTGTGGAGAGAAGGATACAATAAATTAATGGAGGAGTTTGAAGCATTTGCACCAGTTAGGACAGTATGCTCTTTTACAAGATTTAATGGAGGCCTGGGCAAGGGTAGGGCAGTTGAGATGAAAATGAGTGGTCAGGATGGATTGGATCCTGGGTGAAGGGTAGAGTCAAGATGGCACCAGAGTTCCTAGCTTCCAGGATTGGCTGAGCAGCCCACAGGTGAAATTTCTTCATCCTCAGAGAAACCTCAGTTTTGCTCTTAAGGACTTTTGGCCAATTGGAGTAAAAATCAGCTGATTGCAAATGTTAATCACATCTAAAAATTACTTTCAGAGCAATACCTAGATTATTGTTTTATTGCATAACTGGAGACTAGAGGCTTGCCAAGCAGGCACATAAAATTGACCATCACACTCACAAACTAAAGTCCATTATTTAAAAATTTAACTAAGGTTACTTTATTTGAAGGTGACATCAGCCACACAATAGGGGGGCATGTTAAACATCAAAATATATTTTATATTAGTGAAAAGTGATTTATTCACTAGGAAAACATGAGGAAACTAACTATTAGATATTCCTGGTCCTACTCCCTTTCCTTATACCAATGATGGTTCAAACCAAATTTGTTCATGCCAATTTATAGATACTATGCTAAGAGAGTACAAGAGGATTATACTTGAAGCTAATAAGTACTTTTTTAAACATGTATTTTGCATTATGTATCAGAGAATTTACAGAATCATACAAGTTTATCATGTTAACTTTTAGTCATTTTGTCTTAAGTTTATGTCATATAATGTTTGTTAATACAGTGTGTTTATAGCATATTAAGTGAAATAATGACAGTAAAACACTTAACATGGTGCCTGATACGTTAAACATGGTCAGTAAAGGCTGGCTGTTGCTACTAGAATTACATCATGTTATCTATGAAGGGTTTCTAAGAAAGAAGACAAGTGGTTGTTGAAATTCTGCTAAGCTGGTTTTCTCTACTCCAGACTCCTCTATTAATTTATTTTACCCTCAAAAAGAATTTAACTATTTAAAAACAATGAATAGAAACTGAGATCATGACATAATTGTGAATTGTTTATATATCCATTTTGTTTTTTCTCATACTAGAAATACATTTGTGGTCATGTTTATGTGTTTGAAAATCTCAGCCAGACAGACTTACTGGAGAGAAGCCATCTCTGTGGGTTGAAAATCTCTGTCATTTGTCAGTTTTCCTATAGATACTTTTATGTGAATGGGAGATGGATGGGTATAGATTTCATGCAGAAGAGTTTTACTTTTATACTCATTTTAGACCTTGTTTCCTGACTTTGCCTCTTCTAAATTGACAGAAAACTTCTTATTATTTCCTTATTGTTATAATTATTTGCTTTTTTATTTCCTTTTGTTTGGTTTTCTGCTCATTTCTTCTGCATATGGACTTGTGAGTCAAGGACCTGGATCCAAATCCTTACATCACCAGTTTTAATGACATAACCTCAGATGAGCTACTTAACATCTCTGTCTCTGAACTTCATGCTCTCATTTGTGAAATCTAGATAGTAACAGCAATCCTGTAGGTGTGTGGTAGCTACTAGTGAGAAGACACATGCACAGTGCTTGCTGCAGTCCTGCACTAGACAGAGCTCAATCCTCGGAATAGGTAGCTGTGGCCACAGGGGTGGGAGTTATTATTAGAAGGTGTTACAGTAAAGACGAGAATGCCTTGCTTTCCTTCATCTCTGCAGAGGAAATTGGCTTTAATTAGTGACGTACAGAGGTAAAAGTCAGATAATAGCAAGAATTTTCTAAGGGGAGAAGATATTTTTCCGGCCTCAGCTGGTTTATGTGGTTTCTTGCTTGAGAAGTTAGGATCTTTGAGCCTTTTGCAAGTGCCATTTGAATTGTTCATCAAGTGGAATCCAGTCTCTGAGATTCAGATGTTTTTTTAATAGTGTTGGTGGTAACAATGATAATAAAGAAAGGGTCTAATTTTGCCCACAATTAATGCTTTAATATTTCAGAGCCATTTTGTATACTGTATATTATCTTATTTTGTTTTTTTGGCCTTTAGAGTGAGGATGAATTTTTTATTACTACTTCTACTCTCTCTAGTTTGTTTCTGAGAAATGAGAAAGTTTAGAAGTGGAAAGGGAGCCAAGTATGATGCCAAAAGGTGGTATGCTGTTTTCCTACAAGACCTACAGAACATGCGCCAGAATTAGTTAATACTGCCTAATGCAAAGCCGTCCGCTAAGACTTGACATACTGTTTGCAATCTTGGCATTCCACAGAATGTTTTGGCAAAAGATTATTCTCCCACTCGGCAATCTAGAGCCCCTCTTTATAAACTCTAGCGAAGTGTCATGTGACATCTTAAATACTCACTGTTTCTGCTGTTTGTTGAATCCGGATTAACTCTTAAGTAATATGAGAGGACTACAGATAGTCACTGCCCCTATAAGGCTCTTCTTTTCACTGGAATAGAAAGATGTTTTCCCAAGTGGCTTTCTGCGATCAGTGCTTGCTGTGTTGCCACTCCACAGGGCCATCTGTGGGCACAGCTGTAGTCCGTCAGAATTATAAGTGTCCTTAATTGGGACCTCATCCTCCCTGCAGCCCAGTATGGGGAGTCACATTCAGAGAGTCCCAGGAGATATTCATAAAGTCTCTTCATGAAATTTTAAGCTTTCAGACTTTTAAGACAATCTCTTTTATTTTGTTATTTAGTAAATCGAATATGTTCAAACATTCTTTATGTTATTAAGTAAAAAACCTGCCTTCCTGAAACACCAACATGGGCTCGAGTTCTGTCTTCTAAGGATGCTTCTTTGTTTCCATTAATGACCTTACTGATGTATGTAGAAATTCTTCATTAATATCCCTGGCATCCTACAATTCTTACTTCTTACCTTTCTTACCCAGCTTCCAGATTTTTTAGCATATGGATTGCACGTCTCTCTATTCTCTCCATTTCGTTCATACCATAGAATACAGTCTCAGCTAGGGTCACATGAGACCTGCAGTGTCATTTATTGGCTATTGAGGCAGCACTGAGCTGAAACAATTGACAAGGGGACTGATGTTAAAGGGTCTTATATATCCTACTAAGATGTTTAAAGATAGACCATGGTCAGATCTCTGATTTAGAAAGATAATTATGGTGGTAATGGGGGCATGAATTAGGGATTTAGGGTGAAGGGATACAAGGTAATTAGGTTGGCATATTTCCATTAATCAGTGTTGTTTAGATACAGTGGCTCATCTAACTGTGACTACATCCAGCAGGGCTATCAATTCCAGGTATCTCAGTCTTCTGCATAATGCTAACGTAAGAGATTTCGCTGAACAAGTTGTCGAATTCTAGGCTTATTATATCTGTGGCTTTCACCTAATGGTTTCTGAACAGGAAGTGAGGATTCGCTGGTTGTTTCCAATAAGCCTATCCTAGCTCCTGTTGATTTCCTTTCTTCGGACCTGCTCACCAACTTATATTATTCCTAGGATCTTTCTAAGCATGAATTTTAAGCATTCTGGTTATCAGTTGCATTTCTAGGCTTTATCTTTTTTTGCCTTGTTGAAATCTGAGGTATGGGTTTCTGTTTATTTTTATGTGCCTTATCCCTTTGTACTTTCTCAAAGCATACTTTTACAGTCAGGCTTATAAGTGGTTTTGGTAGCAGAGATCGTACAGCCTTAGAATCGTGAATTCCCTGACTAGCCAGGTGGGCTCTCTTCCTATCTTCTCTCCTATGCTAGGCTTTGCTCCCCTCTCTCACACGACTTCCAGCAATCGTTTCTCTAACAATTCCCATTTGGGACTCTCACCTATGAGAAATACAGGAGCCACGTAGTAGCAGAGTTGTGATATAGTTGATCACAGTGTCTTGTCACTTCTGCGTATCTTTCCATGTATTTTTCTATCATATATAAGCATATTATGGGGCCCCTCTGTTTTGATTCTTTATACTCAGTAGTATATAGTAGAAAATCACTGCCATAAGGAGCTTTTATCACTTTTATTGTCAAGACCATCACTGGTCTCTGAAAAAGGAGACTCAACAGGGAAGGCATAGGTAAAGAAGTGACAGAACACAAAAGACAAGAAGCTCTGTTCCACAGTAGTGCTTTGAGCTAGCCTAGCACACAAGCACTAGGTGTAGGGATTTGTTAATATTTATCCATTGTGGACCTTGAATAGAAACTGTATTTTGAGGTGATAGTCAAAGGATTCCTCATTTGTATGTAAGCAAATACAGAAATCAGATTTCATTTCTTTGTGCTCAAAATAGCAATCAAGGATGATCCATTCCCCTACTCCTTTTTTTTTTTTTTTTAAACCTTGTTCTTTTGTATGAAAAAATATGTCAAGAACAAACTATGTCTCCTGGGTCAGAGACAAAGGAGAGTTTATTGCTCATCACAGTAGCAGTAACCAGAGTATCATCTTTTTCCTGTGCAAGTTTCTTAAAGTCCCAGTTCCCACAAGATGACACGAAGAGGGCCAGGTGACACTTGAACACTCAATGGATTGTGTCACAAGAGGGACGTTGTGAGCTTAGGGACCCCAAAGCTTTTATACAGATTCCCTCTGCTATCCAAAAGTAGAATGTTCCTATGGAACCTTTCATAAGCAGAAATTGCATAAAGCAAAGAAGCAGCTACTTTAGGACACATCTTGCTAACAAATGTACAAAATAAATCAAGATAAAGCGGAGATGCTCACAGACACAGTTAAATGTTGTGGTGGCTTGATGCTGAGATGCTGAGTGTAGTGAAGTTTCTGGGGTAGGAGCTTGGTGGTGCCACTCTTGCTGCTCAGGGTTCACACCCCTATAACACCTCATTGCTGAACAGTATTTTTGCTTTTTGCCTTTTTCCATAAAAGCAAAAATCCTCCTCAAATTTCTTTTGGTTAGCAAAAACAAGTACGAAGGTACATCTTTCATAAAATCAAAGTGGCAGAAAGTGAACTTTGGAAAAGCAGAGGATGCCTGTGATGGGTGAAAGTATGCTAAGGAGGAAGGTACTCTCCTAGTCAGTTTTCCAAAGCTGTTTGGTGGAGAAACACCCTTAGAAAAGATAGTCCAAAAAGGCAGTCAGTGCCTCTGCTCTTGAGACATGGAGAAACTTGAGAGACCCATGGAGAATTGCCTCTCAGCAGTAGGTTCCTGTTGCTCCCTCTTGATTGAAAATGTACAAGAATAGCCAAACAGTAACCCCAGCCTGTCCTGGGATGGCCTTAAATCTTCAGTATTGTTCCGAAATAAGTGATTTCCAAAAGAAAAGACTGAAACCAGGAAAGAAGGAATATGTATATTTGAGACATGATTGTATACCTTGTAGATCTGTGTGTAACTGACCATTTCCATCCATGTTTGTTTCAGATGCTACAGTCTAGTCCATGGGTAATTCACCGATTATCTCATGGTTTGATTTGGGAGTTACTCAACTATACCTAAAATTATCCATACCACTGGCCTGTTACAATGCTTGGAATCACCACCATTACAATCATTCTTTCCTGTTATTGTTTCCAGAAGATGCCTGTATAATTTTGTTCTGTTATATAGTAAAGGCATTGCAACAGTCCCTTCATTCCCATTAATGAAGGCATGACTTCAAATACAAGTCTTCAAGTAGCATCTATGTCTGGGTATTATGAGAGGAAGGTGGTTTTAGTGAAAGTATGGGATCAGAAAAAATGAGAAATGATAAATATACTTGCATCTGGGGGATATATTTTTAATAGGAACTTTGGCAGATAAAGGAATAGTTTGAAACGAGTGGATACTTCAGAGAAAAACCAGGCATTGGGGGAGCTTTGGGGAAAAAAATGGTTGGGGTGGTGCTTTAGAAGTCACACCACAGTTTATCCTGTAGCCTATACTACTATAGGACTTTAAGAATAGATCTTAGAATAGAGTTTTATGATTCCATCTCCTTAGTTTTCCTTGGCTTCTTAAAGGAATGTAGGCAGTACATTCTAAAATGAATGTCAGGGGAGTGTTTTTAAAGGAACAACTCAAATGCAGTTGTGTTTGCTCACTTGTCTGTCAATGTCACCCTTCCTTTTCAACGCCCAACTCGGCATCAGTTGTGTGCACTGTACGTGCAGACATCTTGAGCCCTGACAGCACATGCTATTCGTGGCTATCACCCCTTTGGCCACACTCCTATGCAGATGCATCAGTGACTTGGATACAAAAGCAGTGATATTTACATTCACATGGTTAAGTTAACTTGTGGTGGTGAAAGCCTCAGTTTTTCATTTCCTGACTGATGTTTGCAATGTGGAATTGCAACACTGCATTTACGTGCATTTTGTCTTTAAAGCGTTCTGTGGTGTTGCAACGTTTGAGAAATTCCCAGGGACTCTTAATCTTCCTACAAACACTGGTTTGTAAGCTAAGGGCCAACTCACTATCTCAAGTAATCTCTTTGTGACTCTGCTGCATAATTCTGATTTTGCATTTGTGTATCTTTAGACTGTCCCTGTGCTGTCTTTTAGTTCGTTTCACTCTTGAGGATACCAATAAAAGAACGAAGAAAAAAGATTTTTTTTTTTTAAAGTTTTAGTTTCTTCTTTCAAGAGCAGTTGAACTTAAAGCTACCATCTCTATTGTTTTCCATGAAGTTGCATTTAAAATGTTTTATTAATGCAAAGAGGTGCATTCACAACTAAGGACCAGTGAACAGTAGCCATGGCAACCAGGAAGCCATTCATGAGGAGAAAAAAATGCAGTAAAGAGTAAGTGTTTTAATCCTTAACTTTAATCCCCTTACTTCCTGTTCTCAAAATGAAATATAAATCAGGCACCATGGAGTGCTGCGATTTTTCTCTGAAAAGGATGTTGGCAAAAGAGGATTAGTAATGGACAGATGTATTTAAGGAATTTAATCACACAATTTGTTGTAAAACTTTTGAGACCACGAGTGACCAATTCCTTTGAGTGGCGTCAATGAGAACCAACAAAACACACTTTGAAACTGATTAGAGAGTTGGCGCAGAGGGACACCCCTGTTTGCTGTTATTGTTACATCATTTCAGCCTGTGGTAATGACATGAGAAACCAAGGAATTTGCTTGGTTCCCCCAGTGGGGAGGTAGAAGACTGGGTGGCAGGGGGAGGTGTCTTGCAGTAGAATAGAGATATTCTTTTGATCTTCAAAATACCAGGGAAAAATTAAGTCGCCTGCATTTCACATACCACCTTTCCTTGATGTTTGATTACTATGGGAATTTTACAAAGACGTGTGCTTTCCATTGTCAACAGACTCTTGGGTTTCTGGTGAAGTCTATTGTCCATGGACTTTACTTTCTGTGGACAGTAAAACAGAATTCTCAAAAGGATAGATTATTATTATTTCTTAGTGGCTCTACTTTTTGTTTGTAAGATATTCTTTTACATGGAATACTGCTGGCTTGTTAATTTCTGATTAAAAATAAAATACTTTTTTTTTTAAATTTTAAGTCAGACCTAAAGTATGCCTCATGCACTGGCTTAAAATGTTGGATGTTTGACTCTACAATACATCTAATTTCCTTCTATTTTGGAGGATTTGGGGGGATGAAAGGGGACATGTCTTTTGATAGCACTATTCTTTTTGTCTCTCTCCATCTCTCTCTCTCTCTCTCTCTATATATATATATGTGTGTGTGTGTGTGTGTGTGTGTATATCTTTATTTCTAGTGGACTGAAAGTTACAAGTACACAGAGCTCTTTGCAGAGATTGAAGTAGCTACAACTTGTCCTAGCTTTGTGCATTATCAGAATGTGAAATTACTTCCAATAATGTCATCTTCCTAAGGGGCTGCTAATAATAATGACAGACAAACAACAGGAGGCCTAGAGCATTTGAAAGTGGAGTTAGACACAGCGGATTGCTGAGTCTGGATTTCCTTGTTGACCTTGAGAACAAAATTATATGTGTTAAGTCCTGCAGATGGCAGAACATCTGGGGAAGAAAAATAGCATTGTTTTCTCCAGCTTCGAGGACAAAGTGCAGCACTGGTAACACCTGTTCCTGCTTCTTCATCTTGACCTAGTCTCTTTTCTCCCCATCCTGTCAGAACCAGCAAGGCTAACGTAGCCTCGGACAGAGTTTATGAGACGTAATCCCTGCACCACGAGTGGCTGCGGGCAGCCATCCTCATGCGTCTCATCTTTCCTTAGATTTTTGGCTTTCTAATCTAGATTTCTGGGGTGCAGTTAATTTTTTTTTGAGGGAGGGATTGGAGTTCATTGTAAGGGGTAGATGATAAGAAAGACAAAGTAATGTCAGTGTTCAAAGGAGGAATAGTAGATTCTAAACATGAAACTGACTTTGGCAGAAGCTGCAGAACATGGGGAGTCTCTGGAGGAGTCCAGTGCCTGTCTCAGGCCTTACCCTAAAGAACTTCTCTAAGCTAGGCTTCCTTTCTAATGACCAAAGAGAAGAGCTTCGTCCCACCAAAGCATTAAAAGGTCACGTGATTCTCGCAGCACTCTAAGACTTAGAGTCCTCAGATGAGAGCAGGGAAATCGCTATCAGTAAAATGCTTCTGTGCATTGACTAATGTAACACCACAGGCAAGCTCTTATGTTGGGTGGCATTACCTCAGGGGGAAGAAGACCTTGGAGCAATATTAAAGGCTGTATGTGGAGCAGTGACCAGAAACACTGGGACAATGGCTGGTCACTTATTCAGCCAGGGGCCGGAAGATGGAGGGTCTTGTCTTGGCTGTGTAGATTGTCTAAAAGGGTACTAGAGTGTGTCCTTTCGGTCCACTTGGCTCGAAATATCTGTGTTCTGCTTATCAAATATATGCTAGACATTGACTCTTTAAAAGCAAGGTAGAAAATTAGATTTGTTCCCAGCCATTCCAGATGAATGAGAGATAGGAAGTATAAATGTAATGAGTGAGCATTTACGACTGGAAAGATTGCTCATTTGCACATTCCAATAGGTAATACATAAATGTAGGTACTGTTATCTAGTGAATTTTGGCATGAATGGAGATGGAGTATTATAAGGAAATAAACTTCCCAAGTGTCTTTTAAAAAAAGTATGTTAGGATTTCACTTGTCTATTTCCTATTTTGTTCTTAGTTGATAATTTTGGCATGTTAAACTGCCTCACTCTTTTTACCCCTTCTACTGCATTGAAGACATGATTTTATCTGTTTTAGTGGCTGCCCTAAAGGATAAGCATCAGTTAATGAGTCCTTAGCAGCTATTCACTCATTTGTTATTCATTCATTTGTTCACACATTTCTCTAAACACTAATAGAGTACCTTTTGTATGAAAAGAAGCATTGTTTTAACTTAGATGATTAAACAGACATGGTTTCAGTTTACAAGGAGCATTTTGTCTTTCTGTGACACACACACACATAAAATTTATAAATATTATAGAATGTAGAAAACCTTGATACCATCAGAATGATGTAGAGAAATTGCTGTTGGAATGTCTAAAAAGGGAGAAATTACTTTGGAATGGTTAAGACGTGGGAAAACCTCAAGCAAGAGGTGACATTGAATTGGATCTTGAAGAATATGCAGAAGGTGTTGTAGATATGCATAGTCTGGAGTAAAGGGGACCCCAGATGAAGGCAGTTTGTGGCCAGAAGTACCACATGAGACTTGAATGAGAATGAACAAGGATTATAGAGGAGGGCATCTTGGCTGCGTGTGACATGGAGGCATATGACATGAAACCACGCGGCTAGATGAGAGCCAGCCTGTTGAAGCCCGTGGGTTTGGGCTGTAGATAATGCTTGGTAGAGAGTCACTAAAGACCTTTGACAGAGGGAGTGTCATTGTCAGCAGGGTATTTGGGGAAAGTTAAACTGACTATTGAGTATGGGATGGATGGGAGAGCAGAAAGCAAGTACTCTCTGTGGAAGTGACAAACTTTAACTTTTCGAAGTAGTCATTTAAACATTGTCCAAACACTCATGTACATGAAAATCAGCCTTAAATCTTTTCCAGACAATCCATTTTAGTTAAATAAAAGGAAAGAAAAAAATAGCTTCAGCAGTTAGTCTCTCCCCATACTTCCTAAACTATATCATAGGCAAGGACTGTAGTCCGAAATCAATTCAAAGGGGGACAATAAGGAGCTGGCAAGATGGACGGGGGAAGTAATTACTGGATAGCTGGCTGCTATAATTAAACCTTGAGAATTCTTGAATAGAAAGAAAAATGCTACAGTTGACTGGATGGGATGGAATGTGTGTGGTCACATTAGTGCAATGAGCCAGTGTGAGGAGGAATTTATGAAGCTGTGAGAGAAGCAAACCCTTCGTCTTGCTAGAGTCTTACAGCCTCATAACCAGGCCCCCAAAGGGTGAAGGAGGATGTTTTTCATGGCCATGTGAAATTCCATGTTAATATTTCTGTATCTGTCTAAAAAAAGAATTCACCCTTCAATTTAATGTTCTGTTTTTTAGATGTTCCTCTGAATGAAGTTGGAATCTACCTTTGACTATATCCATTTGCTTACCATTTTCCAGTCAGAAAAAAAAAATGTAGGATTCTTGGTGTCAGTTTTAGAATAATATTGACTTAGGAGGAAAATGGTGTTTTTACAAATGTAAGCAATGCAGAAAATCCAATCTGCATGCCTTTCTGATTTCAACATACTTTTGAACCTCAATTCCCCAACTCTACAGAATAGCTAGATAGTGGTACAGATTTTGGTAAATAGAACAGCTAAATAAGTATTAACATCCCCTAAAGTGTTCTGAAAATGTTCTATTTTGGGTTTTGATTTCTTACATACTTTGGATTTAGAAAAGTCCAATTGGAAAATTGAGTAAAAGTTAGTACATTCTTCTGAGATAGAATAATTTTCAGAGTGATATTCATCTGTGAAAACTGGGCTGATGTCTTGATTACAGTGCTGTTTGGCCCCAGACTCTGTCTATGAGGCTAATAAGCAAGACCACAGGGGGTTCTAACAAGTATTATTCCTAACAATTTTAATAGCTTCTCCTTCTTAAGCAAAAAAGAAAAAAAATTAACTATGTACTATGCTAGCCACTTTCCATGGTCACCTGATACAATCCTGTAATAACATCACAGAGTATTGTCACCCCCATTCTACAGAGGATGATACTGGAGCCTTTAAAGGTTAAGTATCTTGCCAAAGGCCACATGTTAGTAGGTAGCAGAGCAAAAATTTGAACTTATATCTGCTTGACCCCAAAGTCTCCATTCCTTTTCCTTTGTCATATTGCCACATTATGGTATCAAAAGGAAGAGGTTGATGAAAGAGAAAAATATCTAAAAATAATGGGAGAAAAAAGAAAATAAAGGTGCGTATTATACGGTGTTACAATGTTTCCACATTGAATATTAACAGGGAAAAGTAATAACAGAAATATTAGTTAATGTGTGTTGAACATTGACTATATACCAGGTATTGGTGGAATAGTTTATTGTCTCATCTTACCTGTTATTCCCCAACAGCAACCTTACAAATTAGGTGCCATTATCCACACTGTACAGAGGAAACTGAGCTAAAGAGATGTTAAACTACCTTTTCACAGTTGTCTAACACTTCATGAGTAAAGGTTCAGCAAAGCTCAAATCCAGAGTGTCCAGAGCCCACACTCTTATATTTCATGATTCTTGTCATAGATAAACTATTATTTAAGGGGTGATAGTGGCTTAGTGTCAATAGAGCACAGACTGTTTTTTAGAGATAACTCACTCTTGTGCAAAGATTTAACACCCTTTTTGCTGCCAGAGAATATTTTCACCAAGTTTGCAAATGGCACTGAAGTGGGGAATATAGTAGTCAGCTGAGTGATAGAATCAAACGAAATGCAACCGAGAGCTTCTGTTCCACCAAATGACAATGGAGCTTTAAAAAGTTAACTGCTGAGTATAAAAAGCCATCAGAAATAAAGAGCGTCATATTAAAGAAGATCTAGGGATTTTACTTAATGGCAAGTTTTATTTGAGCCACACTATAAACTCCCTAAGAGCAGGGAGCTAGGTTATCTTGGGCACAACTTAATCTTTTAGGCCTAGTATAGTTTGGGAAACAAGGTAAGGGCTCAATAAATGGAATGAATGAATGAATGATATAACATGGATTTTTAAAAAGCCATTAACTCCTTTAAATTGCATTGATAGAGGTAGAACGTCTAGAACAGGGGATGCATTTGTTCTTTTATACTCTCTCCTAGTTAGACAGCTAGTCCACTTTATTAGTGTTGGGGTATCATTTACATATTTACACATCCAGTGAGGTCCAGTGTTGAGAGTAATTGGGGTGGTGGATGCAATGATAACGCTACATGAGAAATCGGGGACTGACATTTTAGGTAAGTGACTTCTTTGTATCAAGCATGGTTCCAGGCACTTTCTAAATCATATCTAATTTATTTCTTAAAGTGACCAAGATAGCTCAGTGGTATCACCCTCATTTTACAGAAGGGGAACTACACTCATCTGCCCAGGATCACAGTAGTTGAACCACAGTTTGTCAAACTAAAAGGCCTAAGCTCCTCCTACTTAAGATTCTTCTTATCTTTATAAAACACTAAAGATCTTCAGCCTGGAGAAAAAACTGCCAAGGGAGGGCTGACAAAGAAACTAAACCACAGCTCCTTTCAGAGCTGAAATTCTGTGATACCATAGTAATTTGAGGCTTCTCAAATATTAAAAGAAATATAAAGAAGACTGCAAGCAAAGTTATCCTGTGTGGTCTGGGGGAGGAGGAGAGAAATAAACTCCAGTGAGTGGAAATTATGGGGAGGCAGATTACAGATAAACTTGAGGCAAACCTTTCTAATGATTAGACCTGTTTAATAGTGGAGCGCAGTGAGGAGTAAGGAAGTGAGTTCCCTGTCATCGAAGGAATTTAGACAAGGCTGGACTGCCACCCTGATATGCAGCCATCTTGGGCAGTTCAATACCTTATTTAAATTACTTAAAACTAGATTAAAATAAAGTTTGGTTCCTTAGTTGCACTAGCTACACGTTATGACTAGTGGCCATCAGTTCGTACAATACAGAACTTTCCTGTACATGCGTTCTGCTGGACAGCACTGCCGTAGCATTGGTGCATAATGTTATTGGACTCTAGTTACTTTGTACTTTGAAATTGTTTCTGTGAACAGTTCCCATCAATCACCGTTTTTGACTAAAGAACTAGTAGTATTTTTTGTATTTATACCAGAACTGATTTTTCAAGTCTCTTATTGAGATATAACCTGTTACATACATCTAGTTAAATATTTGGCATGGTCATTTAATTAGCTATAGATAAAACTTTTGGCCTTTTGAGTCACTGCTAACCAAATAGGTACACCCTATTATAGAAATTCAGAGCATCCAATTGGACAGTACCTCTTGTTCCCAAAGAGGTTTCCCTCCAGGACTGTTTTTCTTAGTCTTAACTCTTATTTCTTTTCTTCTTTGCAAATTGGTCATTCCCAAAGGAAATGAATTTGTTAGCAGATTGTTAGAAATTAATTACCTATGATATGCCAAAGCCACTTCATTTATGTCGGTGCTGAGGAGTCCCCTAGAGAGAGAATTTTTAGATTCAGCTGGAAATTAATTGTAATTAATATAATAGGTTAATTCATTGTAATTATTTTTAAGCCTTTTGGCAATGAGTTAATTTCCCAAGATCCACATTGCTCAAAGTGTCATAGAGAATGCTTGATGAGAATGTTCTGGTACTGAACCTTAACCCTCAGGAAAAAAGTCCTATTTGTCTTTGCTTCTGGCTGAGTTTCTTCAGAAACATATTTAGGTGGCATTTGATTTCTGAGAACAAAGGAATCCCTGCAAGGTGATGCATAAACATGCACGGCCCAGATAGACGATGCTCATTGGAGAAAGGGAAAACAAAAGGCCTTTGATTGTGCCTCGTTTTTTTTTTGGAAGCGCGTCCTGCTTCAGACTAACAGAATGCCTCTGCTCTTGGAATAAAATGTAATGGAACCGAAAATTGAAGAATCTGGGCCCTTTTCCCTTTCCTAATTATTTCCACTTGACTCACTTAATCTTGGGCGATTATTCAGTCATATCTGAAATGAGAAAATGACAGGAATTGAATTTCCATCTCTTGTTTCAAGAGCTTATAAACATTAACAGAATAGTCTTGAACAAAAAACAAATACAAATCACAATTGACGGTGCCTTGTTTTTTGATATTAGGAAAAATCCCTGCATTGTTAGGGAAGCAGCTAAAATTTCCAAATGCAGAAACCTTGTCAAGACTTGATGCATGATTTCATTATTAATGTTGAAAAACTATCATTTGGAACAAATAGTTCATAATGGGAGATTGTACAGAAGCTAAGGATCCAATTTGTTTACTTATACCTGAATAGGCCAGAAATTAATTGACCCCCAGATGGGTCATTGACAATCAGGTCATTAACACTCAAAGATGCACAGATTGGTTTCTGAGACTCAGAGATGTCTTGTCTCTTCCTAGTATGAACGTTGCTGCAAGTTTATGAAGAAAAGGATGCATGCAATCCTAATAGCTGCTAAGAGCTAGATCAGGATTCAGTATACAGTAAAATTCCTGACAACTGGAACTGTCTAAAATTAAAGCTAACTGCCAAGATGAGGAAGTAAGTTGCCCCTTACTACAAGGAATCAAGCAGCATCTGAGATCCTCTTACTGGGGTTGCTGTAGGGAGGTCACACATAAGATAGAGGCTTGGCTCCAGTGACATCTGAGGCTCTTTTGAATGCTGATTATTCTTGTAAATTAGGGTTTTGTTGTTAACTTAGACTCCACAATTATGCATTTAGGATTATCCATAATGGCTCAGAATACCCCCACTTTCATTAAACATCTAGTTACCATACCCCTGCTATGTCGACCAAGCAAGCACCAAAGAGAAGGGAATGGTGTGCCTCTGAGCATCTCATGAGTGCTACGGATTGGCTCTCTGCATTCCTGAAACAACTCAGAAGAATTTGGTGGTGTTTACTAAATTGGGTGCTCCTAGAAGCAGACTGTGAGCCAAGGATTCAAGTACGTGTGAGTTATTAAAGAAGTGTATCCAGGAGAATCCAGGAAAGGAATGAGGGAAGGGACAAGCTAGACAGGGGTGATCCTACTGGAGTGTAATTTACACCTCACTGTTTGTCCCACTCAGGGCCAAAGAAGCACTGGTTAGTAATGCATATGTGTGTTGGTGGGGGATGTCTGCTAGATGCTGGCTACAGAGTACACAGAAGCTGGGGGATGGGCACATTAAAGCTAAGAGATGGGGCAGTGCAGAGCTAATCAAAGGGATCAAAGGGGATCTGAGCAGAGCAGGAGCAACCTCTCCGCTATAGTTACTATTATCTGTATCTTTTAAAAATCTCCATCAGGAGGGGTTATTAAGACATGACCACACTGTATTTTTTAGACACATCCACATACTGCTAGAGATTGTAGTAACCTCCTTTAGATAACAATTGGTATCTCATTCCTACAAATCCAATCGGCACTGAAAGATTTACCTCAATGCTGGTCCCACCCTGCCAGGTCCTGTGGGGCTTTGAAAGTTTAAAAGGCAGTCAGCCAACCAGGTCCTCGTGGACTTAATAACAGTGCAGACTAAACTCATAACAAGAAACAAAGCCTAAAGCTTATGTCCAGTCTCAGAATTGTTGAAAGCAGACTCTTCAGCTCTCCCTGTTCCACAGGAGGCCCCATGTGGGCTGACCTGGTCAGAGGGGGCTTCATTCAAGAGTGGAGCCATAAACTGTGTCTTGGAGGAGTTCTGTTGGGAGGAGGGAAGCCATTCCAGGCAGGAAGAATGAACAGCATAATAAATGAAATGTTTGCAGACAGCGAGGCAGTGCTCTTGAAAGGAGCAGAGAGAGGCTTTTGTCGAGGCCTAGGGGAAATATCCATCCTTGGTATGCGGTGGAATCACATCAGCGAAGCTCTTCTCATCTTAGCCTTTTGGGACTGATGTGCCAAATAAGAGGAGAGGATATTTGTTTCTTGGGTATGGCATACATAATAAACTCAATTTTAGTAGAGTCTGCCTGAAATCCCAGGATGGGTTGGTGAGGGAAGAGGGCCTGCAGGGAGAAGTATAGCCCAGAGGTCGCTATTAGTGGTCCAGCCCCATCTTGCCCCCTGAACCCCACCCTCTGAAGTGCAGATGTCTGCAGATTCTTTCCACCTGGATGTCCCAGAATCCTCTCAGAGTTAATGTGTCTCAAACCAACCTGCTCCTTTGTTTTCCTTTGCTGTTCCTCAGGCTCAAACTTGGAGCTGTCCTTTACTCTCCTCTTTCACACCTCATTCAGCCCCACCTTCAAAACAAACTGACCGCTTCTCACCATTTCTGACTGCAGGCCTTTGCCATCTCACATCTGGATTGTTGAAGTAGCCTCTAAGTGGGCTCCCTTGTCCTCCTACTGTTTTCCACACAATCAGTGTGATCCTTTTACAATATAAGACACAACAGTTGTTTTCCTGCTCACAGCCTCCCATTAGTTGCCATTTCATTGCAATCAAATAATTGGCCCTCCGTATCTTCGGATTCTGCATCTCTGGATTCAACCAACTGTGGTTCGAAAATACAGGGACTACAGAGCTACAGTAATCAAGACAGCATGGTATTGGTACAAAAACAGACATACGGACCAATGGAGCAGAATAGAGAGCCCAGAAATGAATCCACAAACTTTTGGTCAACTAATCTTTGACAAAGGAGGCAAGAATATACAATGGAATAAAGACAGTCTCTTTAGCAAATGGTGTTGGGAAAACTGGACAGCAGCATGTAAATCAGTGAAGCTAGTACACTGCCTTACACCATACACAAAAATAAACTCAAAATGGATCAAAGACTTAAACATAAGACAAGATACAATAAACCTCCTAGAAAAAAACATAGGCAAAACATTATCTCACATACATCTCAAAATGTTCTCCTAGGGCAGTCTATTCAAGCAATAGAAATAAAAGCAAGAATAAACAAATGGGACCTAATGAAACTTACAAGCTTCTGCACAGCAAAGGAAACCATAAGTAAAACAAAACGACAACCTACGGAATGGGAGAAAATTTTTGCAAAAGATGAAACCGACAAAGGCTTGATCTCCAGAATATATAAGCGGCTCATATGACTTAATAAGAAAAAATACAGACAACCCAATCCAAAAATGGCAGAAGACCTAAACAAGCAATTCTCCAAAGAAGACATACAAATGATCAATAGGCACGTGAAAAAATGCTCAATATCACTAATTATCAGAGAAATGCAAATCAAAACTACAGTGAGGTATCATCTCAAACCAGTCAGAATGGCCATCATTCAAAAGTCCACAAATGACAAATGCTGGAGAGGCTGTGGAGAAAAGGGAACCCTCCTACACTGCTGGTGGGAATGCAGTTTGGTGCAGCCACTGTGGAAAACAGTATGGAGATTCCTCAAAAGACTAGGAATAGACTTGCCATATGACTCAGTCATCCCGCTCCTGGGCATATATCCAGATGGAGCTCTACTTCAAAATGACACCTGCACCCAATGTTCATAGCAGCACTATTTACAATAGCCAAGACATGGAAACAGCCTAAATGTCCATCGACAGACGACTGAATAAAGAAGCTGTGGTATATTTATACAATGGAATACTATTCAGCCATAAAAAGTGACAACATAATGCCATTTGCAGCAACATGGATGTTCCTGGAGAATGTCATTCTAAGTGAAGTAAGCCAGAAAGAGAAAGAAAAATACCATATGAGATCGCTCATATGCGGAATCTAAAAAAAAAACAAAACATAAATATAAAACAGAAACAGACTCATAGACATAGAATACAAACTTGTGGTTGCCAGGGGGAATGGAGGGTGGGAAGGGACAGACTGGGATTTCAAAATGTAGAATAGGTAAACAAAATTGTACTGTGTAGCACAGGGAAGTATACACAGGATCTTGTGGTGGCTCACAGAGAAAGAGAATGTGACAATGAATGTATGTATGTTCATGTATAACTGAAAAATTGTGCTCTACACAGAAATTTGACACAACATTGTAAAATGACTGTAACTCAGTAAAAAAAGTAAAAAAAAAAAAAAAAGAAAAAGAAAAAAAGAAAGAAAGAAAGAAAATATAGGGGGAAAAAATTCCAGAAAGTTTCAAAAAGCAAAACTTGAATTTGTTATGTACCGCCAACTATTTACATAGCATTTTCATTGTATTAGGTATTTTAAGTAACCTAGAGATGATTTAAACTGTACAGGGGAATGTGTGTAGGTTGTATGCAAACACTGTACCATTTTACATCAGTGACTTGAGCCTCTGCCAATTTTGGTATCCACAGGGGTCCTGGAGCCAATCCCCTTGCATATTGAGGGACGACTGCCTAAATCTCCCTGTGTTAGAGGCTGGGCAGAACCTGACCTCTGGCTATTTCTTTAACCCCATGACCCATATCCTTTCTTTTGCTCCCTTGCTCCCTCCTTTCCTTTCCATCATCCTGTTCCCTCTTTAGATTTCTTTCTTTCCTGTTCCATCTGAGTGAAATGCTCTTTCTGCACATCTTGCTCTCTCATTTCTTTCAGGTCACAGCCCATAATGTCCTTTCCCTGACCCCATGTCTGAAAGCATGGAGATGTGAGCGTTCTCCCCACAAAGTCTGGCTGAGCCTCCCCGAAGCAGGAGTGAGACCAAAGAGAAGTCAGAGAAGGGATGGGAAGGGCAAGAGGACCCAAGGGAGGAACAGGGAGTCAGAGAATCAGGAGAGAGAGAAGTGACGTATCCTCTCTTGGAGATGGGTACTGAGGTCAGGATGCCCCTGGACTAAGACCATCTCACTTCAGGTGCCCTGGGGCCACTCTGCATGTGCTTAGGATGCAGATCTTAAGGAATGTTGGGTGCCATGCTTTATTTTTCCCAACTGCCGATATTCATATTACTGGCCCAGGACCAAGCCAGGTGGCAAGTGTCTGGGAAAGGAGGCAGTGAAAACCAAATAGCATTGGTCACTTTTGTTTCTCTATCTCTACTCCAATAAAGACCCCTTTCCGTCAAGGCGGTGTCAGAATCTACGCAGTGGTGATCGGATATCCCAGGAACCTTTCCAGAGAACCTGGGCACCCTTTGCTCTTTCCCCAGCTAAATCAGTCTGAATGATAGTCTCCTGGCTAAAATTTTAAAAAGTACTAAGAGGAAGGAGGAAGTAGTTGTGGTGGGGGGAAAGAGGAAGGTGGGAATGGGTTATTTCTTGAGCCAATACCAATAATGTAACTTTGAAGAGTCTGGCTTGGGGTTCTGACACCTGAATCCAAGCCTGACCTTTGCTGGATGTGTCATTCCAGTTTCCTCATCTCTAAACTGGAAACCACAATAGCGTGCACCTCATAGGTTTGCTGTGAGGCACACAGTGTCAGGTATACTGTTTGGATTCCATGTATGCTTGTTGAATTGAAATTCCATCTTTAAAAGTGTGTGACTCTGCACATCCATCCCTTTTCTGTTGGATTTTTCTGCATGTTGCTCTTTTCTTCCTGATTGGAAATAATCATCATATGGTAGTGTCTTTCAAAGTGCATTCTAATGGGATCTTTATCAGTCAGTCTTGCCCAGACAAACAGAACCCATAGGATATATATGGAGGATAGAGCAAGACTGATTGATTTCAACCGGCTTACTCAGTTGTGGGGGCTGACAAGTCAGAAATCTGTAGGGCACACTCACAGGCTAGAAACTGACAAAAGCTAATGCTGCTGTCAAAGGAACAATTACTTCTTTTTCAGGTAAACTTTAGGTTTTTGCTCTTAAGGTCTTTCACGGATTAGATGAGGGCCACCCAGGTTATAGAAGATAACCTCTTTTACTTAAAGTCAACTGACTGTACATGCTAACCCTGTCTACAGAATTCCTTCCCAGCAACACTTAATGTTCAATTGAATAATTGGATCCTGTAATACAGACACGTTGACACAAAACTGACCAACAGTATATCCCTACCTTACAGCTCTTATGGACTCTCAAAGAAGGAGAGACACAGCGCCTATGAGGCTGTGGGTAATAGGGGATGAGAGGAGTCTCCCAGGAAGCAAATGATGAAGACCCTACGAGGGTCTCCTACTGTGCTAAGACTAAAAGCCAAAGTGCTCATTGAGGGCTGCAGGGTCCTGTGATCTGGCTCTGTCCCTACCCCACCTCTCAGAGCTTATCTCCTTCTTCCCTCCCTAGGTCACACCCCACTCCAGCCACGCTGGCCTTCTCGTTCTGGAGCTCTCTTCCTCTTGATGTGCACTTATCTAATTTCCTCAACTCCTTCCATCTCTTCTCAACAAGACCTCACTTCTCCCCAACGTTACCAATCCCACCTACCCTTCTTTTTTTCTTTTTTCCATAGCACTTACCACCTTCTATACAACTTACTTATTTAGTTTGTTTATTTACTGTTTACTCCCCGCTCTAGACTGTAGATTCCTCAGCAGGGATCTTTGTCTATTTTGATTACTGACACATTTCAAAGCCCTAGAACAGCGTCTGGTGTATGGTTGAGACCCAAGAAATATTTGTTCAGTGAATGAAAGAGAAGGATAAAGAAGAGCAGTTCTACTCTGGAACTAGTGGGGTGTGGTTAGGGCAGGTGAGGTGAACAAATCCAGGGGCGACATTCACATAGGTTGAAATGTGAATAAAGGTCCTTAGTGGGATGCAACACAGCAGCCCCTTCAAACAGATAAACTGATGATGGGTGGGTTCAAATTCCACTTCTTTCTGTAAAGGGCAGTAAAGCCTTCATAAAGGGTAAGTCCTTGCTGTCCTCTAAGGGCAGGTATCAAACTGGATTGAAATTTTTTAACCCTTTTTAATCCCTGTGAAAGATGATAAAAATCCAGATTATCCTTATGAAATGAACTTCATCTAACCATTTGTTATTATGAGGTCTGAAGGGAGACATAATAAGAAACAGTTACATGAGGTTCATGTCTTAAGGACAATTTGGTTTTTATAATTCCTTACTTCTACAATTCATTTCCTCTTCCCATAACCAGAAAAATCTCAGCTCTTCTAATCAGGATTCCTAGAGAATCTTCTCATCAAGATTTTTAGTGGCTCTAAAAGTGTGGTTCCCAGACAACAGCAACGTCATGACCTGGGAAGCTTTCAGCAATGCACAGCAGACTCCAGAGTCAGCAGCTCTGAGCTCATGCCTGCAAGTGATTCTGATTCAAGCCCAGGTTTGACAGCCGCACTTAGAGACCATCCCCCATTGAAAAAGTTTCCTCTATCTTCTTTATATTCCTAGCAGCTAAGAAGATGTTTTACATAAATAATTGGGTTTCTTACTCCAACTATAAAACATATTACATTGAATGATATCCCTCCCAGGAGATTCTGCTGTGTGTCTCCTGACTCACCCATTTGATAATTCCTGGACTAGAGAATGTTTAAGAGCCTTAAATGATCTGGAAGGCTCTTTCCTGTTCTAATAATCTGGAAGGAGAGTGGGATGCTAAACTTACATATCATTACTGCATTTCTATGCATGTGGCCCGCCTTTGGAAATTTTGCATAAGGTCCTCAAGGCTTGTTCAATTTAAGAAGCACTTTCTAGAACCATGCCTAATCCCAGAGAAAACCAAATTAACTCTCACCACAGAGTCGTATGGAATCACACTCTTGGAAAGCATGAATACTTGTTGCAGCTAAGGAAGAATTGTCTGCCTTTGATTCCAGGAGTAACCATGGCCGTGAAATTCCTTGGAAAGACTTCATCAGTACTCATATCTGTAAAACCCTAGAGTGGTTGGTAATAGAAAGCAGAGAGATGTTCACGTCTACTTTTAGTAGAACATGTGGGTCCCAGATCACATTTTAACGATGAAAGATAAATTTAAAGTGATCACCAGAACTCATTCTAAGCCTTGATTTTTTTCCAGTTTTTCTTACGTGGCATATGTTAGGTTAGTACCAAAATAACAAACATACCTTCCAAAACTCTGAGAGGGTTAGGCATTAACCCACATAATCTTGGTCAGAGATTCTAATGTGGCAAAACGGAGAAATTATGATATAATTATGTTGTATTTACTACATGTGTTACACGCTCCTTACCTTTACTTAGGGTCACTGTGTCGTTTTCATATTCTTGAATTAAGACCTGGACATATGTTTGTCTCTTAATAAAGCTTTTAGAGTTCCAAGAAATACTGCTCTCTAAATAGTAACTTACTGATGTTTTGTATGTGTGCGTGTGTATTTTTCTGAGCAGGGTCATTGCCTGTGGTGTGCTGGTAGTATTTAACAACCAGCTCTCCAGAAGAAAAAGCCCAATGTGTAGCATTTTTCAATTATCATAGTGTAAATGTTATCACCAGGACCAATTTCAGGCCATCAGTCTGACATTGCATGTAAAGTTTGGAAAAAGTACACATAATTGGCACTCTTGGATTGGTGCAAGCCAGCTCCAACACATCATTGAAATGTAGAAAATTTGGAAAGCAGAGGAAAGGATAAAAAGAAAACAGAGAAAATAAATTCATGATACTGCTGCTGAGAACAAAAACCACTTTTTTTTTAATCACCTTAACTATCCATTTTCTGAAGAATATTGATTCTGAGCTATCCAGCATGAATTCTACCAGAATTCCTTGCTTCTAGGACTCTGAAGAGGATTTCCATACTTGGTAGAGGTGATTAAAAGAAGCGTCTGAACTTTCAGAAAGCTTGCCTTTCTTTTTTTTTTTTAAAAAAATTGTGAAATAATAAGGACTTCAAAGTAAGGATACTTGCTTTTCCTAATAATTGAAGTAAAAAAATCACTTTTAATATTCAATTACATTTCCTTATAGTATTTTGTGTGTTTTAATGTAATTGTTATCAATTTGTGTATATAATTTTGTTTTGCATTTATCTGCATGAATATCATTTTAATGGTTACATAATATTCCATCAAATTGATATAACATCATTAATTAGCCATAATTGTTAGACATTTAGGTAGCGTTTTCTGATTTTTAATATTGCTATAAGTAATGCTATATAACATTAGAGCACTGGGTATAAATCTCCTTCACCTTTCTGTTTCCTAAAGACAGATTCTGAAAGCAAATGATTTCAATTATAGGTCTTGAAAAAAAATTCCAGAATATCATCTCAAAAGTTTGTAATAATATGCACTCCTACCAAAAGTGTTTAAGAATGCTTCTCTCATTCTGCCTTCACTAAAACTACTTCTTTTTTATGGTTTTTGATCATTTCATAAGTTTTTTTTAATTTTAGCATTGCATTTCTTTGCAATTGTGCTGAATTTTTTAATGTTTTTTCTCATTTCTATTTCTCCTTTTAAAAAACTTTTGCTCATGTCAAGGGCTGCACAGTGAGGCAATCCTCTCCTGGAAAATTCAGCTGTATGCCTCCCACCTCATGCATTTGTTAATTCCTGGACTAGAGAATGTTTTAAGAGCCTTCAATGATCGGGAAGGCCCTTTTCTGGTCCTCTCATGTGGGAAGGAGGAAGACAGGGACACTAAACTTGCTTCTCCGCCCCCTACTTACATCTCTGCTTTCTGCTATTTCTCTTCTCCAGGCCTCAGGCTCCCTCCATTCCAGCCTTACTATTCCTCAGACAATCCAGACACACCATGGGGCAAGCAGGTTCTTCCCCCATATATCTACAGGGCTCACTTCCTCACTTCCTTCAAGACTTTTGACCAGTGCCGTCTCCATGAGGCTTTCCCGGATCCCGCTCTCTAGAGTTGCCCTCCCTATCTCCACTCACTGCCTCCATTCTCTGCATCACTCTTCTCCATAGCATCAATCACCATCTGATGTGGTATATACTTTATTTGTTCATTACCTTCTTCCCCTCCAAAGTCCATAAGACAGTATCTCTAGAGTCTAGAGGAGTTTCTGATGAGTAAGTATACACCAGTCCTATATCTAAAGGGTTAGTTTTATCTTGATGAAGACAAAATTATTTTATATGTTGTTTTTAAACACTGAAGATAACTGTTTGCAATATCTGTAACAAATATATTTCTAGATTTTTTAAGGTATTATGTTTTTATACAAACAGAAGGTTAGTATTTTTTTCTGTAACTAAATCTTCCGTTGTTTTTTTTTCCATTCAAAAGACTCTTACAAAATCCTTTTTCATAAAGAAATCAGATACTTTAGTATTTTTTTATGGTTTGAATTTTTACATGTAACTCTTCAATATATAAAGAATTAATTTTGTTCTTTTGATAAAATGAAATCTAATTTTTAAATATAACTTACTGTTGAGATTTTGTTGTCCATAATGACTTTGGTTTTTCTCTTTATCATGCTCCATAATATTTTTAAATTTAACTTGTGTATTTTCCTCTCATGTAAAATCTATAGGTATCAAATCTCAAAGGACATTTTTAATTATCTCCAAGATATTTTCATGGTAGTATCTCTGTATTTTAAAAGCACTTTACAATATGGACTAAATATCCTTGAGTTTGTTTTTGTTATCACTACAAGTTCTGATAAGATACAGAGCAAATAAAAGGAACTATAATAGGAAGTTGGGTTCCCAGAAGTGGAAATACCAAGTCAAATCTGTCTCTAGCTGCATTTTTTTCCTGTAACACCTGCCAGGTGTTATTAGAATTGGAAAACTGACCCTTTTATTGACTCTCTGTTAAGTCTAATGCCTAACTCATAGTTGTTGCTTGATAAATATTTATGGATTGAACTGCATGAACCTTAGGGCATGATATCCTTTCCAGGAAAGTATTCCAAGGAATAGCCTTTCTTTTCCATCTGTCTTCTGTTTTCTCCTTCTCTTAGCTGCGGTCCAGTGCAGAGCTCCATCCTGACCTGCTCACGGATTGCCTCACCGTGCAGCCCCTGCAGCCCGCCACTTCCCCACGAGACGCTGCCGATAGGGCGGTGGGATGCTCCCCAGGGCCCGGGCCTGACCTCTACCCAGGTAATGACAGCACAGGCAGACCCAGCCACATCCGCTACCCTTCTCCCGGCCCTTCACTCTGTTTAAAGGGAATGTTCACATAGAAAACTTCTCCTAAGATCATCTATATTTCACATTATCAATGAACTGCAAATTATCCCCTTCCTCTCCTCCCCATCTGATTCCTGAACTGTGATTGGCAGCAGACTGTTTTTTTCTCATAAAGAAACAAAGTAAAATAATGCATTAGCTTTTTGAGTTCTGGACTTCTGCCAAAAGTCCAATGCACCCAAACAACCCTCTCAGGTATTTTAAATTTATTAATTTGATTTAGACTCAAGGGAAATGTTTCCCCCTTAAGCAGGTAACAAGCTGCATATGGCTTTCTTAATGGAACAGTCATTGTCATCTTTGCATTGTAAAAGGAAGCCCCAGGTCTCTAAGAAAAATTTCTCATCAGTAAATCAGCTTGTGGGAATGTCCATTAATGTTTGTCAACCACTGAGGGAGGAGGGGTGTGATGGCACGCTCAGACTAGCTTCCTTCCACCTGAATCTGGATAATCGATGACTCTATATGTGGAAAATTTTGTGTATGCAGTGAAAGATAAGAAAGGCTTACTATAAAATAAGGACTTTATTTTTTTTTCGTTTACTTTCTTGGCTCAGATTTTTGTGCATTTTCCATTCTCTGTAATGGTGATATACTTGTGCAAAGGTAATTGGGTATCGTCCTCATGTACAGAAAGCTCTTACTGTCATGCTGTGAATATCAAAGCAAAAGTCCCACCAGCTCCACAATCCAGACAATGGGGATTTTCTGTTTTCTGTGAATTAAAATTCTGCTTCCACTTCATGATTCCCCAGCCAGGTTTTGGAAGCAGACGGCTTTTTTCGTTTTAAAAGTACTAATAGGCCATAAAGAATGAAGAATCTACTGATGCATAACAATGGAGTAGGAAAAAGACTTGCTTTTGTAACTTTAAACTCAACAGTTTCAGTTGATCTAAATGCAGGGGGGAAAGCATTGAGCAAATATTTTGAGAGAGTCAGTCATCAAGGCATCCTTAATGTTGTCCCAGTGTTGGTGGCCCTTTATCAGTTGCTTTGGGTACTTACTTTCGGAGAAGACAAAGCCTCAGCTTTTTGAGACCCTAGGAGATTAGGTTAAAACTTATTGGAAGGGCTGACCAAATCTGACAGAGGTTTTGGGTCCAGGTACACATGACACTTGAAATATGCCAATGCACAGTGTTATCAACACACAAATATTTTATATTATACATATACATGAAAAAGCGTGACTGGCTTTTGTTTGCACATACGTCTGTTTGATTTGCCAAACATTTGACATATGAAGATTTATTCTAGCACAGTAAATTAACAATCAATTTAAAACTGCCTTTAGAGCATTTCAGTTCATAAATCCACGATCTTACTAGATACCTGAAACCCAAAATTTAAAGAGTGAAAGCTAACCAGAATTGATTGAAAAATGTCCCAACATCCAATCTAAATAAATGGTTTATGGTGATGGGCTAGTCTTGTTGCATTTAAACCTCTTGCATATGGGTTTGAGAAGCCATCATATCTGTATCTGTGACAAACATTAGTACCTTTGCTCTTTGTGGCATACAGCATATGGCTCGTTTTCAAAACTTAGGAGTCACACTTGTCTTTGTGTGTGCTTTTGGATATCTGGTAGTATTGTTAAAAGTTTTGTTTTTTTTTTAAGAGGTTTAGTTTGAAATGGCTTTGTAATTCCAAACAGAATTCCTCTTTCTGTTCATGACACTTTTCTGCATTTGGTCTTCAAAAAATGCTCATAGCTTTGAGCCTCTAACTGTGGTGGGTGAGCTGCTGTAGCTGACAAGGAGCCTCCATTCCCACAGCGTCAACAGAGCATCTTTAGAATGACTCAAACTTTCTGTGACTCTGGGAACGCTGGAAACAGGCAGGCAGCCATCCTGCTTAACTTTTTCTTGGAATTTTTCTTCTCTAGTTAGCTTATAACTATGAAAGTTCATCTGGCCTGCTTCTTTCTTTATTCCTGTGTCCCTTGGGTTCTATTTTAGTTTCTTTGTTCTTGACTTAAAAAAAAAATTGATTATGCCTTCTGATTTGCTGAGTAGGCACAAACCCAGAGCAGAACAAGGCAAGAGGAAAGACTAAAACACAAAAATGTTACGCCTTCCTTTTATAGTTCTAGAAATGCACTTGCCAGGAGTGCATGTTCACACCAGTTTCCAACCTGTGCTTAAGATCTGTGGAAAGAAGCCAAACAGTGAAAAATGCCAAAGGAAAAGGAAACTGTTCCTCAGTTGCATGTAAAATCTGAAGTGTTAAGGTAATTTAACAAAGATTAAGACTTGGCTAAATGGCAAAAGTACTTGGAGTCACTCTCTTTACATTCTACTATACAAAATCAAAAGATTATTTGTTTAATGATTGTCAAAAACTTATAATTTTAAGTGCAAGTAAACTGATTTATTATAAAAATATTTTGATGGAAACCTGTTGAGTATGTATGGGCAAAGGATCAAAAGCAGTTCAACGTGAATATCATGATTTATAAGAAGCTGCAATGATTGAGGACTCTTAGTTTGAAGAAGTCATGGTTTTGAAATGGAAATTTTTAGTGCCTAGTAGACAGTAATTTGTAAGATTCCAAGACAGGGTTAGTTTGCAGAGTATTAAGATGAACAGGGAAGATGGCAGTTCTGACACATACAAATCTTACAAGTCTCCTAACATACTGGCTTCCCTTATTGAAACAAACTTTTCAGTTGATAAGACAGAGTTTGATTGGAAAGGATTTTGGGAAAGGCTTTTATTTCTTTGGAAGAAAATTGTGCCTCAGGTTAAAGCAGCCAGTATCATTTGAGGCCATACTGAGGAAAAATTTTAAATTGAGGTGTTTACTTGTCTGCTATTCTGAAAATCCCAGGGCTCCCCAGGCCTGCTCCTGAGTTAACCTGAGAGTAATTTTGTGATCTAACAGGGAGGTCAGAGCAGTGATGAGTAATTCTCAAAGATGGCTCTCTTATATTTTCTGTCCTTTGGTTCAGAAGTTCTATAACCCAGATAGATAATGCCCCAGGCCAGCCTGTAAATTTAGGTGATTTATCTGATGATCTAAGGGAGAAATATTTCATGGCCAGTAGATCAAGGTGTGAAAGCCACACTCAAGGCTTAATGCCTGTTTAGATCTTCTCTTCAGTTTCCTCAATGAACTAATAAAGTGGATTACCTTAAAATTAGTGAATCTGCAGTATCATGGACAGCCAGGGCCAGGGCTAACAAAGTGTGTTCTGTGTAAAATCTGTCCCATGAGCGGTCACAAAGATTATGGCTCCCTCCAAACTGAAACCATACTGCAGAGTCAATGAAACATGGCCTTTGCAAATGACCTTAGCCATGAAGACATCATAGAGGCCAGTGTGGCTGAGATGTTTGAGTCACACAGAAACCACCCATTAGACGAAGAGCCAATGCAACTGGAACAAGGAAATCTGCAAGAATGAGGGAATTTTATTGTTACTTCTCCTGAGTTATAAAAATAATTGTATTTTAGAGCTTATAAGTCCTATTGAATTATCCCAATTTTGAATATAATGGTAGGTTTTTCAGGAGGAAAAAAAAGTATTATGTTCAGATATCTTAAGGAACTATGGAAGGAAAACAAAGACTTTTTTAGGGCAGGAATTTTTGAAGCCATATAACTGTCAGTCCTCCACATCTGCAGATGCGTAACTTGAGGATACAGAGGGCCTTGAGGGTCCCCAAGAATTCTGGTATTTATGGGGATCCGGGAACCAATCCCTCAAGGATACTGAGGGATGACTGTATTGTCATTCCCTTCCCTTCATCTCATTACAAGAAATTGAAGGCTTCTCTCTTACAATATCATCACTTTTTGTAATAAATAGCACCATGTTAAATTCATGCAGAATTTAGCATACTTCATGAAATAGTTAATGTTTCATTTTAATGTAATGTTGTAGTATATGTTTTAATACATTTTCTACATTCTTGAATTGAGTATATTTACTATCTTGGGACAGCTTGCAGAGCTGTAGAGGTTAGAAATAATTTTATATAAAGTTGCCTCCATAAAGTCTACTCTCAAAAAGTGGTCATTAATTCAGGGACTTTATTAGAAAGTTTAAAATTGGCACACAAATTTCCCAATAGGTTAAACTTTACAGGAGAATTGTGAAGATCAAATGATATGATCTATATAAAAGTCCTTAAGAAGGCATAGTACATTATAAAAATGCAATAGTTATTACTTGCATTATCTTCAAAAGCACTGCTTTGCTTAGAATTCACAAGAGGGGAAAAAGGAACAGAACAATTTGGAATTGGTGTTGGACAGGAAGAGGTCAATACTGGGCTTACAGAAGGGATATAAAGGAAAACATTTGGCAATAAAGTCTTTGTCAAGTCTCTTTGACACTGCCTTGAACTGCAGTCAAAATCTTGGCATTGTTTTTGTAACATCTCTTGTATCCATGGATTATCCACAGATTGGATTGGATTGGTAAGGATAGGAGCAAGCCTCATCCTTCTCTGTTATAGGCCCTGATACTTTTAACCTATAAATTTAGCCCTCCCTGCCCCTAAGTCCATCCTGTAGTATGTATTATAACACCCGAAAGATATATGAAAATAGATGGCTGGGCCCTGCCCCGAGAATTTCTGATTCAGTAGGTCTGAATGAGTCACGAAAATATGAATTTTTAAAAAAAATTTTTATTGAGTTATAGTCATTTTACAATGTTGTGTCAAATTCCAGTGTAGAGCACAATTTTTCAGTTATACTTGAACATACATATATTCATTGCCACATTCTTTTTCACTGTGAGTTACCACAAGATCTTGTACATATATTTCCCTGTGCTATACAGTATAATCTTGTTTATCTATTCTACATATGCCTGTCAGTATCTACAAATTTTGAACTCCCAGTCTGTCCCTTACCACCCCCTCCCCCTTGGCAACCACAAGTTTGTGTTCTATGTCTATGAGTCTGTTTCTGTTTTGTATTTATGTTGTTCTTCTTCTTCTTTTTTTTTTTTTAGATTCCGCATATGAGCGATCTCATATGGTATTTTTCTTTCTCTTTCTGGCTTACTTCACTTAGAATGACATTCTCCAGGAACATCCATGTTGCTGCAAATGGCATTATGTTGTCACTTTTTATGGCTGAATAGTATTCCATCGTATAAATATACCACAGCTTCTTTATTCAGTCGTCTGTCGATGGACATTTAGGCTGTTTCCATGTCTTGGCTATTGTAAATAGTGCTGCTATGAACATTGGGTGCAGGTGTCATTTTGAAGTAGAGCTCCATCTGGATATATGCCCAGGAGCGGGATGACTGAGTCATATGGTAAGTCTATTCCTAGTCTTTTGAGGAATCTCCATACTGTTTTCCACAGTGGCTGCACCAAACTGCATTCCCACCAGCAGTGTAGGAGGGTTCCCTTTTCTCCACAGCCTCTCCAGCATTTGTCATTTGTGGACTGTTGAATGATGGCCATTCTGACTGGTTTGAGATGATACCTCACTGTAGTTTTGATTTGCATTTCTCTGATAATTAGTGATATTGAGCATTTTTTCACGTGCCTATTGATCATTTGTATGTCTTCTTTGGAGAATTGCTTGTTTAGGTCTTCTGCCATTTTTGGATTGGGTTGTCTGTATTTTTTCTTATTAAGTCGTATGAGCCGCTTATATATTCTGGAGATCAAGCCTTTGTCGGTTTCATCTTTTGCAAAAATTTTCTCCCATTCCGTAGGTTGTCGTTTTGTTTTACTTATGGTTTCCTTTGCTGTGCAGAAGCTTGTAAGTTTCATTAGGTCCCATTTGTTTATTCTTGCTTTTATTTCTATTGCTTGGGTAGACTGCCCTAGGAGAACATTTTGAGATGTATGTGAGATAATGTTTTGCCTATGTTTTTTTCTAGGAGGTTTATTGTATCTTGTCTTATGTTTAAGTCTTTGATCCATTTTGAGTTTATTTTTGTGTATGGTGTAAGGCAGTGTTCTAGCTTCACTGATTTACATGCTGCTGTCCAGTTTTCCCAACACCATTTGCTAAAGAGACTGTCTTTATTCCATTGTATATTCTTACCTCCTTTGTCACAGATTAGTTGACCAAAAGTTTGTGGGTTCATTTCTGGGCTCTCTATTCTGCTCCATTGGTCCATATGTCTGTTTTTGTACCAATACCATGCTGTCTTGATTACTGTAGCTCTGTAGTATTGTCTGAAGTCTGGGAGAGTTATTCCTCCAGCCTCTTTCTTTTTTCTTCAGTAATGCTTCAGCAATTTTAGGTCTTTTGTGGTTCCATAACAATTTGAATTTTTTGCCAAGTGTTTCTAACAATTTCGCAGGTAACACTAGGTGCTGCTGGTCCTGGGACCACACTTTGAAAGCCATTGCTCTGGATCATAAAATGTGGGAATATGACTTCTAGCAAAACATGACCTGAATTTTGACTGGTAGGAGTTAACAATGAGAATTGCCCCTAATTAACTAAATGGGAGGAATTCTTTCACAGTGTACACATCTAGCAAATCACCAAGATGCACACTTTAAATATCTTACAATTGTATATGTCAGTTGTACCTTAGCGAAATTGAAATTAAATAATAAGTATTTAAAAATTGAGGCACATTTTTTTCATGTGAAAACAGTGTAATAGAAATCTGTCCATAAAAGACATATTGCCAATATGCTGTATATGTACAATGATAAATGGAATAATGCTGCTGTGGTCCTTACAGTTAAATAATTACAAAGGTAATAGAACTGAATCAAATAGTGGGGGGAAGAAAGAATTGCCCTGTCGTATATATTTCTGTTTCTTGCTACAGAGACCTTATGGATAGACATTAAGTGTGTCCTCCCACACCAGTGTTATAATAGCACTGCTCATATTTTGATTAAGAGTGAGATTTTATAACCCCCAATTGAAGAAAATTAAAATTCTGATTCCCAGCCAGCACAGGGCACATTTGTATATATGCAGCTAATGTTAATGACTTTATATGTTTGCAAGCTGCTTAATTTTGTGCTTCAGTTTTCCATATCCACTTATTCCCTTGTATTCATGTTAGTTTTCACACAAGATTAAGCTGAATTATTCAGTTTTACAATATGTACAAGTTTTTGCTGTAAAAATATTTTTGTAGGTGAGCAAAAACAATTCCACACCTTCTAGAGGAGAGGAAGCTAGTGAAGCTGGGTGATCATAGCTGTGTTCCCATTGGGCAGTCTTGGTTGTCTTTATACTATTATTTTTGTTTTCCTCACTTTATGTTACTTTTCTGGCACTCAAGAGGCATGAGGGAAGGAAAGACTGGCTCTACTTTGAAGTGTACCCCAAGCAGGTCTTAGGAAACAGATGGATGGCAAGGTGGAGAGTTCCAGATAGGATTTCTGGAATGAGGAGCTAGTAGCTTTTGTGATTAGGAAGTTCTGAGCCAAACTTCTAAGTCCAGAGCTTCGACTTTCTGCTTCAACTGAATTTTCCTTCAAAGGAAAGAGAGAAGTAGGTAGCTATGTCTCTTTCATGTGAAGAATAAAGAAAGAAGAAAGTGGGCATTTTCAAGGTGTTTATAGCCATAGTGAAAGTTCTTTTTTTACTATGTATGAGCACTGAAAATAAATGTTAAGAATAACATAAAACTCTAAAGTAAAGAACATTACTGCATTATCTTGAATATTATTTGTCATGTTTTACAACTAACAGTAATTAAGAGAGCATATTGCAAGCACGGTATAAAGAGGGTTTTGTGGAATTGACCCTTCTGGGCCACCAACAGCACTGACTCTGAAGACTGAATTTTACAGTGTTTTCTCAATATTGTCAGAGGACTATCTATTCCGTTCAGGTGTCCTGGCCATACCTTGAACTGTTAACACTGCTCTAACAGTAGGCATTGATCCATCAGAAGTTACAGCTGCTCCGTGGCGTTTTAAGTTTCCTTCCTAAGTTTCGAGGCCACTGTAGCGTCCCTTTCATAACATTATTTCCAGTTCTACTGTGTTTTGCTACTTGGACTCTAGTCCTGTTCTCTCTTAGTGAACTTAACTGCTCACATCTGACTTTTGCTCTGACTCTCCATCATCTCTGATTTGAGAGTTGAGTCCCACCCTAAAGATCTGTTAACACATAACCCCATTATAAAAAGTCAGGGATTTATAATCTTCACTGTAACCTTTCTCTGGGGATTTAATAAAAGGCTTATTTGCACCTATTGGGAGAGGCAGCAGAAAGTATACTACTCACTTGCCCCTTGAACAATATGGGCTTCAAATGCATGGGTCCACTTACACATGGATATTTTTCAACCGTACACACAGTACCACACAGTCCGTGGTTGGTTGAATCACCCAATGTGGAGGAAGTGCAGAGACAACTGAGGATCCTGAGGGCTCATCAGTGTGCATAGGGGTTTGCTCCTCAGACAGGTTCACAGGGATGCTTATCAGGTTTTCTGAGAAATGTATACACTTTATGAAAATGCATTGCATCAACCCCCCTGAAGATTTTGCAGTTGGTGAAACAATGATCTATGTTTCGTAGTTCTGAAGTACGAAGGCAGTTTGGGGTTATAGCTGCACAAAAGTAAGGATAGACAGTATTTAGCATCTCTTCTTAAGTTACGTTACTGGCCATGTTTTGTACAAGCGGTCTGACCACTGTGTAGCCAATCTATGCTCAGATATAACATTTGTAAGTGGAAGCGTTACTTCTTCCTCTACCTGAAATTTATTTCCCTCTTACTGAGATCAGTTGCTTACCTGTCATACATTAAATGACAGAGTGCTTAGAACAGTGCCTAGCACACAGTAAGTATTCAGCATCTATAGTTAATATTGTTACTTTTATCCAAATACTAGAAAAATACAAGTTATAGTTCTGTAGAGCAGATAGGGAACAGTGCCAGAAATTACCCACCACTCCCATTGTTTAAGAAATGGTGAAAATCTGGAAGCCTGAACAAATTGGAAATTTAATCAGCGTCATTTAGTAGAAAAGAAAACTAAAATATATAATCCTTTATATTTTGCATTTCAGTAATTTACCCAGTAGTTCCCATAGCATTTTTTTAAATTAAGGCAGTCTACTCTAGGTCTCTAGAGGAAAAACAAATTGGAATCAGAGGTGGCCATGCACCTGGAATCACAAAGTCAG